>NW_026596069.1:986218-1234484 GCF_907164565.1 Psammomys obesus
GGAAGGAAGGAAGGAAGGAAGGAAGGAAGGAAGGAAGGAAGGAAGGAGAGAAAAAGAAAGAAAGAGATCAACTTTTTATCTATCGAGATTGCAGATTTAGAAAAGATTCATAACTGAAATGATCCCCTAAGGAAATATAAAAAGTTACTTACGGCATGGCTAAATTGGGCATACTTCAATCAGGGGCTGTTGAGAAGTCATTAAAATACACACAATGATCTACACGAGCTCTGTCAGGAGTGCTGGCCACTACTCTAGCTAGAAAGGGCATCTGTTTCTGGGCTGTCTTGGCTCCAATCCAGAGCTCGGGAGAGCAGGAAGAACCTCTACCTGCTTGGCACCAGCAGCTATTGTCCAGGGACGCAGAAATTCTAGCAAGGGAAAGCAAAACAGAAAAAAAGGACCATCCTATTGTTGCAGTTTTTTCTCCAATAGTGTAATAGGGAGCTGCAGGGTGAGGACTGTTTTTCTTGTCAAACACTGAAGAAGGGGTGTGGGGGCACACCCCTTCAAACTCAACATTCAGGAGACAGATGCAGGCAGGTTTCTATGAGTTCTGGGCCAGCCAAGGTTATACAGTGAGACCCTGCCTCAAAATAAATAGATAGATAGATAGATAGATAGATAGATAGATAGATAGATAGATAGATACATAGAACAAAGGGCTGGAGAGATGGCTCTGCAGTTCAGAAGAGAAGACCAGAATTTGGCTGCCGGCACTCTCTGGCACTCTCCTGTTGGCTCTCAGTCTTCTATGACTCCAGTTCCAGGGGATCTGACATTCTCTCCTGGTCTCCATGGGCACAGGCAGGGGTACAAACATACATTTCTATACACACAACACCTTTAATCCCAGCACTGAGGTAGCAGAGGCAGGAGAATCTCTGAATTTATGGCCAGCATAATTGGCCTACATAGCAAGATCCAAATGAGCAAGGACCACATAATGGGGACCCTGCTTCAAAAACCCCAACAAAAACAGCTTAAAGGACTGGAGAGATGGCTCAGAGGTTAAGAACACTGGCTGTTGTTTCAAAGGTCCTGAGTTCAATTCCCAGCAACCACATGGTGGCTCACAACCATCTATAATGAGATCTGGGGCCCTCTTCTGGTGTGCAGGCACACATGCAGGCAGGATACTGTATAAATAAAAAAATAAATACTGTATAAAAACAAACAAACAAACAAAAACCTAAAGAGGGGCTCCACTTTTCATGACCTCTAGCCCTTCCCCCTATTTTTCTGGTGAGCCTAAGGAAATAAGCACCCTATTTGGATATTGGGAAAACACTAAAATTATTTTTGTAAGACTCCTTCAGAGATGGCTCAGTGGTTAAGCACACTGGCTGCTCTTCCAGAGGACTCATCTTCAGTTCTCAGCACCACACGGCAGCTCACAAGTGACAGTAGCTCCAATTCAAGGGGATCTGCCACCCTCACACAGACACACATGCAGGAAAAACATGCTCATGAAATAGAAATATTTATTTATATAATGCGTGCCTAGAGCATGTCTGTTTCCTGTGCACACAGAGGCCTGTAGAGGGCGTTAGATCTCCTGGCACAGGTGGATGCTGGCAATTGAACTTGGGCCCTCTGCAAGAGCAGAAAATCCTTTTTTTAAATATATATTCTATTTATTTATTATGTATACAATGTTCTATCTGCATATACACTTGCACGCCAGAAGAAGACACTGGATCTTATTATAGATGGTTGTGAGCGACCATGTGGTTTTTGGGAATTGAACTCAGGACCTCTGGAAGAGCAGCCAGTGCTCTTAACCTCAGAGCCATCTCTCCAGCCCCTGGAAAATGCTCTTAACCACTGAGTCATCCTTCCAGCCCCATTCCACTTAGTTTGACAGGCAAGGTCTCCTTATGTAGCCGTGGTGACTTGTTGTTTTGGGTTCTTTATTTTTTAGTTTGTTCATTTGTTTGTTTGAGACAGGGTTTCTCTGTGTAGCCTGGACTGTCCTGGACTCACTTTGTAAACTAGCATGGTCTTGAACTCACATCAATCTGACTCCTCTGCCTCCCCAAGTGCTGGTTCACAGGCATGCGCCGCCTTGTCAGGCTGGTCTCAAATTCACAAAGTTCTACCCGCCTCTGCCTCCCCAGTGCTGGGACTAAAGGTGTTCAAGCCACCATGCCTGGCTTCAAAGTAGTCTTAAACCTGCACCTGAGGTTCTGGCCTGGACAGTGAGACTAGTGGAGGGTTCATTCTGTTCTCCAGAACAAACAGGATGTGAACAGCTGGGGAGTCTCTAAGAGAAAGAGCTCTGGAGAACCCTCCCTCCCCTCACACTGCAGTCACCTTCAGGTTCTCAGATGCTAGCTAGGGTTACTAGGCTCTCTCTACTGCTGCCTGTTAGCATGTTTTGGTCCAGTCCTTACACGTCTTTATCTCCGCCAAGGGTCTGCCTCCCAATTGATGCTAATGTTTCTTAGGAGGAATGGCCCTCAACCCAGCAGGCAGATTACAAAAGAGGCCAGTGTCTGGCCAGGGGGTTGCAGTGGCACTGCCTGCCCCCATCTGCCTTAGTGGTCGCTCCTTCACTGCCTAATCATCAAGGAAGGCAAGAAACCCCGAGCTAGATGGTGGTGGCTAGGCTGCCTTGTGGGTGACCTGGACTCTGCTGCTGCTTAGCCTTCTCACTGATCACAAAGCTATCACTCACCTTCCAGCCAAGCTCTTCCTTTCCCTGGGACTCTGAATCCTGGGATCTCCATGGATTTCCTTTAACATTATTTTTAGCCCTGGCTACCCTGGAACTCACTCTGTAGACCAGGGTGGCCTCCAACTCACAAAGATCAGCCTGCCTCTGGGCACCACCACCAACTTGACAATAAAGATTTTTTTTTTTTTAAATGCAGTTGTTTTACTGCTGTTCATGGATTCTCCAGAGAAAACGACCCCCTTATGGCTTAAACAGACATCCCGTGGCGTTGTTGTGTCCCTGGATCTGTTAGGAGCACAGCCGGGGCAGGAGGTACTCGCTGTCTTTGCCTGCCACAGTGGCCTCTTCTCTAGCAGTGCTGCCATTTAAGATGCTCTTGTTGCCATCATGGCAGACACTGTTGGATGGACCACCTACACTTGCCTGTCTTCTTCCTTAACTCCTGCTTTGGAGGCCCACTGGATCTTTCCGGCATGGATGCTGCCATGCGTCCCCTCTAGGCACCTTGCTTCTTCCTGGTTCCTGACCAAGGGTAGAATGGCTTCTCTCAGCTAAAATAAAGCCAGGAAACTTCCCCTTGTGGCAGAGAGTATGGCAGCAGGTAGGCAGGCATGGTGCTGAAGCAGTAGCTGAGAGCTCGCGTCTTCATCCATAAGACAGATCCATCTTTATTTTGAATTAGGTGTATATCTGTGTTTGTGCATGTGTACTCTTAGGTTCAGTGCCTAAGGAGGCCAGAAGATGGCGTTGGGGAGTTAGTAGCTGAAGTGCCTATAGAGGTCAGAAGAGGCCCTAAAACTGGAGTTCCAGATGGCTGTGAGCCACCATGAGTGCTGGGAATCAAACCCAGGTCCTCTGAAAGAGCAGTAAGTAACCACTGAGCCATCTCTTCCCCACCTCCACCCCCTCCCAAATTGTCTTAATCTCATGTCAATGCCCATGTCCATGCAGTCTTATACACCCAGCCAACAAGGGCACCTGTGGACTTTTATCCTGAGATATCCGTCAGATGAAGAGCTCTTCTCTGGGACTAAGGACACACCTCAGACCAGGACAGGAACGATGATTTAGAAGTGGATTCCGCACAAGTAGGGACTTCCCAGGAGTAAGACAGCACCAAGCTTTCCCTCCTCAGCTTGTGCAGGTAACTCCAGGGGCATCCCCATTTCAGTTCTCTGGTTCAAGGGCTGTGGACTGGCACTGTTTAACCAGCACTGTTTAGTTAATCTGAACTGCCGTCTTCCCTTCTGGAATAGCTCAGCGTTCAGGTGGCCCAGCTGTCAGCTGGCTGGGCCCACTAGACCTGTCTGTGTTCACAATCTCTCTTACATCCCCGGCAATGAATAGCTGAGTTCTGCCAGCACCATCCCTAGTCAACAAATGACCTTGAGGGAAGCAGCCAGGACACCATGAAGGAAGCTGATCAATGCTGGTGTCCCCATCCTGAGCTGGCTGGACAGGTCCACTAAGGCATCCCAAGTGGTCCCATGACCTCATCTACTCCCCTTCCTCCATGACTGGTAGCTTTGGCAGTGAGGTACTGGCACCAAGCCTGAAGGAAATAAACGAGGGTGTCAAAAATCCTGCCATTTCAAGCAAGCAGCTTGCTCCAAGCTCATAGTGGGGGCTGTAGGCAGAGGGGACATTTCTGATAACTCTGGACCTGAGAAGGCTGGGGATGGGGCTGTTTCGGGAGATCACTGCTTCACCATTGCAGATCTCTGGCTTCCCCATTCTATCTCCTCCAGGTGTTGGTAGATTAGATCCTGGCTATTTGGCAATGCCTGGACACCCACTCCACCCCCCCCCCACCCCAACGCTAGGCAAGCGCTCTACCACCAAGCTTTATCTCTTGCCCCTGGAGGCTTTTACTTTTACTATTGTTTTTTTGAAGCAGGATCTCCCACTCTAGCCCACGCTGACCTGAAGCTATGCAGAGCAGGCTGGCTTTCAAAATCATGGCGTGATCCTTATGCTTCTGCCTTCCAGGTGTTGGGATTACAGGTGACTGCTCCCATATCTAGCCCCTGAGGACACTTTGGGAGTCACAATGTTGCTACTGGTATCTAATAAGCAGAGATCATTGATATGGATAAACAATCAGGACCTAAGTCCTAAAATGCCAGAAGTGCTGAGTTTGTGAGAAAGCTTGGGAGGAGACAGGATATCCTCCAGGCCCTAACCCCACATGCACAGGAGCCAAGGCTCATCACTTCACCAGCGAAGAGAAGGCTGCCACTAGCTTCAAAGGGCCCTTGTGGCCTTAGGACTGTGAATTGGCTGCCTGTTCACCTACCCACACACTTAGACTCCAGTGCCCATGATGAGGAACCTGGTAAAGTTTCAGTTGCCCAGGAAGAGAGACTCACCCAGCCCAATGCCAGGCAAACCCTATGCTGTCTGACCCAGAGGATTGTAGGCCCAAGGAAAAGGCTGGGTGAGGGTGGAAGACCCAACCGCCCTGCCCTCCAAGCCTATCTCTTTTAGACAGTTAGCCCAGTTTGTGGCTGGCTGGAAGCTCTGCTCCCCCACCCCCTTTCTATTTAGGAGGCAGCCATGGTGGCTTAGCTCCTGTCTCCGGTTTCCTAGGGAGCTGTGCAGAAGCAGCCCAGCCTCCGTGGGTCCATCTGTCAGGGAGGCTGTTCCGCCCCATCGATTGCTGTTCCCAAGGGGCTGTGTTGCTTTAGGGACCCAATGTGGCCGCCAGATAGGAGGGAACCACACGAAGAGGCAGGGAGGGGGGCAGCTTGGCAGCAGGAAGAGCCAAGAGGGGCTGACACTGCAGAGAAGGCACAAGCTAGACAAGGCGTAAGAAATGTTGAGGGTCAGAGGCAGTGCAGCAGCAGGCTGGCTGGAATGACCTCTGAAGCCAGCTGGCACCCTGGGACTCAGTTTTGCTGCTGGACACATCAAATTCCCACTTGTAAAGACAACAACAGCTGACATTTATTGAGCAGGAACAATGTGCCTGGCATTGGGCTGGGGCTTCACCCGCCCCGGCTTTCCCTTGAGGAACTGTCGGTGCAATGCAGGTGTACTTATTCTCCAGCAAGCATGGAGGACGAATCAGAGAGGCTGTGGCACTGACGGTAGCTACACACAGGAACTGGAGTGACGCTGGTCAGCTGGGCCCAGTGGTTGGCTCCAAACCGCGACAGAGCCAGGTCTAAGGGGGAGGAGGTAGTCTTGCCTGGCCAGAAGTTCTGCCCGCCCTCCCGGGGAGCCGCCTCCTCCCCTGGGCTGCGTGACATCTGCCCCGCTTCCAGGCCCCAGACAGCTGCCCAGAGCCACGTCAGCACTTCCACCAGGGAGTCTGGAAACTGGCTCTGGCCCCTGAGAGGGAAGGAGGGGGAGGGTTGCGGTCCCCCGAAGGATGGCGTCTCTCAGACGGTTGACCCGCTCAGTTGAGTAGGAATTGGGGCACATGACCTTGGACTTTTATAAGACCCAGTTTCCCCTGCTTAGGTGGACATGTAGTAGTGGCCCTTTGGCAAGGATACTAGTAGCATCCAGAGTAGATAGAGCATATATTGCCACACAGCCCAGTCATAGCTCCGAGACACCCAGGAAGCGTGTAACTGTCAGGGCCTACTTAGGGCCATGTGGTCATCTAGTGGGGATCTCAAGGGTGGACAGAGTATGGAGGTGTATGGATGGCCCAGCTCTGTAACTGTCCAGCTGGGGCCAGAGATAACCAGCGCCTCCCGGAAAATCATTAGCATCTGTTTGGGCCAGCAAAGTTGGCTTGCTGGTGCCTCCGCCTACTGGAAACAGCGGCTGCCGCCCAGCCCAGGGATGCACAAGCCCACCCAGCTCTAAATCGGGCGGGGACATCTATCTCTCCACCCACATTGGGAGAAAGGTGGCCGGGGCCAACAAACAAGGGACAGGGCTTGTGTTGTTAGGGGTGGGGGCTTCCTTTGCGAAGGAGGAGGTTCACTCCGCACTCTGGGTAATCCAGGCCGGTTCTTGGAGATGCCCGAGCTGGCGGCAGCCCAGGGAGTGTGTGGAAATGACACCGCCAGGGCGGCGGAGATTCCCCCCCCTCCTGACATTGGCTGGAAAGTGGAGCAGCTCGTCAGGGACAATCAATGGCGATCGATCGCTGCGCGGCGCAGGCGGCCAGCGCGCAAGCGGGGGGAGGGGCAGCGCGGCCAGTAGAGTTTAGAAGCCCCCGTGGGTGAGGTCAAAAACCACACAGACCTGCAAAAGGGCAAAGTGGGGTCACATGGATACACAACCCTACGGAGAAGCATCACTATGGGCTACTACATTATAAAGACAGACTGACCACAGTAGTCTTTGGCACAAGTCACAACACAAACAGGGTTAAATGTTTGGTCTGCATGGACAGAGGATGGAATCAATCACACATAACTGCACCATGATATAGCTTATCACACTATCACACAACCAGTTCCACCATACACAAGGCCCACACCACCACAACGGATTGCCCGAGCCCCATACTAAAATTACACTGACTGGTCTCAACTAGACAAAAAAAAAAAAAAAAAAAAAAAAAAGGATGAGTTTTAAGTGTGGCTGCACAGGGCAAAAAGTCAGATGTATGGCACACAACCTCAAAGAACATTGTAAAACTGGGTCCATCCACTACCACAATGGACTCAAGAGCCCAAGTGGAATACAATTGGGCCACCACTGTCACAAGATGCATCTCAATAACTAAGAGAAATAAAGTTGCTTCATAGCACCCACCAACTTTTCATCATGTGGCATGGCCCCTCCTCCACCCGAATAAAGCCCAAAGCACAGGCAAACTGACAGTACCAAGTGAAGCGGCACAGTCCAGGCACAGGGGAAACTTAGCATAAGTCTTGGGTCACCGTTGACTCAGCAGTGGTTTTCAACCTGTGGGTTGAGACCCCTTCGGGGATCCAACTACCCTTTCACAGACATCACCTAAGACCAGCGGACTCGTATGTTATGAGGGAGCAACGAAAATAATTTTGTTTGGGGGTTACAACACGAGGAACTGTATTACAGGGCTGCAGCACCAGGAAGGTGGAGAAGCACCATGCTAACCCGTCCTATTCATACAATGACTGATCACCTAGCATCACTCTAAACTTTTAAGCTTAGAATTCCACTACAGGAGCCTGCCTCACCTCAGCAGCAAAACTACTTCTGTCATTGCATCTGGGAAACACTACTCAAATACCACAAACTCAACCCAGTGGTTGTTTTCATCCACAAAGAAGCCACATTCTTAACCCCACCTGGTTGGAAGTGTCCTAGCAGCAGGGTGAGCCCAAGTCGCTATCACTCTGGCTTTGGAGCCCTGCTGGGGAGGAGGTGGCCCACTCCCAACCT
The DNA here is from genome assembly GCF_907164565.1 of Psammomys obesus. Taxonomy (NCBI): domain Eukaryota; kingdom Metazoa; phylum Chordata; class Mammalia; order Rodentia; family Muridae; genus Psammomys; species Psammomys obesus. The sequence continues at coordinate 994,233 of NW_026596069.1, forward strand.
CCTACCAGGCTCAACTAGACTCAACTAGAGCTGCTGATTTTTCCTGTCACCTCCACAAGCTTTACAAGACAAAACTCCTAACGACTGTCCCTACCCTTAAACCCATTCTACTCCTTTATCTTCTGAGAGAAATACAAGTAATGGTTACAGTGCCAGAAAGTCTGAGATGGTTGCATAAACCTTTAATCAAAGCACTCAGGAGGCCAGCCTGGATTGCCAGAGCTACACAGAGAAACCCTGTCTCAACACCAAGTCCCCAGAAAAGTTCCCTCCATTCAAAGTGTAAGGCAGCAAAACAAGGCTAGCCTTAGATCTCAGCAATGTCCCCACTCCCATTCCAAGAAAGTACATGTTCATGGGAGCAGGACTAAGACCTTCAGTCCTACAGAACACCCTTTGAGCCTCTGCTGTGAGCTTGTACAGGTCAGCTGCCTAACTTCATGTCCCACCCAGGGACTTCCAGGAATCTCTGGTAGCAAGGGAGCTCCCCCTAAAGGTTATGCCTAGAGTGATTCCCAACACTCCCAGTCCTGCCTGTAACAATGATTCCCTAACTAACCTGGGACTCTCAAGTCTCACAAGTGACCCAAGATTTCTCTAACACAGAGGCCTTCCATGACTAGGGAATGTAGACTATTTTTGTGACCACTGATTTGTAATAGCAAAGATCTGACCATAGAGGGTATTATAATCACCCATTCACTAGTTCCTTTCCTTTCCCTGGGAAACACATGAAGGAAAAGATCAGATTTGCTGTCACCATGCTTCACCTACAGCAGAAGGCAAATTCTCACATTACTCCTCTCCCTCTAGGCTTTACCAGTCACAGGTTGTTGACAAGACATGTGCTTCTATCCATGTGCCTAATGACCCATTTGTGGACACACTTGCTAGGGTATACAAGCCCCCTAAAAAGGTCCAGTTATTCCAGGTACCTGGTGCCCTAAAAGCTGGTCTTGCTCAAAGGACTGCCACAAAAAACAAAACAAAAGCAGGACAAAGTACAGTTGTTCACAGCTACTTCCTTGAATCTGGCCCACAATTCTTTAATTGGTTAAGATCATTTTCCACTAAGTTTTACCGACAGACTACATTAGAGACCATCTTCTATCTGAGAAAAATCAAAGGACACATAATACTTGCCCCAATTATACGACTAAACAGTATGATTCAAACCCAGACCTAATTTAGGCTCACACCCATATGCATAAACACTAAGGAATGTCCATGCTCATAATCCTCTCAAGTTCCTAACATGGAGAGCCCCTCCAACACACACAGAAGCGGGCCTACCTTTCCCTTGTCTGGAGCCTGTCAGGCACATTCTCCACAGCTTGGCCTTTCCAACAGGGATAGGGCAGGCAGGAAGCCTACATTCCCAGGTTTCCGCCCTGACCCACACCCTTTCCCACCACAGCACAAATTCACCCTGCTGCAGCCACATAAGCAGCCCCCTAGGGGAGGATCTGGAAGAGAGCAAGGCATTGTGGGATCAGACTGCTAGCCCTACTCAGGGCTTCCTAAAATCCAGCTCCATTGCCTGTGTTAGTAGCATGTCAGCCTTTCCTTCAGGAAAAGTCTCCACCTTTCTAGTCCAGCTAGAATAGAATCAAGGCTTCCCTCCTTATTAAAGAGACTTTCCTAGATCCAAAGTCTTTTAGATGCAAAAGCCTTCACACGGTTAGGAGCTAAAGCAGGAAAGGAGTCCCCTAGGCTTCGCTCTCTAGAGGTGTACAGCCAAAAGCCTCACTCCGAGGCACCTACAGCCCCCTAGAAGCTTTCCCAATCTGGTGGTGGTTCTCATGGCTCTGCCTAGGTTGCAGCTAGTTGGTGACTTCAGCAAATCTACAGTTATTTGCATACCCAGATGGCCAAGCCTACAATTTCAAAGAATTCCCAATGAAGAGGCAGCTGGCTTCCGGATGGTGGCCCTGGAGGCCCACAGCTGTTGCACTGGAACATTAGAAAGCCTGGGGGCCCAAATCACAAGATTGATTGAAAAAGACAAGAACATTTCCCAGGTCTTACCACCAGTATTCAGCTTTTTCAGAACCTCCATCACTGGGCATAAAAGAACCATGTCATGGCTGCCCACGTGACATAAGCAAAGAAGAAACTGGATTCATTGATGAGGGCACAGGGACTAATTACCTGCTTTCGAGGGCAACAGAAATGTGAACCCCTTGTTCAGATGAAACAATGAACGAAACCAAGTGGGCAAAGCTAGTGTTGAAGCTATTTGTGTAACAGAGATGATTACACGAGCATGGGATAAAGACAACCTAGCACTCTGATGCTTTCGGTAGGCCTAGGAATGAAAAAGGAAGTCACTATAAACTGTTCCCTTACAGTAAACCTTTCTGAGCACCTAACTGAACTAGGTGCTGCTCCATCTGTTTCTGAATACACCAAACAAAAAGCCAACCCCAAATCAAGCCTCCCTACTCAAAACAAAAGCCCCTCTTAGGTTCTGTCCATGCATTCACTGACCTCACACACCTTATAGTTTTAAAAGCTATGGGTCATCACTGCCCTCTGCTGGCTACAGAGGAACTAGCACCCACAAAGAACCCCTTTACCTATACACACTGAAAATATAGACCTGTTTGCTGGCTGGCTGTTGAACCTGAGTTTACAGGGACCAGAATGGGTAGAAACTAAGCTAGAAAAACGTGTTGGGGCAGTTCTGTGTTCCACCCCAGATATACACAACCACTGAACTTCAATGCAGCTCAGAAGTTGCATCCACTCACATCTGCTGGAGACCTTCCTTCCATCTTTTCTCATGTCCTTGCCCTATCTGCTCCAAAGAAAGGTTGGGTGAAGATCTGAGCCATACTTCCAGAAAGTTCAACTTCTAGTTTTGTTTCCATGGGCCCTTTTGCCACTCCCACAGCAGGTGCCTGAAAGCTCACAAAGTCTCTTTGTGAGCTTTAGCAACTGGCACAATTTTCTGCAGGTTAGCTACATCTTCAGAGACAATTGTGACACTAGCTTGGGGTGTGGGGTGTCCAGATGGGTCAAACCAATGAGTAGTACTTTATCAGTGGGGGAAAGCTCTAGACACCAGGATCACAAAGTAACCAACCAATTAAGCACGGACCCTTTCCCTTCCGAAATAGTGCGCTGGCTTTAAAGCCTAAATGCCAGATCATCCTTTAGGATGTCTCTAAAAACTTCAAGACCACCTAAATTTCTAGGGAAATCAAACCTGAAAAAACTGGCAATTTGTGGAGAAGACAGTGTCCTTCAGCAAAACCCTTCTTACCTACTGCAAAACTTCAAAATTCAACATTTGAGGTCCAACAAGATGGCTCCCCAAGTAAAGGTACTACTAGCTGTTAAGACTGACAACCTAAATTCAACCTTTAGAACTGACATGGAGGGAAAACCATCTCCAGGAACTTGTCCTCTGACCACACATGTGCTGAGCCATGCTCAAAACCACATACACATTCACACTAAATGTTTAACTATTTTTAAAAATTTATTTATTTTTATTAGTTACAGTTTATTCACTTTGTTTCAATGATTAACTATTTCAAGATTTGAGCAGGGTCTGATGAGACAGACCCAGCTTTTCTGGAAGAGCCAAGAGTACCCCTAATTCAAGTCCAACTTAGGTAACATGGAACCCTGTCACAAAAAGCAAAATGAAGAGATACACAGGTGACTTTGATTAAAAGTACTTAATGCTATTGCCAAGAACTAAGGTTCCATTCCCAGCACTTACAGGTAACCTAAACCACCAGTAACTCCGGTTCCAGGGACTCTGATAAGTTCTAGGGTATCTGGTGCCCTAGATATGTACACATATATTCATTCAGACTCATAACAAACACATTAAGAAGAAAATCTTAAAACTCAAGAATGGTAGTTAATACCTTTAACCTTAGCACTTGGGAGGCAGAAGGAGGTGGGTCTCTGTGAGTCTTGAGGGCAGCCTGGTCTACAAGAATGAGTTCCAAAACAGTCAGGGCTACAAAGAGAAACCCTGTCTCAGAATAACACAAAAAAATGAAATGGGTGCTAGGGAAATATATATAGTTGGTGGAGTGCTTGCTTGCCTAGCATGCATGACACCCTGGCTCAGCTCCCTGCATTGCATAACTGGGTGCCAGTGCATGGTGCTTCCAATTCCAGCACTTGGGAAGCAGAATTGGAACCTCAAGGGCATCTGCAGTTTCACACGTTTAAAGATTCTGGGCTACACAATACTTTGTTTCAGAAATACAATTATTTTCAAAATTGAACTCGGTGCAGTGTCCTATGCTTATATTCCCAGGCCCTAGAAACTGAAACAGGAAGAATTCAGCTCTCAAGTTTAAAACCAGCTTAAGTAACAAAAGTGAGACTACATGTCAAAAACAAAAAAGAAATTCAAGATTACTAAGTACTCCAGTAAGAAATTCAAATCAGAGAATTTTAAGTAGATATGGACAAAGATGGTTATACACCTGAGGAAGCTGTAGCAGGAATCCCTCAAACCTTCACAAGGTTGAAAGGGAACTCAACATTTATCAGGGATCCTGCTGTTTCTCCCTGTACAGCATCTTAAGAGCCCAGTGGCTTCTTGGTTTCTTTCCTGTAAGTGATCAACCATGTGCTTACATATGACTTATATAGGTTTAAAATCAAACAATGAAAAAACTAAAAGACTGTTAAGCCACTGTATTAGTGAGTATCAAGGTATTAATGTGTGAAGTAATGGGGACCAAATCCAGGGCCTTGTGCATCGTATCTAAGCACCCTCTCTTGAGTTACATCCCCAGCCCTATTAATATAGATTTGCATCTGATAAAAGGTAAAACTCTGAATAATTCAAAGATGAAAAGTGATCCCTAGCTACTACTCAAAATGTCTAACTTTGCCTCACTTAGCTAAAATGCAGTCATTGAGAAAGCAAAGTGGAATGGTGATTGTATCACAAAGCCTGTACAGCCAAACTGAGTTTGAAATTTACACTAAGGTAAAATACAGCAACAATGAACTGGCTCAGAAGCTATTGTGAACAAAACAGCTATCTATAAGAGAAAGGCTTTTTTTTTTTTTTAATTAAATTAAGACAGGATTTCATGTACCCCCCCAGACTCTGCATCTCAAAGCCCATACTTCCAAAAAGTGCTGGGATAACCTGGGAACCAGTATGCTCAGCCCAGACCCAGGCAGACTTTTTAAGGAAAGTAAAGAGAACTTGGAGAAGGCCAGTTTTTAACCTTGTACATTCAACAAAGGAAACAGGAACTTGTACCAGTATATTCCACAGTTCCAAAGGTAAAAGGGGTAGGGATGAGAAGGAAAAGGAAGTATATTCACAGCAATTCAGAAGAGCCTCGAACATAAGAAAAATGTATTGAGACTTCAGCACTATTAAGTGTTAAGGGGTCCTATATTCTAAGACAAAGCCAGAGTTTCTCCTTCACTGCAGACAAGGAACAATATATAGGCATTTTGACTATAATTTAGAAGTAACTCATTTTTCCTGACAATATAAGGCTCAAAATAGAAAGTAGGATTGGAATTAGAAAAGAAATGATTCTACCACTATGTCAGTGCATTAAAAGTTATCATCCCTGGTCACGTTTTCCTTTTTTCCACAAACCTTCCTGTCTCTTCAACCACCTGGTAAATCTTTGTTCTAGACAAAGTTAGCAAGACAACGGCCCCTTTAACTAGTGGCCAGTAAGAAAGCATGCAAATATCTGAAATAGTATAATTTTACCAAGAGATTGCTCTGAACTTAACTTGACAAAATTGTCTAAACTATTATTAATTAATAAGCACCCAAAAAGAAACCCGTAACTTTCATTCCTTTGTATCTACTCTGCCACCAGAATAAAACACGGCTGGACACCAGATAAACTTGTGTGAGCCTATGTGAAAGGATATCCTGAGTGACACCTGTTTTAAAGCGGGAAGGGACTCATAAACAACTAGACCAAATGTGCTTCATACAAACTATTCATACTATAACCTAATAAATGATACTAGGCTAGCAGTTCTGAATTGAGAGGCAAATAAGAATTGGCTTTCAAAAGCCGTGCAACTGAACCCAAAGTTAAGTAGCAGAGATAACAGTAAAAAAAGAATTAAGTTCAGCAGTCATACAGTCAATGGCAGAGTACTTGACTAACATGAACCAAGGCCTGCGGCCTACTGAACAGACAGACAGACACACAACACCCAAAGCGAACTTCCATCTGACTATAATAGTAATGAGAAATGGTGATTTCTGGTTAGAGCTCAGTTCTGATTTTTTTTTTTTTTTTTCACAACCGGTTATTACTTGCAAGGCCAATGGGATGCTAATAATATGGCATTTCTGAAATGCTTGTAAGCAGCCAGCTGCTAATTAAGATTCTTAGCTGACAGGTTAAGATGGAGGAACAGTGACACTGAGAGATGAGACAGGTGAACAAATTTAAAACCAAAAGCAGTGGACATTTATTCCTCAATTTTTGTGCAAGAGTGTAAAGATGCATTTAAAAGAACCTGATGACTAGAGAGCATCAGCTACGGCCTTCAGGCTGGCCTGGCTTACAGTTAGGTTAGGAAAAGGGGTGAGGGGAGTTAACTTGCCTAGTTCACATGAATGTTTCTGGATAACAGTTGTTTACAAATTTCAAACTACATTTTACTAGAGTCAAGGGAAGACTTCAAAAAGCCACATACAGTACAATTTAAAACCAATGAACATCCTGCAAATGTTAGTGCAAAGTAATTACGTAGACTCTCCAATACAAGATTGTGCTCATGTTTCCCAGTTTGGTCAGTTACTCTTTTATAATTACAATCACAGAGGCTTAACTTATCAAACAGCAATACCTTTGTGTTCTATGTCCTATGTACCAAGAGAATGTCACAGATTTTGGTGAAATGCTGCTCAGTTTCATTAACAAAGCAAATTTATTTAGTTTAACAGTCATGTTCCTGGAATGGTGCACATATTAAGTTTCATGAAATGCCTTTAAGCTTATGCCTCTATCTTGTTTAATAAAATTACTCTTATATCTTTTTTACTCTGTAAACTGGAATTGTTTCATGATTTTGAAATGCAACAAATATAAATGAAAACATTTCAGGGGTGAGGAAAAATCCACCACTAGTCTTAGCTAGACAAGTTTTTAAATCAAAAAGCCTATTCACACAGAATTATATGTAATGACTGTAGTAATCAGTTTATTACACAGATTAATCATTCTTGAACGTACAAGCTCCAGAGGAGCAACTGGGTCTTTAAATATACACAAGTATTTCCATCAAATGAATTTTCACCCTTACATCGAAATAGGCCTAAAGCAGTTAAAAACATAAGAAAAATAAGAGCTATTAGCTATGTATTAACTGAGAAACCACATACAAACCAAAGATTATGGAAAGGGGCTAAAAGGAGGAAGGCTGAAAGGGCAGGGAGATGTGAAGTGTTGGGAACAAAAGCCCACCACACTTTATGTACTAACAGCTCCAGTCCATTTAAATGTTGATCAGTTAAACTTAGACCTTAAAATACAGCATGTAGGTAGAGTTTACTGTTTGCTTATCACTTTCACCTACATTGTAGGTCCTTCAGGATGAAATGAATACAGAAACAGCTTCATGTTCTTCACCTTGCTTTTTATGACTGTTTAAGATTAGATGGATTCCACTTAACAACAATCTCCTACGGTCACTGGAGCTTTTTTCCTCCCATTCAAGCACACACTGTGTACCCACTAACCCTCATATTTGCCATTATCCAAATTTAAATCAATAAGGAAAGCTTTTAGTCTCACACCTAGGTTACGCCCGGAGAACTGGCTTCTCACACACACACTTCTCTGCTAGGAGGCAATGTTGGTACAGAAGTACAGTATTTCTAGTTTGTTGTTCCAAGTATGTACAACACGCAGCACTGCTGTGTCAGGTAAACATGTGCACAGGGGAAGATGAGGCGTGGGCTCATAGAAAGCAGTCAAATGGAAATCAAAAGGACTTTCTCTTTCAGAGTTCCCCTAGCTTTATTTGTAGAGGTTATCCAATAATTTCTTTAATTACATCGCATACTTCTGAGTCCATTCCCGAGCTATTCTGTTGTACCTGTACATACACAAAGAGAGCTCAGCTTAACATAGATAAGGAATCATTAAGCAACACATTTCATTCATTATCCCAACTAGCAACTTTAAAATGCTCATGCAAAATCACCTTTCTCCCTCCTATTTCTTCACCTCTCGACCCCCTTTTTTGACTTTAGCTGGCCTTAAACTACCTAAAATTAGGATGAACTCAAACATGTGGCAATCCTCCTGGTCGCTGCTGCTATTACAGAGATGTACCACCATCTAGCTTTACCTCCAATTACAATTAAGCCTATACTCACAAAAACAGTGAGACACTGCTTTAAAACCCAAAATTATTTCCTATAATGTAGTATCTAGAGGACTCAGACTCAGGTTTAGCATTTGCTGATATGTACCTCATTTTTGTTTTTCAAGACAGGGTTTCTTTGTGTAATACTCCTGGCTGACCTGGAATTTGCTTTGTAGACCAGACTGGCCTCGAACTCAGAGAGCCGCCTGCCTCTGATTCCCAAAGGCTGAGATCAAAGGGGTACACCATTACCACCTGGCTAGCCTATGTTTTAACTGAACTTCATTTTATACAATTTGTTTGATTAGCTAAGTCTCAATATGTAGTCAAAGCTAACCTTAAATCTCTAGTCTTCCTAGCTTTTGGAGGGTTATAGGTATGTGTCAACACGCCTAATTACTTATGATTTTTTTGACTACTTAACTTTACATTACATGGTTATTAAAATCATGTAACAGCCTAATGGACTAAGTGGGGAAACCAAGACAGGAGGTTCCAGAAATTGTCTCTCAACATATAAAAAAAAATAAAAAGAAAAAGAATAATGAGTCCGACCTGTATTATATATATTCTTTTGTGTCACAAAAATTCAATAAGGGAGCTAGAGACAGCTCAGCAGCTAAGAAACTTACTGCTCTTAAGAAGGACCATGAGGGCTAGAGAGATGGCTCAGTGGTTAAGAATACTGAGTATCCAGAGAACCAGGGTTCAATTCCCAGCACCCACATGGCAGCTCACAACCGCCTGTAACTCCTGTTCCAGGGGATCCAACACCTTCACATAGACATACATGTAGTCAAACACCAATGTACATACAGTAAAAATAAATAAAAAAGAAAGAAAGAAAAAGAAAGAAGAACCACTGGGGTTGGAGAAATGGCTCAGAGTTTAAGAGCACTGGCTGCTCTTCCAAAATCCTTAAGTTCAATTCCCAGCAACCACATGGTGGATCATAGCTATCTATGAGATCTGGTGCCCTCTTCTGGCCTGCAGAAGTACATGCAGGCAGAACACTGTATACATAATAAATAAATCTTTAAAAAAAAAAAAAAAAAAAAAAAGGACCTCACTCAGTTCCTAGCACATACATGGCAGGCAGGTCACAACTACCTGTAAATCCGGTCTCCAGTCTGGAGATCCAACTCCCTCTTCTGTACTCACGGGTATCAGGCACCCATGTGGCACATGCACAAATAGGCAAGTAAAACTTTCACCTATTCATACAAATGACATAGAAAGAAAAACTATAGGGTGGGGTGGTGGTCCATTTTAATCCTAGAACTTGAAAGGAAAAGCAGAGTGGGTATCTGTGACCTGAAGGCAAACTTGGTCTACATATTAAGTTGTAGGCCAGCCAAGGGTATATGGTAAGACCCTGTCTCCAAACACAACAAAAACAACAAAACCCTACAAAGAAATAAAATGACACACCAACCCTTCCTTTCTATTAAAACAACTCATTCTGGCAGAGTTTACATAAGACAAATGGAAACCTGATGCACAAGACAAACAAAACTCAAAGGTATTTTAAAAAAACAAAATACTATGAGAGGTTTCAGTAGAAGTTACATTAGACAATTAGATATAAGATTACTATCATCTGCTTATAATATTTGGTATTCAAACTCCTTTCATGTACCCCTTGGAGAGTTTATCTTAAACACCCTGCCTATACTCATCTCTGGAAGAAAGTGTGAGGCAGCTCCACCCCACACCTGACAAACTTCCCATCTGCAGGTGATACTTACTTTTCTCTATCTGTTTTGTAGATCCGAGCAATCTCAGGCACTAAAGGATCATCTGGATTGGGATCACACAACAGAGAACAGATGGACAAAAGTACTAGGATATATTAAAAAAAAAAAAAAAAAAAAAAAGGCATAGGTTAGTAGAATACCAAAGCAAAGGACTTATCAGAGGCTGGGCATGACCTTTAATCCCAGCACCCAAGAGGCAGAGGCAGAGGCAGTGAAAAAGATGGATCTCTGTGAGTTCAAGGCCAGCTAGGGCAATATATTAAGACCTTATTTCCAAAGGAAACCACCACCAGAAAACCCAACCTGAGATGCCAAACAATGCTAACAATATAGCATTGGGAATGCAGATACTTAGTGGTGGAAAGCTTCTGAAACGTGCACGAGGTTCTGTTCTAAGTTCAGTTATTAGCAGAACAAAAACAGCTCTTCTAAATCCTAGATTGAGAATACTTGTCAGTCCTAGTGAGCCTCAAGTTTTAGAAGCTCATATTCAGAGAAAATCAGCTGTCAAATTTCCAACAGACAAAATTAGTTGTCTGGTACAATCCTCCATTACACATAAACTTCAAGGACAGTCTGGGATACAGGAGACGGTCTCAATACTGAAATAAAATTTAACCAGGAACAGTAGCTGACACTTGTAATCCCAGCATTTTAGCAATAAAGGAAGGCACACTGCTACAAGTTGAGGCCAGCCTAAACAACAGAATAAGAACTTGTCTTTTTTTTTCCCCCCAAGACAGGGTCTCTTCTGAGCTGCCTTGGCTGTAAGCGAGGCTGGACTCAATGCAGTGGCTCACCTTCCTGGTGAATGCTGGGATTAAAGGTATGCACCAATGTGACCAGCCAAGACCTTGTCTTAAAATACAAAACAACAAAAGGCAACCTTCATCAACAAAAATAAACAGGGCAGCAGTGAAACAGCTCAGCAGGTAAAGTACTTGCTCAATAGCCAGCCAAGCCCAGTTTGATAACTCCATCAAGTTGTTCTCTGATCGCCACACATGTGCTGCTGTAACTCACTACTACCTACAGGCACAATTATAAACAAACAAAAGCAAATAACATCACCATTCACTTTCTTGGTGGTACCTTGTTTATTTTTAAGGCAAAACCTCATTCTTATACCAAGCTAGCCTCAAATTTGCTATGTAATCAAGAATAACTTTAAACTACTACTGGTCATTCTACCTGCTTTTGAATATCACAATTAACAACCTGGCATCACACTAAGGATCTATTCATAAAAATTTAACTCTCTTCCATTGTATCAACAAATATTATTACTAAGGGAGACTGGGCTGAAAAGATGGCTAAGCAGTTAACACTGGCAGAGAACCCAGGTACAATTCCCAGTACACACATAGTACAATGACATACATGTAGGCAGAACACTCACACATAAAATAAATAATTTGTAATTTTGATCTTGGGCTAGAGAGATGGCTCAGCATTTAAGAGCACTGTGTGCTCTTCCAGAGGTTCTGAGTTCAATTCCCAGCAACCACTTGGTAGCTGACAATGGGATCTGATCCCCTCTTCTGGCATGCAGGTGTACATGCAAATAAACCACTCATATACAAAAAAAGAATAAACCCTTTAACAAACAATAGATCTCGGGGGGGGTTGTAGAGATGGCTCAGTGGTTAAGAGCACTGTCTGCTATTCCAGAGGTCCTACTGTCTGCTATTCCAGAGGTCCTGAGTTCAATTCCCAGCAATCACATGGTGGCTCACCTATAATGGGATTTGATGCGCTCTTTTTGTCACTCAGGCATACATGCAAATAGTGTGCTATGTATAAATAAACAAATCCTAGTCCCCCAGTGGCCACTGTGTGAAGCGGGTACTTGTAGACCCTGCACTGGCTGCGGAGTTGCTATGGGCCAACTAGGGGCCTGGCACAGAGATGCTCAAGCAGCGGCTCAGAGCCAGGACTAAAACCCCAAGATAGATAATCAGGATCCTGGGGGGATTAGGCCCCCTTCAGAAAATGGTGGCATTGGGAGCTGGGGCTGTGGTCACCTCCATCTTCAAGACACCCCTGGATGTGGTGAAGGTCTGCCTTCAGTCTCAGAGGCCCTCGGTTGCAGGAGAATTGATACCTCCCTCCAGATTCTGGAGTCTCTCCTATACCAAATCACTGTCCACTCTACAAGCCCCTCCTTTGTATCCCCTTTATGTTTGTTGCAGCATGGCCCCAAGGAATCGAGATCTCAGGCCAGGCAGTATTCTCAGCCCTGTTCATTCCCTGTCTAAATGAGACGACCTGTGCACAAAAAAAAAAAAAAAAAAAAAAAGTTACTTTTCCCCGTTAAGGCAGTCTTACTATGCAGCCCTGGCTATACTGGCAATCAGAGATCTGCCTGACTCTCCCTCTTCAGTGCTGAGATTAAAGGCACACACCTCCACACACTACACAAAAAATCAGTTATTTCACCTTGATATCAAACAACTGTTCCATTACCTTTTGAAATAGTTAGTGCTGGAGACCACTGTGACCGTAGAATATCAAGACAAATGCTGCCATTACTGTTAATATTTGGATGATAAATTCTTGTTGTAAATGCAACCTGAAAAAAAAATCTTTATGGTTTACCAGTATCATACAGAGCATATTAAAAAAAAAAAGCAACGATTATATTCCAATTACCTTAGGTGGTTTGAAGGGGTAATCTGTTGGGAAATGAATTGTCAAGAAAAATACTCCACCCTGATAGGGGCTGTCATTCTGTTGATGATAAGAAAGTAAGATTAAAAATGAATAAATTACATAAGGTAAATTATTAAGGAATTAAAGTGAATACTTACTGGCCCCATTATTGTAGCTTGCCAATGAAACACTGAAAAAAAAAAAGAAAAAAAAAAAAAACAAGAAAAAAAAAGCGTCATGTTAACAATATTCACATTATACCTACATAATAGAAACCTATCACTCCCTGCCTATTCAAGGTCTGTTTATAAACAGTGTGATAATGACTATTTTCTATGGGTGGGATGAAGACTAAACCAATTATGAGTCCAAGCCATTAAAAACAGAGTGTAGTAGTACATGCTTTAAATCCCAGCACTCTGGAGGCAGAGGCAGGAAGATCTCTGGGTTTGGAGGCCAGCCTGAATTCCAGACAGCCAGGGCTGGTATTGCTCAGTGGTTAAGCATGTACACACTCTTGCAGACCAGAGTTCAGTTCCATGCACCTGAATCAGGTGGCTCCTAACTCCAGCTCCAGGATCTGATGCCCTCTCCTGGTCTCCCAACATTTGTACCCATATATACTACACTCACACCTTACCATCAACAAAACAACAACAAAACTACCAACAACAAAGGAACCCAGATATTTTTCTTGAGGCCAGCAAGATGGCTTGACAGGAAAGGCTTTGCTATCAAGCTTGACGTGAGTTTGATTCCCGGGATTCACACAGCCTCCACACATTTTATAGCATGTGCACATACGTACACACACAGTAAATATAAAATATCTGGAACTAACCACGGCGGTATAATATATCTACAACAATGCTGAAAAGGCTGAGGCACAATGCTAAACTTAAATTTATGTCTGGCTAACTAAAGTTTTTAGTTTGTTTGGCTTTTTTTTAAGATTTATTTATTCATTCATTCATTCATTTATTATTTATTTATTAATTATGCATGCAATGTTCTGTCTGCAAGTACACCTGCAGGCCAGAAGAGGGCACCAGATCTCATTATAGATGGCTGTGAGCCACCATGTGGTTGCTGGGAATTGAACTCAGGACCTCTGGAAGAGCAACCAGTGCTCTTAACCTCTGAGCCATCTCTCTAGCCCTAACTAAAGGTTTTGAGGACAGCCTGGTCTACATAGTGAGTTCCACGTAAGCCATGGCTACAGTGATTCTGTCACAAAACCAACCAATTAACTAGCCAACAAACAAAACTTGTCTTAAAATCATGCCTGGAAGATAAATTTGTTGACAAAGTCCAACAGAAGGCCCTAAGTGCTATTTTAAAACTTATTTCTTTGCCTCCAAAGACTTCTGCCTCTGTCTGGGATTGAAGGCAAGCAAAACCATCACCTGGCTGCTTCCAAGACGTAAGCATTCCTTAATACAATTGCAAAAAATATACTTCTTAAAAAAAAATAATGCTGGCTTATGGCAGAAAGGGTCCATATATTCAAATTAGTAAGGACTGTTTTATTTTTTGAGTGTGCATGTGTCCATTTATTATGTATGGAGATCAGAAGTTGATGTTGGGTATTATGATTTGAATAGGAATGACCCCACAAACTTGAATTCTTGGCCCATAGCTGTGGGCCTGGTCTACTGAGAGTGTTCCAGGACAGCCAGCGCCACACAGAGAAACCCTGTCTTTAAAAACCCTACGACAGGTATATCGGTATTATTCTCTACCTTACTTTCATTATAACAGACAGGGTTTCCCACAACTTCAAACTAGCCCTTTCAGCTACAATGAATGGCTGGCCACTGAGCCCCAATTTACTTGTTTCTACCTTTCTAGCACTGGTTTCAGTACACTACCACATCCGGCCTTTTCTATTGGTGTTAGGCATGTTAAGCCATGTTTGTTAGCATCCTATAGAAAACACTTTACCCACTGGGGCATCTTTGCAGCTCAGAAAGATTGATATCTTTGTTTTCCTTTTGTTTGTAGTAGGGAGTAGAGGAAAGCCTGAATGAGTGAACTTCTGAGTGAATGTGCCTTGTCGACACAGGCACAACTGTATCAAGCAGTCTGTAGCCTCAGACATGTAGCAAAAGTCCTCCCCTCCTGGGTGAGACTCTGAGGAATGGTAGTGTGCAGATTATAGCGAGGGTAGAAAATGCCCACCATGGGAGGCAGAGGGAGGTCAATCTCTGTGAGTTCAAGGCCAGTCTGGTCTACAAGTGACACAGAGAAACCCACAAACACACAAACACACACACACACACACACACACACACACACACACACACACACACAAGCATCAAACAAAAACAGTAGTTAGCTGCCACAGATAAAGTAGAAATGTCTCACATATGAAGTAAGGCCCAATAGTCTCTTCCATCCTTGTCAGGGGATATGTTAAGTTTCTCTCATATAAACAAAATTAAATATTTAAATTTTGGTGTCTACTCAGAAGTCAGAGGAAACTTCTGTAAACTGGTTAGGTGCCAGGGATGAACTGAGGTTGTTACCTCTTTTTTGCTGGCCCAAGAATTAAATTATTTTAAATTTTGTTTCAAAAAAACAAACCAAAACTCACCTGTTTCTCAAATGTTTTCAAATTCCTGGCATGTTATTTTTTTGAGATTCAGGAATAATAATTAGTACATAAATTAAATACTGAGAACAGGTTATTGCTAAAATATTTATCCTTATCTTCCCTAGCAATTAAATTCTTCATACTTTTAAACAATCATTCAATGGATTAAATAAAACCAGTTGAGAAAATCATTTTGAGCTACTATACCTTTCCTGGTCCCACTATCTTCACCCAAGTCCCACAAAAGTCTTTTCTTAAAGCCCTGGTTAAAGAAATGAGTCAGCTGAGCATCATAGCATTGTATGCCTTTGATCTCAGCACTGAAGAGGAAGAGAGAGAGCCCTGAGTTGGAGCCCAACCAGATCTACACAGCTTGTGCCAGGCCAGTCAAGGTTACACAGCTGAGACCGTGCTTCAAAAAACAAAAACAAAACCAAAAAAACCCCAACACCAATAAGGCTACCACTACTCGGGTAGTAATGGTCAAATGGGCAGCTATATTTGATTTGTTTTTACGTCTTGGCCTTCAACTTAATCCTTTTATGTAACTTCAATCTGTGTCTATTGTACTCCATGTAGGTTCTAAGAATAAGATAATAAAGCACTTAAATAATAATTTCAAAATACTGAGGTTTCAAGTATAAAAATTTCCAGTAGCTAAGTACTAATTCTTTGTTCCTAGCCTTCTGACAGGAATCATTTATTCTTGCTAAAAATCATACCAGACTTAAAGCACACATGGGAGGAAAGGTGGGGAAGGAGGGAAAAAAACTGCTCTGATGACTCACACACCTTTAATTTCAGCAGGAGGAAGAGGCTGAGACAGAAAGATTACTCAAGAGTTCAGGACCAACCTGGGCTCAGAGTGAGAAATAGTCTGAGAAGACTGTAGTGTATCTGAGAATTATGGTTTTGAGAACTTCAATGTTTAACATCATTGTTGAATGTGTAGGAAATGTGGGTTCAGTACAGTGCATGTGTGCCACAGTGTATGGAAGAATGCAAGTGAGAATAGAACTTTCAGAGTCAGCTCCCACTTTCCACCATGAGTTTGCTTTCTTTTACCCACTGAGCATCTTACTGGTCCTACTTCTGAGAACCTCAAACAGCAAGCACAGTAAGAATACCTATTAGAATCACTAACAGGTTTCCCTCTGGAGCCTTTAGACTCCTCCCTCTCTGTAGGTGGCAATATGAATATGGAGAAACAACACCAGCACAGTATCTAACCCTGTTTCAAATGACAAAGACTTTATAAACAGTTCGAGAAATTTCTTTCTTTTTTTTTTTTTTTTAAGATTTATTTATTATTTATACAACATTCTGCCTGCACACCAGATCTTACTATGGGTAGTTATGAGCCACCATGTGGTTGCTGGGAATTGAACTCAGGACCTTTGGAAGAACAGTGAGTGTTCTTAACCTCTGAGCCATCTCTTCAGCCCCAGTTTGAGAAATTTCTAGAGGTTTCAAGTAGAAAGAACTCCAGAGTTATTGGTCAAAATATGGACCCATCCCATAAGCATAAAATATCACTGTATTTTACAAAAATATGTTAATTAATATCTTGAGTTTTTTGAAATGGAAATTCTAATAACAAAATAAAATATACCTGCTTTGTTGTCCTAACTGGGTATGGAACCATGGACTCATACATACTAGATAAGTACTCTTATGACTGACATGTTAAGCCTCCAAAACAACTTGGACAGTAAGAATTACTACTATTATAACTTTGGTTTGAAAACTATAATCTGAGCAGTGTATCAAAGCAGATACTGAGACTCATACAACCTTCGGCAGAGTACAGGGAACCATATGAAAGAAGGGGGAGTTTTTGTATGATGTGGAAAGGATAGGAGCTCCACAAGGACCAAATATATCTGGGCACAGGGTCTTTTCTGAGACTGATACTCCACAAGGAACAAGTATGGATATAACCTAGAACCTCTGCTCGGATGAAGCCCATGGTAGCTCAGTAACCAATTGGTTTCCCATAGTAAGGGGAACAGGGACTATTTCTGACGGGAACTCAATGGCAGGCTCCTTGACCTCCCCACCCCCCAAGGGAAGAGCCGTCCTGCTAGGCCACAGAGGAGAACTTTGCAGCCAGTCCTGAAGATACCTGATAAAACAGGGTCAGATGAAAGGGGAGGAGGTCCTCCCCAATCAGTGGACTTGGAAAGGGGCAGGGAGGAGATGAGGGAGGGAGGGTTTTGGAGGGAATGAGGGAGCGGGATACAGCTGGGATACAGTTAATAAAAAAAAAAAATAAATAAACAGATAAATAAAAGAAAAAAACTATAATCTGTTCAATAAGCTTTCTTTGTGTAAGTATTTTTTTCAGGTAATATATTTATTTTCCCAGAATTTATTTATTTATTTATTAGAATTTATTCACTTTGTATCCCAGCTGTAGCCCCCTTCCTCATCCCCTCCCTCCCTCTTCACCTCTCCTGCCCCTCCCCTAGTCCACTGATAGGAGAGGTCCTCCTCCTTTTCTTTCTTTCTTTTTTTTTTTCTTTTTCTTTTTTTTTTTTTTTTTTTTTTGCCGCTCCATGGGGTCGAACTCCAGGAGCAGCCTCCTCCTTTTCTATCTGACCCTAGCCTATCAGGTCTCATCAGGACTGGCTGCATTGTCTTCCTCTGTGGCCTGGCCAGTCTGCACCCCCTTGGGAGGAGGTGATCAAAGAGCCAGCCATTGTGTAAGCATTTAAAGGTGACCTTTAAGAGGGAGGGAGGGTGAGACTAGGAGACTAGGGAGGCTATAGCTGGAATACAAAGTGAATAAATTGTAATAAAAAAAATAAAATTTTTAAAAATTGGAAAAGAAAAAAATAAAGGGGATCTTTATAGCTCAATCATTACTCTTTTGGTATGACAGATGAAGTCTTTAAGATAAAACGGATAGTAAGAGTATTTATTTGTTAGTTTAAAATTAAATCTCCAGAGACGTATGTCTGAACATACAGATCCCAAGAGGGTCATTCCACCAAGTTCAAAACAAAGTAAAGTAGATTAAATATCTTCAGTTTACTTCAAGGGAAACATTTTCCTCCTATCAGCTCACTGCAGAAAGGGGAAGAATAGAGCATTAAAACTTGAATAAAAGCACTGGATGCAGAAGTGACGCACACCTTTGACCCTAACACTGGGAGGTAGACAGGTGGATCTCTGTGAATTCAAAGACAGCCTGGCCTATATAGTGAGTGCCTGACCAGCCAGCGGTTGTCAACCCAACCCCCCCCTGCACCCAAAGATTACAAGCCTCTCTTCCTCCTGCCCCCATCTCTGTGTATGTGTGTTCCAGTGCTGGGCACAGGCCAGAGGATAGTTTCAGATAATTCTCTTTTTACCGTTCTCTGCCTTATTGTTTTAAAGCAGCCCCTCTCCCTAAATCTGTAGCTTTTTCAGCTAGAATGGCAAGTCAGTGAGCCCCAGCTTTTTTGTCTTAACATCTCACAACTCAGGTCCATGAGAGACCATATCTGATTTCTTGGAAATTCAAACTAAGGTCCTTAGGTTTACACAGTAAATGCAAACTGAGGCCATCTCTCCAGTGCTCACCTCATTCATTCTGTTGTGCTACTAAGTTAGCCCAGACTTCTTGAAATTCTCTTATTTCAACTTCTCAAATGCTAGGATTATAAGCCACACTCAGCTTCCCTCTCTTAGTTCCAGCATTCCGGAGGCAAAGTTAGTTGGATCTCTGCGTTCCAGGACAGCCTGGTCTAAAATGTGAGTTCTGACAGCCAGGGCTACACAGAGAAACCCTCTCTCCAAAAGCAAGAAGGAGGAGGGCGAGGAGGAGGAAGAGGAGGAGAAGAAAGGGTCTCATTCATAACCTCTGCCTCTCAATTACTGGGATTACAGGAGGGCACCACTACAGCTGGTTTTAAAAACAAACAAACAAAAAACAAAACAAGCAACAAAACAAAAAATTATTCCTAGCTTATGTGTATGTGACATGCAGAGGCCTGCAGAGGCCAAGAGAGGAAGTTGGAACGTCTGGAACTGGAGTTACAGGACGTTTACAATTGTCCCTGGGTGCTTGGATCTAAACTCATGTCTTCTAGAAAAGTAGGAACTACTCCTTAACTGCCTATCCATCCTCCAGGCTTTATTGACTTTTTTTCTTTTTGAATACTAGTGGCATCTATTTCATTACAGTTTTGTTTCTAAAGATAAGGTCTCACTATATAGTACAGACTGGCCTTGGACTCACACGTCTCCTGCCTATAATTACCAAGTTCTGAAATTATGTACATATGCCACCACATTCAGGGTGCTTTATCTCTTTCTCAGTGTTATCATTTGTAGCACATTAAGGTGTTTTTTTTTTTTTTAAATAATTAACTTTTCAATTACTTAAAGAATAAAGAGTTCCAGAAGAGAGATGGCTCAGAGGTTAAGATCAGTGTCTGCCCTTCCAGAGGTCCTGAGTTCAGTTCCCAGCAACCACATGGTGGCTCACAACCATCTATAGTGAGATCTGGTGCCCTCTTCTGGTGTGTAAGCAAAACACGCAGGCAGAATACTGTATAAATAATAAATAAATCTAAGAGTTCCAGAGTAGCCAGAAAGATATAATAAGGGGGTGGGGGGGTGGGGGGGAGGGTATCCAAAAGAAAATATCCCAAACCATCTGGATTTAATGACTCACACCTGAATCCTAGCATTGGGGTGGTTGGGACAGGAGGATTGCATGTACTATGTGAGATCATTTTTGTCTTCAATATTTAATTTAGTATTACTGTATTAACCTGGTATTAAAATATTTGTAGGTCACTGAGTAAGTAAAAACATTTGCTGAAGCCCAACAACATAAATTAAAGTCCTGGGACTCAAATAGTAGGACAGACCTCCAACACACAGCAAACATACAAACAAATTTTAAGTTACTCTAGCTAGGATGTTTCTCAGTAAGAAGAATGACTGCCTAGCACACACAAGGCCCTGGGCTCAACCTCCAAGACTATAAATAATTTAATGAAATAATTATATAACTGCTTTTACACATATGAACCAGTAGAATATAGTCAAATACAAACACACACATAATTACAATATCATCCTTTAAGAGGAAAATAGCCAGGTGTAGGCAATGGTTCTTTTACCTCAGGAAAACATCCAAAGGAAAGGATACATAGAAAGAGACCATAGCAAGCACAGATCATGCTGGCATTATTATATAAAATGACTGGGTGCACTGGAAACAGGCTCTGTTATGGGAAATTAAGCAGTAAGAAAGATTCCCCTTTCCAGACTAGAGAGATAGTGAGATCAGAGGTTAAAAGCACTGGCTGTTCTTACAAATGTCCTGAGTTCAATTCCCAGCAACCACATGGTGGCCCATAATCATCTATAATGTGATCTGGTGCCCTCTTCTGGCCTGCAGGCACACATGCTGGTAGAATACTGTGTAACAAATAAATAAATCTTTAAAGAAAAAAAAAAAAAAAGACTCCCCTTTCCCTATAACAAATGACCTCTTAACAACTTATACCTTTAAAAGGGCTCAGCAGCTGAAGGAGCCTGCGGCCAAACTTAACTTAAGGCCGGCGAGTGAGCACACACACAGAAAAACAGTCAATTAACAAAAAACCTCAAGAAATACAAGTTTTCAAGACAAAGTGTTGTTATGCTGCTTTACTCTAATTCCATTTAGATACTTACTATCATCTCCAACAGGACCTGCTGAACACTGTGCTGGGGGATCTCGAGCCAGGTCATTCAATTCCTTAAGAAAAAACAAAGAAGAAATTAATTTATAAACTTAATTTGTAAACTTATCTTAACAGTGTCCTCTGCCTTACCAGGGAATACCAGGGAAGCTTTTAGTATTACTCTTCAGTCAGAGGAGCAGATAGTGACTCTAGGGTATATTGAGTACTGGTGGGGATGACAGGATCTTATTACCTCTCTATCTACATAGCTCTGGCTGGCCTTGAGAGATCCACCTGCCTTTGCCTCACCAGTGCTGGGACTAAAGATATGTACCACCACACCTGCAAAGCTAATTTTATGGTTTTCTTCCTTTCTTCCAAGAGTTCTGCCTTCATGAATGTACATATGTACATCAGGTGTCAGATCCCCTGGAATGGAGGTTTGGATGGCTATGAGCCACCATGTGGATGCCAGAACAAAACTCATTGTTGACAATTTCCAGTGGTAAGCAAAACATATATAGCCCAGACAGAGTAGTGGCACATACCTACAATCCCGGCAGTCAGGAAGCTGAGACAGATCTCCAATTTAAGCCCAGCCTCTGTGTGTGTATGTACTCAGATGGTCAAGTTTAGTTGCAGGGACCTTCAGCTGCTGAGCCTCTTAAAAGTTATGAGGTTAGGAGGTCATCCGCTACAGGTAAAGGGGAGTTTAATGCTAATGAATTACTAATTTCCCCAAAAGAGAACCTGTTCAAGTGCACCCAAATCATTTTATATACTGAGCTTGAACCCTTCTGGGTAAGATTCTGTCTAAAATACATAAAAAAGGATTTAATTACTGAATCTGAAAGCTAAAGTATTTTGAGCTAAGCAATAAACACTAGAGAATAAACCATTTCTTGCTTGCTTTTTAGACAGGATCTCACAGGCACCAAGCTTGAATAAGGACAAGGAATTTGTAGGAACACTTCAGCAGGAACCATTCATGGATGTGTCCTGCCGTAAGTGAAAAAAAAAATTTTTTTTTCATTATTTTGTGGCTGTTATTTTGAGATCTCACTATGTGCTCAGCTAGACTCATCTACAACTCCTGTTTCAAACTGATATATTTTTTTAAACATTAGCCTCCTTAATATCTAGGACTATAAATCTGGGCCTCCTTACCAGGCTTTCCTTTGTTCATTATTAAAGATCAGGAATCTTTCCTAGGTGGGTGTAGTAGCTTACAACTGTAAAATTAGCACTCAGGAAGCTAAGATAGGTATCTCTCTGAGTTCAAAACCAGTCTGATCTACACATGAATTCCAGAACTACATGGAAACCCCGAAGCTGGGATGTATGTCAGTTGGTAAAGTGCTAGACTAGCATGTACAAAGCCATGGGTTCCATCCCTAGCACTGTATACAATAATTCAAGATTGTGTTCAATCCTAGCAATCAAGAGGATCAAAAGTACAAGATTATCTACTGCACAGGGAATAGGGAGCGCCAGGCAACAAGAGGGAAGGAAGGAGGGAGAAAAATAAGGAGAGGGAAAAGAGAGAAGAGAGGAGGAAAGAGAGAAAAGCCTTGTAACTTTGTTAGCACTGGAACTGTACCTTGGAGAAAGAGTCACGTATACACACATGTATTTGTGTATGTATGCATTATGCATTTCTATACCTTATTTTATGGATTTAAAATTATACTTCATGTTTACCATTTACTAATAAATTATGTGTATATGTATATGGTATATAGCATGAAAACCTTAAGTATATATAAATTGTGAAACAGCACACTGGCTAATTAATACATATGTGTCATCTAACATTTACTGTTTTATAACAAAAACACTTAAAATCTACTCTAGCAAACTAATACATTCTTAATTCCCTAATATCACAAATAAAAGACTATATTATTAACTATAGTTAACATGTTGTACAACAGAGCTTTTAAAAACTACATTATTACTGTGTATGTGAGAGAGTATGAGGTCGGTGGATGAAGAATCACTCCATGGAATCTTCCTCCTCTCTCACATGGGCTCCAGAGAGCAAACTTGCATCTCATCAATCTTGTATGGCAAACACCTTTACCTCCTGAGCCTTCTCTCCAGTCTCAACAGATTTATTCCTCCAATCCTACACAAATTTTGGCCAGGGGCTAGAAAGATTGCGCAGTGGTTAAAGCACTAGCTGCTCTTCCAGGACTGTGTTTGATTGCCAGCACCCACACAGCAGCTTACAACCATCTAACTCTAGCTCCAAGAGATTCAACACCCTCCTCTGATCTCCATGGACACTTGCACATACATGGTATAAAGACTACATTCATACACATAAACTAAAAATAAATTTTGTAAGATCTTAAAACATTAAGTAACAACAACAAATTTTGGTCAACTTCTTTAACTCTCAAGGCCCTGGAAATTCTGATTTTACTCTACTTAAATGTGTTTGAATTTTAGGTTTCACACACAAGTGAATTCATATCAAGGTCTATCTGTACCTAGACTATTTCATATAACAGTAAGTTTTCCAGATTCATACAAATCATAGGATTTTTCTTTTTAAGTAGTCTAAGGCAAACCAAAAAAATTTTTGGAACTATGGTTTGTAAACCCGCTGCCTCAGCTTCCAAAGTATTGAGATTATAGGTATGTGGCATCATGAACAGCTCTGTAACTTTTTAATTCCCGGCTTTTAAATATCAACCAGTCTAGATCGCTGGGAACACTGTCTAGATAGAATAGTCTTGCCATTCCCACTCTCCTTTTGTACGTCATCTCTATGTACCTTTAGGTTTCACCTAACTGCTGCCTTAGCTGACTCCTCCCCATTTATTTATTGTTAAATACTATGGAAAATCTCAAGTTGCTTTTATAACTAAGTATAGTTCAAATTTTTCTGTGGCTATAGTGTCTCTCTCTTAATCTCTTAACAAGTAGGAAGGAATCTGACCTCTAAGTCTATTGCACACTAGGCAATAGGTCATAGGAACCACCCAGTTTAACATATAATTGAGAAGCTAGAGAGATGGGTCAGTAGTTAAAGTATACTTGTTGCTCTTGGGGAGGAGGGGCTGGTTTAATTCCCAGCACCCACACAGCGGCTCACAACCATCTGTAACTCCAGTTCTGAGGGATTCAATCCTCTTCTGGCCTCTGTGGATACCAGACACTCACATGGTACACAGACATACATAAAGACAAAATACATAATTTTTGTGTATAAAATTAAATAAACCACATATCTGAATTATACATAGTAAGTACCCAGGGGAAGGTAAAACTGTT
This sequence comes from Psammomys obesus, assembly GCF_907164565.1. Taxonomy (NCBI): domain Eukaryota; kingdom Metazoa; phylum Chordata; class Mammalia; order Rodentia; family Muridae; genus Psammomys; species Psammomys obesus. The sequence continues at coordinate 1,018,535 of NW_026596069.1, forward strand.
TTTTTATTGACTACATGAACAATATCACCCTTCCCCACATCTGTTGTTTTTTTTTTTTTTAAAGATTTATTTATTATTTATACAGTAATCTGCCTGCAGGCCAGAAGAGGGAACCAGATCTCATTACAGATGGCTGTGAGCCACCATGTGGTTGCTGGGAATTGAACTCAGGACCTTTGGAAGAGCAGCCAGTACTCTTAACCTCTGAGCCATCTCTCCAGCTCCTCACATCTGTATTTGAAATGGCCTGTTGTAGCCCAGGCTGCCCTTGGACTCTAGATCCTCCTGACTTCCACTAACAAAATGTTAGCATTGCAAGTATGTACGAACATGGTGGTACACATTTTTAATATAATCGAATTATATTTTTCAAATAACATGCAATTGGCAATGTTTTCTCTCCTTCTTTATTCTTTTGAGACAGAAGAATAGGTGGCCTGGGACCCAACTATGTAAGCCAGGTTGACCCCGAACTCACAGATACCCTCTGCTAGAATTAAAGGCATAGACCACCATGCACAGCCAACATTTTCTTTCTTTTCTTTGGTTTTTTTTTCCAGACAGAGTTTCTCTATGTAGCCTTGGCTGTCCTGGATTTGCTTTGTAGACCAGGCTCACCTTGAACTCAGAGATCTGCCTGCTTCTGTCTCCCTGAGTGTTGGGATTACAGGCATGTACCCCCCCCACTAATGTTTTCTTTCTTGATTGCATTTTAGATATAACAAAAACAGATATATAGAAAAGCAACCATTTGATTCTGATACTACAGTCAAAAGATCATATCCCTAATAAAGTATAAATTAGAATTTAACAACTGTAGCCAAACTGGGTATGGTGGACAGCCAGGGCTACACAGAGAAACCCTGTCTTGAAAAACTAAACACAAACAAAAAACCTATGGCCTCCTCCCAGCAGAGACTCTTGATTTTTATTTTATTAGGATAAGGTCTATCCATGTCACCTGGAATTCTATGTAAACGAGGCTGGCCTGGAACTCAATAGAGCTCTGCCTGTCTCTACCTCCTGAATCCTGAGATTAAAAGCATATGTCATGAGCCTAGATACATCATAATTCTTGCAGGCAGATAGGTTCTATGATGTGAGGTATGCAGACTGGTAGCTGAGGATATAGCTCAATGGTAAAATAAGTTACATGAGGAAAGGCTCAATCAAGCACCACCCAGTACGTGTGGGAGGTGGTGATGTGACAAGCTATTAAATATTACTTTGCTATACAAGAGGCTATGTTTCTGATTAATCAAAACTCAGAAAAACAATAATTACAGTTCTTAAAAAAAAAAAAAAAGAGTCAGGCATGGCCTCCCACTCCAACACTCAGGAGGCAGGTGCAGGGAGATCTTTTGAGTTCAAGGCCACCCTGGTCTACAGAGTCCCGGGCCAGCCAGGGTGACACTGGGGGAGAAGTTGAGGGGTGGGATTCAAATATGAAAATGTTTTAGAACAATTAATCAAAACACCAACTGACAAACACGCACACAACAGAGTTGAAGAGTTAGTTCAGCAGGCTTAAGAGCACTGCTGCTCTTGCAGAGCACCTAGGTTTAATTCCCAGCATCCATATAGTAAGTAGTTCCAAATCTCTATAACCCCAGTCCTAGGGAAGCCAATACTCTTTCTTGTCTTCTTTCTAGCAATGAGCCAAGGTACACACACATACATGAATGAAAAATTTAGACATATTTTAAAAGAAAAATAGATTTCCACAATCTTGGCACCTATGGAGGCCTGCTGGGAAAGGCAATTATGTCTGGAAGGCTGTGGTTCAAAGTCATTTTTTTTTCTTAGTTAATTTATTCACTTTGTATCCCAGCTGTAGTCCCTCCTACTCCCCTCCAAATCCCATCCTCTCTCCCTCTTCTTCTCCTATGCCCCTCTCAAAGTCATTTTTTGCTGGCTATGAGAACCAAAGAACTAAAGAGAGCACATGACTCTTAAAACTCAAGAAATGTATGCCTGAGATGAAACTGAATTCTACACAGGCAAATGTGCTCTGTGTATAAAACAAAACAAAAACAAAAACAACACAGTGACTCCTGGAGGCAAACTGAACAAAACTAGAGCAATCTGGGGAAAGTAGTACAGTACACAGCTCATGCCAAATTCCCTATCAACATTCCTGCAAAAGCCATTGGACATGGATTTAAATTGATAAACAGTAAATTATAAGTGATTTTTAAAAACCTTTACAAATTTAAATACATGATTATAGTCAAATCAGGTTAAACATATCAGTGTTACTACAAGTAAGTAGGTCTGGCCAATTGTCTTAGACACTACTATTCTATTGCCATGAAGAAGAACCATAGCATTTAGCTTGGGCTTGCTTACAGTTTCAGAGACTTAGTCTATTATTATCATGGCAGCATACATGGCAGGCAGAGTGCTAAGGATGTTGCTGAAAGCTACATCCTGATCCACAGGCAGAGAGAGCAAGAATGAGTCTGCCATAGGCTTTTAAAACCTCAAAGCCCACCTTCAGTGACATACTTCCTCCAAAAGGCCACACCTCCTAATCCTTCTAATCCCATCAGAAAAGTTTCACCCCTGGTGACTAAACATTCAAATATATGAACCTATAGAAATCATTATTATTCATTCTACCATACCAATTAACCTTCAAGAATAAACCCCCACTCTGTATTTTATTTTGGCTTTGACTTTTTTGAGACAAGAGTTTCCTAAAACTCAATTTCACCTGCCTCTGCCTCCCAAATGCAGGTGTCTACAATCCTTGTTGTTCCCCCCCCCCCAAAGAATGTTTAAAAACTATACAGTGCTACTTGTAGATTCTGAAAGTTTTATTTTCTTTTTTTTTTTGGATTAATGCAGAAAAGGTTTTAGTAAGCACAGGTGTTATGTAGTATTACAGAAGCATGAAAATATAATGCAGCTAGGTGCTGGTGGCCTATACCTTTAATCCCAGCACTCAGGAGGAAGAGGCTTCTAGGATAGCCTGGTCTACAGAGTGAGTTCCAGAGCTACACAGAGAAACTGTCTCAAAACAAAAACAACACCCCAAACAGACAAAAGAGAGACAGAGAAAGTACTCAAAGTAGCAAGGTTGGAGATGGCTCAGTAATTAAGAGTTTATTGCTCTTAAAGAGGACTTCAGTTCAGTTCCCAACTCCCAAATACCCTATATTCATGAGCACCTAACTAGACATATACATGTAATCAAAATTTCAGAGCCGGGAATATCTTTAATCCCAGCAACTCAGGAGACATCTAGTTAATAAGCCATTCTCAGACTCCCATATGAGAAAGTGTGATGTTTTAAGCAGCCAGTTTCTTATGTGGCAATACATAGCTAATACAAACAGGATAAATAAGCATTTCTAAGATGGGAGATTTAATAGGAGACATCACCTTAAATGACTGAAGGAACTCTCAGTAATGGTTCAAAATGATAACAGACAGGATGCTATGAAAAGTAGCCAACTAAACAAATCATCCACCACCTAATAAGGTGCAGAGACACACAGAACTGCGCTTCAAAGACCTTCCTGCCAAAGACAAACAAGTTAAACTTAAGATATGGAAACATGAAAAAAGTTGTATCTAACCAGAACTAAAGAAGATATGTTGCCCACTCCTATATTTCCAGCACTCAGTAGGTAGAGACATGAACTTGAGGTCATCTTCTGCTACAGTGCCATGCCCAAATCCAGCCCAGGTAACAGGACTCAACTTCAGGAAAAATTAAAAGAACTAAAACTACATATTAATATGGCATCACACCAGCAAATTCCTTAGAAACAGCGCACGAAAATTAACACTATTTGTACTAGAATTGTGTTTTGTTTGGTTTTGACTTATCGAAACAGAGACAGGATTTCTCTGTGTAGCCTTGGCTGTCCTGGAATTGCTTTGTAGACCAGGCTGGTCTCCAAACCACAGAGATCTGCCTGCCGCTGCTTCCCTAAGTGCTGGGATTACAGGAGAGCACTACAACGCCTGGCTACACTTGCAATTTGTTTGTAGGTCTAAATTAGTTTTAAATTTTTATAAAAATTTAATAAACAAAAGCCCAAAGGCTGATAAGGCAGTTTATTAGACTGTGGATATTAAATGGCGTATTGTTGAGGGCGTGGACCTGATTTGGTTCCAAGCACCCAAGTCAGGTGGCAGAAAACTGCCTCTAACTCCAGCTCCAGGGGTTCCAACATCTCTGGCCTCCTTGGGGCACCTGTACTCACATGCATAAACCACAAGTAGAAAGACAGACACAGAATTAAGAATAGAATAAAAAAGAAAAGAAATAAAGTTCAGTAGGTGCCACACCTTTAATACTGGTACCTAGGAGGCTGAAGCAGGAAGATCTTTTGGGAGTTCCAGGTCATCGAAGGCCACATGGTGAGACTATGTCTAATAGTAACAAATACTAGATGGGGGCTGGAGTGATGCCTCAGCACTAGCTGCTCTTCTAGAGGACCTAGGTTTGGCTTCCTACACCTACATGGAGGCTCACAACTGTAAATCTAGCTTTTAAGGGGCCTAATGCCTTCTTCTGGCCTCTTGGGGCACCAGACATGCACATGGTTAACACACATACATGCAAGCAAATGAAATAAGTATTAAGAGAATAAGAAGTCGGAAATGAGCCAGGCATACTGGTTCACACTTTTAGTTCCAGCTCTCAGGAGGTAAAGGTGGGCAGGTAGATGTGCCTTAAGAGGTCAGTTTGATCTACATAGTTCCTGGCCAGGGCAACATACTGCCTCAAAAATAAAACATGACTTTTATATACTCTTAAATGGCCAACCACCTTTCCTTTTAAATTAAAAAAAAAAAAAAAAATTTATAGGACTGCAGAATAGGCGGCATCCCTATGAAGATAAAAAGCTAAGACTCAGGAAAACCAGTAAAGTATCGGGTATGGTGGTGCACCAATAAGCCTAGCACAGGTGGAGGCAGCAGGACTAGGAATTCAAAGTTAGTCTGGGCTACATAGTTGAATATGAGGTCAACATGGGCCACATGAAACCCTATGTTAGAACAAAACGAACAGGCTAGCATGGTGGAACATGCCTTTAATCCCAGTATTTTGAGGCAGAGGACAATGGATCTCTGTAAGTGAGCCTGAGGCCAGGCTACTACACAGAGAAATCCTGTCTCAAAAAACCAAACCGAGAAAGGGGGAGAGACAAGAGAAAGGAGAGAAAGAAAAGGAAGGAGGAAGGGAAGGAGAGATGGAGGGATTTCTTTTGAGACAGGGTTTCTCTAATGTAGTCCTTCTAACTGTCCTTGAACTTAGTATGCAGACTAAACTGACCTCAAACTCACAGAGATCCACCTGCCTTTGCCTGCCTCCCAAGTGCTGGGATTAAAGGCATATACCACCATAAACAGCCCAAAATAAAACCTTAAAAAAAACAAATATTCAAGTAGGCTGGGCATATGCATATGCATGGCTCATGCATATATCCTAACACCTAGGAAGCCTGAGAGTTAAAGGCCAAACTGGGCTACAGAGTAACATATTGTCTAAACATATATAAGCAAATATATTTTAATACAAGGGCCTGATGCCTTAGTTTCAATTCCCTGATACTGTTCCCCCTCCAAAAGGGGGGAAAAGATTCAATTCAACGGATATTGTGTTATTATTATTATTTTCAAGATGAGGTTTCTCCGTGTAGCTCTGGCTGTCCTAGAACTTGCTCTGTAGACCAGATTAGCCCGAGATTCACTTATCTCTGTCTCCCTGCTTCAAAGGATATTTTTTTTAAGGTATCTTCAGGGGGCTGGAGAGGTCACTCAGCAGTCAAAGGCAAAGGCACTCACTAGCTGTTCTTCTGGGATTAGAATCCTAGCTCCTACTATATACTAAAATTACAGATCAGACACTCTGTTCTGGCCACCGCAAGTACCTATGCGTGTGGTATGATACAGTCATAAATGTAAGCAAAACACCCATAAACATAAATAAAAATCAAAAAGGAAAAAAAGAGAAACTTGGTCTTCCATTCATCCTTTTTTTTTTTTTTTTTAATTTTATGTTTTGTCCGTATGTATGTCTGTGCACCATATGTGTGCCTGAGACTGGAGTTACAGACAACATACGCTACTGGGAATCAAAACCTGGTTTTCTAGAAGAACAGCCAGTCCTACTGAGTCATTTCTCCAGCCCCTCAGCTCTAGTCTTACTAATCAAGTCATATAACCTTAAAATATATTGCAGTACTATTATTACAAGTCTATTACATAGTATTTCACTTGATTCTGTAAACAGAAAAAAAAAAAAATAGTACTTTATTTCCTTACATCAAAAACCATCAAAACTTTATGTTTACGGAAAAAGCAAGAGTATACCTACAAAATGAGGACTATAATAGTTCTGGTCAGCAGCAGGCACTAGTCAGGAATTCCTGTCCTAAGACCTACCTAGAATATTTCAGCAGCCATCTCTCTTTGATTATAATATCCAGAATTGTAAACTATCAAAACTAACCTTATCACTCAGAGATGCACACTAAAAAAGACTATTCGTTTTAGTAAAAGGAGTGTTCTTCCAATACTCTCTATTTCCCAGTAACACGGTGATACACTGGGCAGATGGGGTAACGCACACCTTTAGTCCCAGCGCTTGGGAAGCAAAGGCAGGAGGAGCTTCGTCAGTCTACAGCATGTTCCAGAACAGCCAGGACTACAGAAAAGAGACCCTGTCTCAAAAAAAGTAATACACACTCTTGGCTCTCCCGTTGGGGAGGGGCATGAACCAAGCATGCACTAAGAGTATGTTCCAGGACTTGGCTATGCCCAGTTATTTTAAAGAATGGGCTTTTAAGATGCTTCCCACGCTGGGCCTGGACTCCTGTACTCAGCCTTCAATTTAGCTAAAACTATATCCATCTAAGAATCTTTATCTAATGAGGGGAGATTTCCAAAACTGTATCATAAAGTTCATATTTTGGAGTAAGCTATGCCTGCTTTCTAAGGCAGGAAACCAACCACTTATGCTAGCATCAAGTATTCCACAGGAATATTTGCTAATTTGTTTCATCATTTTGACAAAAATTACTGAATCCTTATTTATAATAATAATGTAATGTATAATGTAAAAATAATGTAATTATATAATGTAACATATAGCATACATTTCTAGAACACTCAGATTAGGCAGAGTAGCAAACATTTTACCTTAAATTATTCCTATTATTCCTCTATAACCAATACTATTTTTAATTAATATTTTAAAATTCAACAATATTTGAACTTGCACAGTGCTACCCACCTTTATCCCAGCAGAAGCGCGCAGATTTCTGTTAAGTTCCAGACCAGCTAAGGATATACAGGAAGACCCAGTCTACACACACACGGATTATCTTCCAATATTAGACCCCCAGATCTTAGCAATGGCAATATTTAGGAGACAGGTAGTAGATGCACTATTTTCTAGCTCCCTCATTCTCCTTGTTCACTTTAGTTACCAATGTGACCTTGAGTTCAAAACCTTTTAACTGAGAATTCTGTTTTGGCTCTTAAGAGGTCTTAGAAACTTGCCTTAGATATAGATCAAGGATGTTGTTTTGCTTCAAAGCTATGCACACAAACCTTAAACTAGCAAGACACCATTAAAATATGCAATGCATTATTGGGTTAAAAAAACTGTCCTAGGATTGAAATAGATGCTGAGACTCACAGCCAAAATATTGGGTGAAGTGTAAGGAGTCTTGTGGAAAAGTGGGGGGGAAGGACAGAGGACCTGGAGGGACAAGAGCTCCACAAAAAGCCCAAAAGAGCAAACAAACCAGGGCTCAGAGGGGTTTGCGGAGACTGAAGCACCAAGAAACCATGGACAGACTGGACCTAGGCCCCCTACAGATGCAGCAGATGGGCAGCTCAGGCTTCATGTGGGTTCCCTAGTAAGCAGCTGGGGGGGGGGGGCCCTCTCTCTGACATGGACTCTGTTGTCTGCTTTTCAATCACTTCCTCTGGCAGGGCTGCCTTGCCAGGCCACAGGGGAATAGGATACCCTCAGTCATGATGTGACTTGATGAGCTGGGGTGGGTTGGTGAGGGAAGTCCCCTTCTCTGAGAAACAGCAAGGGGGTTGAGGGGAAGAGGGTGGAATTAGTGGAGGAGAGAGGGGATGAGGATACAATCAGGATGTAAAGTGAATAAATTAATAATTTTTAAAAAGCATCCTAGCTTGCTCATTTACTTATCACGACAGAATCTTATGTATCCCAGGCTGGCCTCAAATTTAGTATGTATCTCAGGATGACCTTGAACTTCTGATCTTCCTGTCACCATCTTCTCAGTCCTGGGATTACAAAAGTACCCGACAAAGTGCTAAAGCTCAAACCAGGGCTTTGCATATTATCAGTTAGGCACTCTTACCTATTGAGCTTCAGCTCCAGCTCTAGCATCTTTTGTCAGTCTTCAACGCCTCATGGAATCAAGATATTTAGCCTGTTACCCTTCTCAAAAACAGAGAAATTAAACCTGTATTTCAATGAGGGCACCTGCATCTTTAGAACTAAAGGTAAAATGAAAAACAGGAAGTCAAAAAGGTCTTAGATCAGTCAAAGAGCCCATACAGTTCACAGAGCACATGAAGCCCTCCTCACTCAGAGCCTACTGTATCTTATTTTAGACATAATTTTAATAAGCTCCGTGGTAAGCCCACAACAGATGAGATGCAGCCAACTGGAAAAGGGCTGGGGGTGGTGCTAGAAAAGGCAAGCACTGAAAGCATCAAAACCAAAGCTAAAGACCTATAAAGTCAGCAGAAAACCCCAAACACAGCAGACCAGTGCCATTTGGTGTACATGCACATACACACACACAGCATTCAAATCCCTGCCAGAACCACACTGTTCATAATGTGCCTCTTTGGCAAATTTTGCCTAAAGTGTAGCTCAGGAATCTCTAAGATAATGCCTATAACATTACGATAGCTCAGTAGCAGGGGAATTGCTGAGAATGTACAAGGCCCTTGGTTCAATCCTCAGCACTAAAAATTTAAGAATACTAAAAATACGGCTATATAAACATGCATATGAAATTCAAAGAATAAAAAAATAAGTATTTTCGTTAGGCGGTGGTGGAGCACACCTTTAAATCCTAGCACATGGAAAGCAGAGGTAGGTGGATCTCTGTGAGTTTGAGACTGGCTTGGTCTACAGAGCTTATTCCAGGACAGCCAAGGCTATACAAAAAGACCTTGTCATAAATAAATAAATAAATGAATGAATGAATGAATGAATGAATGAATGAATGAATGAATAAATAAATAAATGGGGTAAAAAGTTTTTCTAAAAGCACTAAATTCAGACACAAATCTGTATCTATTTATAGTTATCAAAAAAATAAGATACACAGGGGAGAAGAGGGAGGGAGGGTGGGACTGGGAGGAGATGAGGGAGGGGAGTTACAGCCAGGGTACAAAGTGAATAAATTGTAATAAATAATAAATTAAAAAGTGAGATACTGAATTTCTAAAGATGTCGCCTGTCAAATGTGGTAAAATTTTTAGAATTCCTCTAGAACCAGATAAGCACTTAATGACATCTGAAGTTGAAGGGGTGTTTGAGCAATTTTGTTCTTTTCAGAGACGGACAATAGGAAAGGCTAAAGACCAAGACTGATCATACAAACCAAGTCTAGGGATTCCGGTGCACATACATTGAACTGAGGCTAAGACAGGAATGGTCTTATCTATATCCATTAAGCCTATCATTTAATATAAAATATATGCCACCCAAAAAGTATGAAAATCCTGATTTCTGCTTTTGTTTTCACAATTTTGACAAAAATAAAATAGGTTTTTTTCTAGTTTCTGACAGTCTAAGAGAAGTCAAGCAATACTTGACTTCAAGAAAGGTGCTGGGACCAGGCAGTAGTGGCTGATGCCTTCAATCCCAACACTTGGATACAGAGACAGGTCTCTGTATACAGATCTGTATACAGATCTCACTGAGTTTGAGGCTAGCCTTCTCTACAGAGCGAAGTCTAGGATAGCCAGGGCTACACAGAGAAATCCTGTCTTGAAAAACAAAACTGTTCTAGGTTATTAACTGGGAGTGGAGGAATATATAGATAAAAAAGTTCAAGCAGGTTGGGCACGGTGGAACACACCTTTAATCCCAGCACTTCCATGAGGCACAGGCAGCTGGGGATCTCTGTGAGTGCGAGGCCAGCCTGGTCTACAGAGTGAGTTCCAGGACATCTAGGGCTACCAAAGAGAAATGTGGTCTGAAAAACAACAAAAGAATGCAGCTCAGGTGGCAGAGTTCTTGCCTAATATGTAAGAAACTCTGGGTTTAATTTCTCAGAGCCACTTGATACCTGACAGGGCAGCACACACTTACAATCCTAGTTAGTATTCAGGAGGTAGGGGCTGAAGGAACACAAATTCAAGGTCCTGCCCTCATGCATAGTTTCAGACCAGTCTGTAATACATACAACCCTCTATCAGGAAAACACTTTGGGGGTTAGAGAGACAGCTAAGCTGTTATGAAAATGTGTGTTGCTCTTGCTAAGGACCCAGGCTGAACTCCCAGCTCCAAAATGGTGGCTCACAACTATCTGTAACACCAGTTCCAAGTGATCCAACACATGAGCACATACACACATGAAGGCAAAACATTTGTAAAGTAAAATGCATAACTCTAAAAAAAAAATAAAAAGCTTGGTCAGGGAGACAGATCAGTTGGTAAAGGTAAGCCTGACAATCCAAGTTCAATCCCTAAGGCTCTTAGAAAGGTGAAAAAATAGACTTCACAAAGTTATCCTCAAACTCCCATGAGGGCTGTGGTTGAAACACACTCAGAGCATTTTAATGTCAAAAGATCATTTTCTTTTTAAAGATTTATAAAAACTGAGAATGTAGTTCAGTATAGAGTGATTGCCTTCGCATGGGTGAGATACTGGGTTCAATTCCCAGTAGTACAAAGGTGTGGTGATACATGTCTGAATCCCAGCACTCAGCATCCATACCAGCCTGAACTACACAGTGACAGCCTATCTCAAAACAGTAACAGAAACAGTAGTGGTACACACATTTAATCCCAGTACTGGGGAGGCGAGGGGCATTCAGATCACCGAGAGGTCAAGGCCAGCACACAGCCAGAACTGTTACACAGAAAAACCCTGTCCTGAAAAAAACAAAACAAACACACACACACAGCAAAAGAAACTGTATTGTAAGGGCAAATGTTATTCTAAAATTTAAATGTATGTTTTGAGTCAGTGTTATGTCCCTCTCTGAAGATGTCTGTATAGCACAGATATTAATACAAACACTAAATGCTATTTAACTGGATGGTTTAATCTCAGCACCCTAGAGTCGGAAGCAGGTGGGTACTCCAGTTTTGAAGCCAGCCTTATCTACATCATAATAAGTTCCAAGACAGCCAGAGCTAATGAGATACTACCTTAAAAAAAAAAAAAGCGAGGGAGGTGGCACATGCGTTTAATTCCAGCACTCTGTAGGCAGAGGCAGGCAGATTTCTGAGTTTGAAGCCAGCCTGGTCTAAGTAAGTTCCAGGACTACACAGAGAAATCCTGTCTCAAAAAAAAAAAAAAAAAAAAAAAAAAAAAATTCCCAAAAAAAATTTAATTAATTAATCAAATTATGTATTTCTGCAACTTATCACACACCAAATTCTCTCCCAGCGTGAGGGGAGGGACATCTTTTACAGACATAACTCAAACAGTAATTCAAATTGTAAGTTCCCATTCAACTCCGTAAGACCTACTGACCGCTAAAGTCTTAGGAATTATACATATACACATTCCGTGAATGTCTAGCTCTTAAGTTTGTTCTTGTTCCTTACATGGTTTTTCAAGAAATCTTTTACTAAAGTTCATGTCTTTTAGCTTCATTTTAGTACAAGATTTACTGCCTAAAATCTACCCTTCGAATTCTGAAAACTAAAACAAAAGTTGGTAAGGCATTAATTCAAAATAAGGCATGGAATTAATTCCACATTCAAAGTCTTGAATAAACAATAAATGACCAATTGCTGAACTGTGTTCCAACCTGCATTCTGCATTTTTACTTCATTCTCCGTTCTTTTATATCCTTTATCCTATCAGTCCTTACGGGTAATCCCAGGCCTTACCACTTAGGAAAGACGTAAAGATTTGATATGGCCCATCTGAGGGCCAAATAAAATACATAATAAGTGACACTAAGAGGTTAAAAATATATTAGGGGAGAAAAACTCTAAAAGTTTAAACAAAGCCAATGCTCTCCAAATAGTGTTAAATCTTATCAATAACCTCTCATTTAAAAGGAGTAGGAAATTATTTCTAACCAAAAACAGAATAAAATCTTTTTAAGTTAGGAGTCTCCATGAACGTAGCATCTAATTTCAGCGTTAAAATCATTTTGGGAGAAGTCTGTGAAAGGAATTCTCCAGGGCTTTTCAACGTTCAGTTTTCTTCTACTCTACCAGATACACAGTTGTTCACTAGATCCATCCAGTCCTGAAAAACTGAAGGGTTAGTTTCTGATGACATACGGTAACCGCACAGAATAAAACGCTTCTCCACTTAATTCCCTCCTCCCTACGGAGTCTCCCTCCCGCATCTTCCCTCTGATTTCTTCCCAATTCACTTTCCAGACCAATAAGGGGGTAAAACCTTAGTGTGCAGGGAGCTGCCAAGAGTTAAGCGAACTCAAGGAAAACAGTCGTGGATCGAGCAAAAGGGCCCTACGGTCGGCCTGCCTAGGTCCTCGATCTCAGGCAGCTCAGTGAAGGGCGCCAGAGTAGGGGTACACACTGGACGAGCAGCCCTACCGACCTCAGATCACAGGGCCGCCCAACGCCCCACCGCTCCACCCCTACCCTCCCCCCCGCGCCGCCCCAAGTCCCTCACTCGGCCGGACAATAGCCCTAGGGAGCAGCAAGTCCGAGGCTGGAGGGAGGCCTGGAAAGGCGTCGGGGAGGAAGGCTGCGCGAACAAGAGCAACTTCGGCCTAAGCTGGGGCCCCGCGCCCGGGCCTTCCCGGGCGCCATCTCTGGAAGTGGGGTGTGAAGGCCGCCCCGTGGGGCCAGCGCCGACAGAGGGAATCAGACGCCGCGAGCCCAGTGGAGGCGACCGCGAGAAGTGCAGGCCACAGCGGGCCCGCCTAGCGGGCCCACTCCCACAGCAATCCCCCGGCCGCTTACCTTGTGGATTCTCTTCAGGGCCATGGTGGGAAACGGTGGCGACGGCCCCCGGGCCGGGGACGGGGACGGGGGAGGGACGGGGAAGGGACGAGGGGGCCTGAGATCGCCCGAGCGGTCGCGAGTCGACCGGAGAAGAGCGGGGGCTCCGGAGCGCGGATCCGACGAGCTGAGGGCCGAGGCCCGCTCAGCTTCTGGGCCTGCCGCAGCGGTCACCGCATCACCCGGCGGCGGCCCCTTTATGCGCTGCCGCCACAGCCGCCGCCGCCGCCGCCGCCGCCGTAGCTGCCTCTTCCCCGTAGGCTCAGCGCCGCCTCCTCAGCCGCCGTGGATCCCTCCGCCTGAGAGGAAGAGCCCCAAGGTCCGGGCTCGCCGAGCGCCCCACGGTCGCGGAGCCGGGAAAGCCTGCCTCCCTGCCTGGTGCAGGTGGATAAGGGACGCGCGGGCGGGCGGGCGGCGCCGCCGGGGTGGGGCCGCCAGAGCGCGGGGTGGTCCCAGGCCGAGGGGCAGGTCGGGAGGACCCGGGATTGGCGGGCCTGGGAAGGAGGGCCGGACCGCGCCGGCGGCGGAAGGATACGGGCCGCCCCTGCCAGTACCTTACGCGCAAGCGCCGGCGCCGGCGCAGCCACGGCCGCAGAAAGGATGACGTCACGAGGCCCTGAGAGGAGATCTCGCGAGAGTTTAGGCGCGGGTTCTAGATGCTCCTCCGCTAAGGCCCGAAGTCAGCATCTGGTTCCGAACCCTGTGTGTGTGTATGCGACTTCCAAGATCAAGAAATGCTTAAAGGCACGCGCTTTCCATACTATTTAATCGCCAGCAGATTCTGAAAGAAGAGCCTAACCCCACTGCTACTTCCCTGAAAGAGAAAGGGACTTTTCCAAGGTCACAACTCTTCATTTATTAGTGTTTCTCATCCTAATCACCAGGAGGAAAAGTGGGTTCTAGTGCTGAGACTGTCGGTCCCAACAAAGACCCCAGCTCGACATGACTCGAAGGTTCCACCTGCAGCCACTGTCATGTTTGCCTTAGGAAATATGCCATGTAGAATATGAAAAGGATTTTTGACAAGGTTATACAGCAAGTGGCAAAGTCCATCACCTCTCTTCAGGGAGAAAGGTGGACCCCAAAGACAAAACTAGCCAGTCACCCGGAGTCTGTGTGTTAAAGAGGTTCCGCACGAGGAGGAACACTCTTTAGGCCCAGATCTTTTTGAAATGTGTTGAAAGAGGCACAACAATGCCGTCAGGTCAGATTTTTAATTTTTTCTTAATGATAAAGTTCTTGTACTTAAAAAGCAATGTAGGAGCTGTTGGTGGTTGTGGGTAATGGTGCTTGCCGCCAAGCCTGACAACCGGAGTTGGTTTCCTGAGACCCCATGGAAAGAGGAGAGAACTTTCTCCAACTCTTCCTTTGACCTCCATACCCACGCACAGGCATATACTTACCTACACAAATGTAGCTTCAAAAAAGAAAACGTGTATTTAATAGATCCTTTTTTTGGAGAACCTTTAAAAAGCTGTTTCCAGGTGCTGGAGAGGTTGTTCAGTGGCTAAGAGTATACAAGTGGCTCTTGCAGAGGACCAGAGTTTGGTTTCCAACATGTCAGAATCACAATTACTTGTGACTCCAGGAGACCCAACATCTCTGGTGTCTGAACCCAGAGAGCTGCATAAAACACTTTTTTTAAAAAGCTGTTGAAAAAAAAAAAAAAAAAAAAAAAAAGGTTTTAAGCTATTCCCAACCTTATTATTAAGAATAAGGGTGTGTGGGTGGGAGAGATGGCTCAAGCCATTAAAGGCTAGGGAACTGGCCTTTAGATAGGGAACTGACTACAGACCAAACTAAAGATACTCACAACGTCCAATTTGGTGAACTAATGAGTTTTATTGGGGGTTACTTCCTAGGAGCGGCGATGACTCAAATGCAGCAGCATTACAAGAAGCCCACCCAAGCACAGATGACAGCTCTGGAAAGCTGGAACCCCGGAGCTCACTGCATGACTTGCAGGCAGCTTGGCAAGTTAGACTGTCTCCTAGGTCGCTCTCAGGCCTTTGCTTCTTACAAGTCTGCCATTCCTCTTCCGAGCAGCTCAGCTGGTCTGTCTCCTCCTGAATCCTTAGTTGGGGACCGGCCATGTGCATCTGGCAGGTTTCAGGGCCTTCCTTAGAGGCCTGAGTTATTCACTCTCTAAGTTGTTTTTGGTTTGTTTCTTTTGAAACAGCCTCACAATGTAGTCCTGGTGGTAGTTCTGGAACCTACTGCTACGTAGACCAGACTGGCCTCAAATTCACAACACCTGCTTCTGCCTCCTGAGTGCTGAGTTACAGGTGTGCATGACCACAGCTGGCTACTTCCTGAGCTTTAAAAATACTTTCCTTTATAATTTCCCAACTCTTAATGTGCCGCCTTAAAATTTCCTGGATCTTTTTTTTTTTTTGGGGGGGGGGGGGGGGGGGGGGGGAAGCACAGTGTTAAGATAGAGTTTCTCTGTGTAGCACTGAATTTCTTGGACTCCATTCTTTTTTGTTTGTTTGTTTTTTGTTTTTCAAGACTGGGTTTCCCCCTGTGTAACCCTGGCTGTCTTAGACTCAGTTTGTAAACCAGGCTGGCCTAGAACTCACAGCTATCCAACTGCCTCTTCCTCCTGAGTGCTAGGATTAAAGACATGTACCACCATGCCCATCCTGGACTCTATTCTTAGACCAGGCTGGCCTTGAACTCACAGAGATCTTCCTGCCTCTGCCTCCCAAGTGCTGGGATTAAAAATGTGTGCCACCACAACCAGATGGAGTTCCTGGATCGTAATGAGCTTCAGAGGAAATTGCTATGCAACTTTTAATCAGGGTCTCAGTCTGCCTTCAAACTCTCTGTGGACCTGAGAATGCCCTTCAATTCTTCCTTAGGCTGGCTCAGCCCACTGTGTGCTGGATTGCAGGTACGTGTTATCACCTTTGTCACCCACCCTAGTCCAGACCCTCAGAGAGAAGCCATTACCCATCTTGTCTTGTGGACATAGTATCAATGCAACTCCCGATGATTTAGGGTTACTCCTATAAATTAATGCATCCCTCAACCTTCATCAGAGAAGCTTCTATTTGCAGAAGATGATAATTAACACAGAGAACCACAACTGGCCAAGGTACAAAAAATAGGAGACTTACGACAACCCTAAATGAATCATATCTACCTCACCCCTTCCTCCTGAGGCTTAGGGATCATTAAAGAAGAGAGAGAAGAAAAAGTGGAAGAGTCAGGCAGTAAGTAGATGACTACAAAGAAAACAGTGTCTTCTAGATACAGCAAGATATAGCTGCATGTATGAACACATCATGTCTATGATAGCATGTACAATACCTGAGCAAACCCAAACAGATCAAATCCCAACATAGAGGAATTGGCCACAAAAATGTACCCTTAGCTGTGGAGAGCTATTGACAACTGTTAGCTGTTGGGAGATGGTAACCACACATCCAGGAATATTTGGGTGGCACAAACTGGTTTTGATGGGGAGGGGACACACAAAATTGAGTGAAAGGGGAAGGGAAAGTGAATCTGGGAAGAATTTCGGGAAGGGGAAGGAGTATGTTCTAAAGACATTGCATGGCCTGGTGTGGTAGTTATGGTGGTGCACTCCTATAATCCCAGCCCTTCAGAGGCAGGTAGAGGTAGATAGATCTCTGTGAGTTCAGAGGCAGGTAGAGGTAGATAGATCTCTGTGAGTTCAAGGACGGCCTGATCTACATAGAGAGTTCCAGGACAGCCAGAGCTACAAAATGAAACCCTTTCTCAAAACAATACAAACAAATGAAAACATTGTATAAATTTCTGAAAGAACTAATAAAACTTTTTTTAACATTTATTTGTTTATCTTATGTATGAATGTTCTATCTGCATGCCAGAAGAGGGCATCAGATCCTGATATAGATGGTTGTGAGCTAACATGTGGTTGCTGGGAATTGAACTCAGGACCACGGGAAGAGCAGACAGTGCTCTTTACCGCTGAGCCATCTCTCCAACCCCCAAAACTTTTAAAATAAATTAAAAAAAAAAGTAAAAAGTAGTATGTCATCTTCATTTTCCCAAGAAAGCTTCTGTTAACCTAAAATAAATAAGGAAATGGTAATGGTTGGTATAGAGAATGGGCTCAGTTGGTAGAGTTCTCCCTACCGTGCATGAAGCCTTGGATTTGATCTGTAGTGCTATATAAAACGAGGGTGTTGTACATTTCTACTTCTAGTGCTCAGAAGACAGGGGCAGGAAAATGAAAAGCTCAAGATCATCCTAGGCTACCTAGTAAATTCAAAGCCAGCCTTGAATATACGAGATGTCATAATGACAGAGGTGTAGTAGGTAGCCAGTGGTTAATCCTTAATGGCCCTAGTAGCACTTCCTTGTTCTAAACTAGACATGATATTGTTGCATCAGAAAGCTATGCAAATCAGGCCATGCTGGTGCACATACGTTATAATCCCAGTAATCCACAGGCATTTGCAGTAGTATCTTTAGTTTGAGGCTAGGCTGTCTCAAAATATGACAATAAGAAAGGCAGGTGTGAGCCAGGCCTGGTAACACAGGCCTGTAATCCCAGCACTCAGCACTCAGAGGCAGAAATAGGTGGATCCTTGTGATTCGAGGGCAGCCTGGTTTACAAAGCGAGGCCAGGACAGCCAAGGCTACACAGAGAAACCCTGTCTCTAAAAAACCAAAAAGGAAAGGCAGGTATGATACACACCCATAATCTTCCACAAAAAGCTGAAGCAAGAGGATCCCAATGAGTTGGAGGCCAGTCTGAGTTATTGTGATGGGTAATGTTGGTTGTCAATTGGAGTACATCTGGAGTCAACTCAAACCTAAGCAATTGGGCATGACTTTGAGGGGTATTCTTGGTTGAATCACTTAAAGTTGAAAGAGCCACCCTGAATCTAGGCTACACTATGTGGTGGCAACCCACATAAAACGACATGGAAAAAGGAAGCTTCTGCTTTTTGCCTGCTTGCCTTCCCTCTCACTGGCCAGTTCATTCCTGTTGCTGGGCCATTCTTTTGCTTGTAATTAGAATGTACTTCTTCGGGATCCCAATGTAGACCGCAGCTCTCTAGGAATCCTCCAAGACTCCAGCACCAGATTGGGACTGCTGAGACATCTAGACTCAAGGACTGAACAACAGTAGAATCTTAGATTCTTGGCCTTTCTGTTCTATTCGGAGACAGCTATTGCTAGACTACCCAGACAACAGCCTCTAATCTACTGAGTCACTCTAATAAACCACATATAATTTATATATTTATATATGATAAAGATATATCCCTATCATTTCTGTTGCTTTAGAAAACCCTAACTAACACCACTTATGTGGTGAGACTCCACATTACCAGGGTTTTTAGAGTCAATGCCTGGACCCTGGCAGCTCTAACAAGCAGGCTCAGTTACTGTCGTCAATAGGCCAGAAGAGACAGTAATGAAAAGCAGAAAGAGATGTATTCAGGGTAGCAATTTTATTCAAGGTACAAAACTCACAGGTCCAGTAACCCTTCCTCCCACCCAAGTCTATCATCAGGGTTTTGATTTGAGGCTTAGGTTTAAACAGAAGGCGAGAAATATGCATAACTCAGCAGTCATACCCTGGAACTAGAATTACAAATGTTTTGAGCCACCAGGTTGGTGCTGGGAACCGAACCTAGGTTCTCTCCTAGAATGACAGTGCTCTTAACCACTGAGCCATCTCTCCAGCCCATGTTTTTTGGGGTTTTGTTTTGTTGAGACAGGTTTTCTCTGTGTAGCCTTGGCTGTCCTAGACTGGCTTTGTAGACCAGGCTTGCCTGGAACTCAGAGAGATCCACCTGCCTCTTCCTCCCCGAGTGCTGAGATTACAGGCATGTGCCACCACTGCCCAGCTAATCTGAGGGTTTTACTGTGTACCTTTGCCTTGAAACCCACTTTGTAGAACATGCTGGCCTTGAAAACACAGAAATTTGCCTGCCTCTGCCGAATTTTAAAGGCAGGAGCTATCAAGAGTGCTGGGATTAAAGGCATGTGACACCACTGCCTGTCTTCTTTTTCTTTTCTTTCTTTTTCTCTTCTTCTTTTTTTTTTTTTTTTTGTTTTGAGGAAGTCGTTTCATTGTTACTGGAAATTCTTTAAAACCTCACATGTCACCTTGGAAACTGGGGTTCCCTTATGAGGACCAGGGTCTTGCTTTTTAATTAATTTTGTATAGATTTACTAATTTTATTTTATATGTGTTAGTGTTTTGCCTACATGTATGTGTGTGCATTGTACGTTTGCCTGCTGCCCGCAGAGGCTGGGAAGGGCATCAGATCCCCTGGAACTGGCGTCACGGGTGATTGTAAGCTGCTCTGAAAATCAAACCCAGTCCTCTGTGAGATGACAAAGTGCTCTGAGCCATGTCTCTGGTCTTCTTAATAAAAGAATTTAACAAGGGACTCAGAAGAAAGTTTGAGAACAATTTAATTAGAATTTAAAACAAAAGCCCCAGAGCAGGCAGGTTGTAAACTTCAGCAAGTGCCAGAGGAAGATTAACGGGAAACAAAAAAGCCATGCCAGTGAGCTGTGGTGGCACTCAAGTCTACCACGCGGCAAGACCGAAGCTTTAGAGAAAGAGCAAAGCCGGGTGTTAGGGAAAGACTTCCTAGAAAAGAGACACCTGTATGTCTGAGACTCTGAAAACAACTTCTGGGAAGGAAAGGTACACTACCTCCCCGAAGGCATAATTATTCTTCCTATCTCTTTAGCCTGGTTTAGAGAAAAAATCTCTCTCCCTGAGGGGTAGTCCCTTAGCCAGATGCTTATCTAGCCTAACTGGAATGTTGGGACTCTAAGGAAGCCAGAAATTCCATGTCTTGATCAAGAGCAAAGAGTTTTCCTTTAGT
This sequence comes from Psammomys obesus, assembly GCF_907164565.1. Classification (NCBI taxonomy): domain Eukaryota; kingdom Metazoa; phylum Chordata; class Mammalia; order Rodentia; family Muridae; genus Psammomys; species Psammomys obesus. Next base: position 1,038,566 of record NW_026596069.1, read on the forward strand.
GGGCCTTCAGTGCTGCAATCACCATGTGGCCTAGACTTGCCTCAAATCCTGACACCCCTCCAGAAATGACAGGAGATTGCCACCTTATCTGTCATCTCCCCACACGCCATCCCCTCAAGACAGGGTCTCTTAAGCAAGTCCCTTAAGGCCAAAACTTGTTGTGTAATGGAAGCTGCTGGTCTCAGATTCCCTCTGTAGCCCAGGCGGGTCCCCAACTCCTGACCTTCCTGTAAGATCAGTCTCGAGTGCTGTGATATGTGCTCCTCCACCCAGGGCTGGTACCATGCAGGTGGTGGTGATGGCCGTGCTGCTATTGTTCTTCCCCTTCACGATTTTTATTAGCCTATATTGTATAAAACACTGCGTTTCTTTGTGGAATTTTCATGCAAACATTCACCGTAGTTTGACCACATGGCCGTATTTTCCTCCTCACTAAGCTCTTATTCTCTTCCCCCTGAGCCTTTCCTCTTCTCTAATAGTCTCCTTGCAACTTTAACATTTGTTTGTTTGTTTGTTTTATTTTATTTTGTTTTGTTTTTGAGCCTCCACATATGAGAAAAAAGGTGTCAACATTTCTCTTCCCTACCAGGGCCTGGCTTATTTTCTTTAACACAATGATCTCCAGTCTCATCCACTCTTCTTCAAAAGACATGACGTTTCTTGTTTTCTTCTTTCTGGTTGAGTAAGACTTCATGTTTCGATCTAAGGGACAGACCCAACAAAGTAAGACGAAGTCAACCCATGGGACAGATCTTGGCAGCTAGTGATGATGTATCCTGATGTCATTAGGTCCCTGGGGCAGGGGGTGGCAATGCCAGGTTGCTAACATGCCATGTTATTATTCTTACAGATCCAAAAGATTAATCAGGCCAGAGCATGGTGGTGTATGCCTCAGGAGGCAGAGGCAGGAGGATCGCTGTAAGTTTGAGGCCAGCCTGGTCTACAAAGAGAATCCAGGACAGCCAAGGCTACACAGAGAAAGAAAAAAAAAATCAGAAAGTGTATGTCACTCAAGTGTCATTGTCACTTTGGAAATATCCTGCTTGCGAACTGATTTCAGTTCCTTTCACTGAGGTAGCAGTTAGTGCATTTGAGTGCTCTAGGTAGTGTAGGAAGCTCTTTTGTTGCAGTGTCTATTGTTTGTTTGTTTGTTTATTTGAAGCAAGGTCTCTCTATGCAGTCCTGGCTGGTCTGAAGCTCACTGTGTAGACCAGGCTGGGATCTCTTTGCCTCTACCTCCTGAGTGTGGATTAAAAATGACCCAGTCTGAGGACATTTTTAGGGTGTTTGTAGTTGTTTCTTTCCTCCCTGGTTCCAGAAACCTCTGTCAGAGTTTGTGGGGGAGGCAATGAGACCTGTGAAGGGGGCGGGGAGCTTCTTGCAGACCCAGATGTTACCTGCCAGCAGGGTGAAGGTGGGGAAAAGTGCAGGATTCTCATCTGGCTCTGCTTTGTTTAGGTTAAGCTTTTCTTAACCTGCTCGCCCTCTACTCCCAAACCATGCTCCCCTCGCCATTTCTGAAGCCAGGGCCTGACTTTCTGGAGAGAGAGGTATGAGGGCTGTAGGGGGCCTATTTGGGGCTTAATAATCATCACAAAGGCCTTTTTGAGTAGGGCCCCAGGATCCCTGGAGGCTTGTTCAAGGCTTTCTCCTCCTCTGGGATCTTCAGGCCTTCTTTGATCCCTCCATTCACCCTGAGGCAGGGCCTCCAGAGGTGGCCAGGTATTACATAACAGTGGTTCTCTGGCCTAGCTTTCACCTCATTCTGAATTACATTTTAAGTACTTTCTGACAATGGTTAACAGCTGCATTTTGAGTTACAAAGGAAAGTAGGCTGCAGACCCTTTACTGCTCCAAGTGACCAAGCACCTGGCCCCCAGCTCCAGTGGACTCCTCTTCCCACCTCTACCTCCCTGGGGCACCCCAGTCTCCTCAGCCCCATCTCTAGTTACCAGCTCAATACACTTCATCATCAGTCATTGTCCCTCTCATTATTCATGGCACCCCTGAGGTCCCAAAAGGATAGTTTTCTCATTCCCTCTCCATCCTTTTCTGAAGCTTCTGTTAGCAAACTCCTTGAAGGTCATAGATCACTTTTGAGGTGAAAGGGCTCTAGCAATGATTTCTTAGCCCTGGCCAGTGAACCGGCCTGTTCTGAAGATTCAGGTCCTCTTTTGTCAGGCTCTTCCTTCCAGGGTGTACAGGTCTAGACCTGACTCCAACACCCCACGCTAGTAGAGATAGGGATGGGAGCAGAGATCACCCCACCATTTGCAAACTAGTAGACTATGGCAAAAACCACTTAAACTCTCTTCTGCCTCAGACTCCTTATCTCTGGCTGGAAATAAAGATGACACCTATCTCTGCCACCTTTGGTAAGACTGAAACTAGATAATGGCATACTTGCCTAAAAGCCAGTGATGGGAGAAAGGGATGGTTTCCACATCAGTTTAAGGACACATGGAGATAGAGTTAACAACTTACTCCTGGTGCTAAACATTTCTCTGTTCCACTAACGAATCCCATGGTGCCAGTGTCGGTCGGCATTCAGGGAAAGCTGCTTGTGATGGCTAACTAACCAAGCCTATGTTGTTTTTCTAGTTTCCTATCCCCAAGCTCCCTAGAAATAGTACCGGGCTGGCTACTTGCTTACCCCTCTCTACCTCCCATTGCTTTTGTTTTTATGGGTTTTTTTTTGGGGGGGGGAGGGGGCAGTGGGGCTCAAGACAGTGTTGTTTTCTCTGTGTAAAGTCTTGTTTGGCTGTCCTGGAACTTGATACATAGACCAGGCTATCCTTGAACTAACTCAAAGAGATCTGCTGGCCTCTGCCTCCCGAGTACTGGGGTTAAAGGCATGTACCACCCACTGGTTTTATCTTCTCCCTAACTAGACTCTCAAGAGGCCCATCTGTATTTCCTTCTCCCAGCATTAGATTCCAAAGTAAATTCCAATACCTTGGGGACTATTGTTTCAATAATCTGACAGACAAAGAAACACAAGTGTCTCTTTAGAATATCTTTAGTCCTGCCAGGATGGGTATAATGTCACGTCTCCTTCTCAGGGTTTACTTATCTCCTCTGCTTGACTGTGAGGAAGGAGAATAGAAGATTGTTCTATCTGGCCATCTGGGGGCATTGCTCTGCTCGAGTCTGGCTGTCTGGCTCACATGCAGCTGAGTCCTGGGGATGGGCTGAGATTGTGAGGACTTCTACATTTCATGTCCTTGACCACTCTGAAGTTAGCCTATGAGAAGGGCTCTCCTAGGACAAATGGAAGACAACATGGCATAGTCAGAATCTGTGTGTGCATGTGTAACTGTTAGGGCGTGTTACACAGACCATCCAACTGCAATATACCATGTAAGGAGAAAAGGGGCTACAATGTAAAGGGAAAATAGCAAAGGATATCTAAGGCAATGCACCCTATGTTGGGGGATTAAGCCTTTGGATGTGAATTTGCTAAGCTAATGTAGATGTGAATAAACTCGGCATCCTGGCAGAAAGCCATGGTACACCCTTTCTCTGTTATGAGAGTCTGAAAACAGTGGAGACTTTGAAGATCTGGAAGACACTGGGCATGGGCATAGAAGATTACTTACAGGTAGGTATTTGCTGGGGTATGGACTCAGTCCTTGTTGGGTCTGTGTGCGTACATGCTCCATCAGCCCGGACTGCTATATCTGGCTAGCCTAACATTAGTCTTCCTCTGGCTTTCAGGGTACCAGATAACAGAAGCTAGAGGACTCCCTAGTACCCATTTCCACAACTGGACACGCTTATCAAATGAATTTGCTGCATTTGTCTTAGGGAGCCTACAAATCAGTTTTCCCAGGATACCTGACTCAGTCCCATCCTGAACACCTTATGGAAGGGTGTGCTGTTTCTCCTTCATTCTTTCTCAGTATCTCAGATAACTCACCTCTCCAATCACCTGCCACTGACCCACCCTTCCCAGAAGTAGCACTGCTTCTAATCCCTAAAAGCTGGCACTTAGCTCAGTGACAGAGCACATACTTGGGATATAAGAGGCCCTGGGTTTAATCCAAATAACACATACAAAACCAGAATGTTGAAATAGCATGAATCATGCTTGACACCTAAGCATATGTGGCCTTTCTCCTTCTAGGGATTGTTTGTCTGTTTGGGGTGGGAATGAGGTGGGGTGAGGTGTTAAGACAGGATATCTCTTTATGGAGATGGCTTTCCTAGAACCCAGCTAGCCTTGAACTCACAGAGATCCATTTACCTCTGCCTCCCAAGCACTGGGATTGAAGGTGTGCAAACTGCAGTTTTCTATGACTCTCACAAGAAATCCCACTTACAGTAAATGACAACTCTTAACCTACTGTGCAACCCCGTGACCCGACCCATGGTTTTATCTTATCAGACTACAGTACTATCCAAGGGATCGCCAAAAACACCCTGTAATCTCATTTATTGAAAAAGCAGAAGATAGAAAGGTTTCCTAGCAACGCTTAAAGTGTATACATGGCCACTGTGAGCCACTTAAGAGTCTCCCCCGAGAAGCTCATCCCATGTGTCTTCTCCTTTCCCCCAAGTACCTCTCTTTCTATTAAATCCATGCTACATCTATGTTAAGAACCTCTTCTTGATGAACCACACTTCTGCTTCATAGCAGCTCATTCTGAAATTCTTTATGATAGGGATATTAAGAATCCTGGCTTGAGGCTGGAGAGATGGCTCAGAGGTTAAGGACTCTGGCTGCTCTTCCAAAGGTCCTGAGTTCAGTTCCCAGAATAACCATCTATAGTAAGATCTGGTGTGCATGCAAATTGTTGTATAAATAATAAATGAATCTTAAAAAAAAAAAAAAAAGAATTCTGGCTTGGCCAAGCCTTTAATCCCAGCACTTGGGAGGCAAAGGCAGGCAGACCTCTGTGAGTTTGAAGCCAGTCTGGTCTACAAAGCAAATCCAGGACAGCCAAGGCTACACCTGTATCAAGAAGAAACATATATACATATATGTATACATATAATATATATATATATTCTGGGGTCTGAAGAGATGGCTCAGAGGTTAAAAGCACTGGCTGTTCTTCCAAAGGTCCTGAGCTCAATTCCGAGCAACCATATGGTGACACACAACCATCTATAAAAAAGAAGAATCCTGGCTTCTGGGGCTGGAGAGGTATCTCAGCAGCTCTTGCATTTACTCTCCCAGAGGACTGAGGCTTTATCAGCACCCATGTCAGGCAGCTCACCGCAGCCTGTAGCTCCAGCCGCACCATCTGAGATCCTTAGGATCTTGCCCAAGGGTAGTGTGCACATGTGTACACACAGAGAGAGACCCGCAGACACACACACAGAGGCAGGTCTCTGTGAGTTCCAGACCAGTTAAGAGTTACACAATGCAACCCTGTTTCTAAAAAACTAAAAATCGATAAATCAAATCCTACAGTGGAGGTCAATGAACTCATGGGGAGGAGAAATGGTTCTGTAGTAAAGTGCTTGCTGAGCAAACCTGAGGACCGGGGTTTGAATCCCCAGCACCCAATAACACTGGGGCAACCCCAGTGCGGAGGGCAGAGAAAGGCAGATGCCAGTAGGGCTGGGTGGCCCCCTAGCCCAGCGGAAATGGCAAATTTTGGGTTAAATGAGACATCCCCATCTCAAGTAAGGTGAGAAGTTGAGTGGTTAAGGACACAGACTGCTCCAAGTCGGTGGCGCACTTTAAGGAGACCACTGAATGTCCGCCTCTGGCCTCTGCAGGCGTCTGCATCCACGTACGCACACTAGATAAAGTGAAGAGTGATGTAAGACACCTGAAGTTGACCTCTGCCTTCTATATGTGCACACACAAGCATAACACACACACACACACACACACACACACACACACACACACACACACCCCAACAACAACCCAGGCCATTCCGTGGGGCATCCCCATGACCTACCACTGTTATATATGAGTTATTTATATTATATATAAGAGTTTTATTTCCATCTCATTTTAAGGTGAAGTAAGGCACTGGAAGACAGTCTTGTCCATTCACAGCTTAAGACTGTCCGACAGGACCTACTGGGGGACAACAGAGTCCACCATCCTCCCTCACCTGCCTGCTTGTCTATTTGAGGACAAGTGCTCCCAAGGACACGGCCTGAAGCCCAGGCGCCTGTGGATGCCTGAAGGAAGCCTGAAAAAGCAGAGGCGTGAGCCGGAAGCAGTCAGCAGTGATCCCAGCCCAGGCGGTGCGGGGGTGACCGCCCTGACAGCAGCTGAATGAGCCACAGCCGCCGAGGCTCCGTGCTGAGAGCAGCGCCATCTAGCGAGGCTCAGGACTCAGCACCGAGGGGATGAGGTCACTGCCAGGAAGCATGCCGGGAAGGCGAGCCGTGGTTACGATTTACCAAAGGGATACGCACCTCCGGGGACTTTGTTTACCTGGGTAATAATGTCCTTTGCGGGGAACTCTGACCACATCAAGTGTAGGGCCTCCTGAGTCTTGGCCATCCGACAGAAAGTTGCTAAAACCTTGCATTACAATCCTCATCTTCCAATGACCTCTGGCATCTGCCCAGGTCACCGTGATTAGACTCGGTCAGCCCCCTCAGATTCCGCAGCGGATCCCTTCTTCCCCTCTTCACATCCTCCCACTTACCACGCTATTCTTGTGTTGCATCCCATCCATTACATCTCAAGGCCAATGTGGTGGGGGGTGGGGTTGTCCTTTAAATGTACCGCCACGCCTAATTGGACTATTCTGTTCTGACTGTCTCTCCTCATCCACTCCAAAACCACATCAGCCAGCAATCAGGTCCTCTTTACTATTTCCTGCCCAGCAGCTGGAGGACGGATCCTTGCAAAGATTCTTTGTTCTTGGGAGCAACGCTCTGGGACTTTCTGTGCTGGTTCTGGTGCAGACCCAAACATGTTTGGGTCAGGTTGACATGGTGCAGACCCTCCTGAAGCTTGCTGCTCAAGAGTATCAAGGCTCTCTCTCACCTCTGTGCAGGTTGCCTTTTCCAAAGAAGGACACAGTCTGCTCCTTTAAGTTGAGTTGAAAGGTCAGCCCCATCCTGCTGTCTTGAAGTCCTGGGCTTGCTCCTAGACCAGTGGAGTTTTGCCTCTCAGCTTTTCTGCTCAACTAAAATGTAGGCTCCCAACGGCAGCACTAGGATTGTCTTATTCACAGACTGAGGTGCTAGCCACAGAGAAGGGATTTAGTAACTCTTTGTTGAGGATGGTATGACTGACTATCTGGGCATATTTTAAGCTCAAGGCAATATCTATAAGGACCTGGCATCAGGGGTGAGGGCAACAGAAGCCTACGAAGTGATCTGGGCATAATGGACTGAAACAGTTTCCCTCAGCTATCACTCTGGGGTCTAATTTAGGGACGCACTTCCAAGGATGACCAAGACGGCCTAGGCCCACAACTCAGCTCTCTTCTCTGTGGCACTGAAGCTGGATCCTCCTGTGCTAGGGATCTTGAGTCCCATCTGTATCATCCAGGACAACTGAACAGAGTGTCTTTGTACTCCAGAAGCGCCTTGTCTGGTTTTTTTTTTTTTTTTTTTAATCTATCAGAGTAAAACCAGGCCTAGTTCAGATCTATAACTCATGATAGCCTGGAGAAATGAAAGCCAAAACCCAGTCTCAGCTAAGGGCCAGAATCTGTCCAGTCCATGAGGCTGGTATGAAAAGGTATAAGCCAGTAGCTGCGCTGTGAAGATACCATAGACTACTGCTCTGTCCTCAGCCTTCCTCTGCCTCCGTCATTAAAGATGGTGCCACTTGGTTGGGGATTGTGGGCAAGATTTGAATTGGGCCCTAAAGAGGATAGCAATGCCAGTGATGGTGTTGTTTGTTGTTTGTCGTTTTTATGTTTCTGACACAAGGTCTCATATAGCCCAGGCTGGCCTCAAGTTTATATGTAGCCAAGGATAATCTTGAACTTCTGATCCTCCTGTCTGCACTTCTCAAGTACTGGGATTATAGTGTTGCTCTGCTACACCCTGATGACTGAACACAGGGCTTCATGCATGCTAGGAGAGCACTGTACCAACTGAGCTAACTCCCCAGCCTCCCCCTTCCCCATCTTGATATTTTGAGACATGGTCTCACTCTGTAGAGCTCAGCCCAGGCCATCCTGGTACTCACTACATAACCTAGGCTGCCCTTGAGCTTGTGGAAATTGTCTTAACTTCAGCTTTTCAAAATCCAGGTAGTGGGCTGGAGAGATGGCTCAGAGTTTAAGAACACTGGCTGTTCTTCCAGAGGTCCTAGTTTAGGGCAGACAATAGTCTTTTGGTTGGAAGGCATGGGTGGGCTTCAGAGTCCACAGAAGATGTAACACCTATGCCTGGCAGGCTGAGGGGCCTTACTTGTTCCACTGGGATCCTTTTATCGATGTTTCTGTCTTAGGGAGTCAACTGCTACATCTCACAGAACTAGGACTCAGAGTCCTGGCTCTGAGGCAGTTGCAGTCTGGCTGTGGAAAGCTAAGTTTTTGCCTTCTTTCTCTTTATCCTCCCTCCCTCCCTTCTTCAGCCCCTCTTGCCTTCCTCCCTTCTTTGGTGATGGCTCATGCATGCTGAGCACATGCCCTACAAAGGAACTACACACCAGAGACCTGTCTGAAAGGAACATAGCTCAGGCACTCCCATCAACCCACTGGGCTCTATTCATAGCTCCTGAGCAGGACTGATCCCCGATGCAGGTGCAGCTTTAATTAACTTGTCCTTTCCTTAAATAGCTCTTTGCCCTGCCTCACAGGTGTGCCTGGAACACAAAACAGGCATTGTAGAGGGACCGGAACAACCACCAGAGGCTCACCCAAGCGGGTATGCCTGAGCAGCTCTTCCTGTGGTCCTGATTGGCTGCCCAGTGGACCTCCGGCCTGGGGACTCAGCAACCCCTTTTCATCCCCAGTCTGTGTTCAGTCATTCTTTTACCCCTCAAAGAAGAGGGTCTTTCTAAGGCAGACATTGTACTAGGCCCTGAGGTACAAGCCTGAACCTAAAAGTCTTTTAATGCGACTGGCCACTAGGTGTCACTAGTGCCAGTCACATGGCCTCTCACAGGCCCGAGAAGAGGCAGGCTAATGGGGAAATGGGAATTGAGTTTGGCCAGCTCTGTTCCACCGTCCTGAATCAGAAGCAAGTTCCTCCAGTGGAAAAAAAGTACCCACCCCGCCCTCCCACTACATCCTTGTGACTTCCTTAACAGCTCAGCTGATCTGGGACCTCGGGGATGCAGAACCTCAGGTCAGTTTGGACTCTTTCAGCAGGCTTTCTGCAAACCCACTCAGGCTGCTTACGTTATTAGAAAGCACTTGCTAATTTCCAAGCAAAGTCTTACACTCACTTTAGCTTCTCTTATGCGTGCTGTCAACGGTCAAAAGAAGAATTCTCTTCTATGTCTCCAACGTTTGGAGAGGTTGTTGGGGTCCTCTGGGTTTGTTTGTCCCTAGTAACTAAAGAGCGCTTACTATGTGTTGGCCTTGGGACCCCAGCAGATTAATTTCTGTCCTCCTATGGCTTAGAGTCTGTCCAAAGCCAGTGATTGGTGGGTGGGCATGGTGAGCCATACTTGTAATCCCAGCATTTAGGAGGTTGAAGCTGAAAGAATAAATTTGAGGCCATCCTAAACAAACAGGAGATGGCTCAGTGGTTGAGTATTTGAGTTCCAATCCCTGCACCCAAATCAGGGAACTCACAACTTTTGGTAACTCCAGCTCCAGGGAGTTCATTGCCTGTGGTCTCCTCAGGCACCCGCACTCCTGTGCACATATCCACATCTACACGTAATTAAAATAATAAAAATAAATTTTAAAAAAAGGTCTGGTGATCTGTGCTGATGGTGCATGTCTTTAATACCACTAGGGAGTCAGAGGTAAAGAAATTATGAGTTCAAAGCCAGCCTGGTCTACAGAGCAAGTTCCAGGACAGCCAAGGCTATATAAAGAAACTGTCTCACACAAAACAAAACAACAACAGAAATAAAGCCTGGTATGATGGCTGATGCCTGTAATACTATATCATGGGAAGCTGAGGCAGGAGAATAAGGAATTCAGGACCAGCCTGGGTTATATTCTGAATTTGAATCCAGCCTAGGCTACATGAAAATTTGTCTAAAAATAGCAAAACAAGCCAAGGGGTTCTTTTTGAGTTCAAAGCCAGCCAGAACTATATAGTAGAATCCTTCTCGAAACAAAAACAAAAGCCACATCAAAACAGAACAAAACCCAAAAAGGGATCTGGAGAGACGCTCAGGTGTTAAGAGTGTTGCTGTATACCCACGAGGAGCTGAGTTCAAATCTTAACCTCTGTCTTAGAGTTCTATTGCTGTAAAGAGACACCATGACCTCAGCAACTCTTATAAAGGAAAACATTTAATTGGGGCTGGCTTACAGTTTCAGAGGCTTAGTCTATTATCATCATGGAGGGAAGCATGGCAGCGTCCAGGCAGACTTGGTGCTCCAGGATCTGAGAGTTCTACATCTTGATCTGCAGGAAACAAGGAGAGTTGGTGTGTTTTCATACTGGGCCATAGCTTGAGCATTTAAGTCCTCAAAGCCCCGCCTCCAGAGTGACTCACTTCCTCCAATAAGGCCACACCTCCTAACAGTGCAACTCCCTACATTCCTGAGTCTTGGGGGCCATACCTATTCAAACCACAAAAACATCTATGTAACAAGTTTAGGCCTGGTCTCTCACATGCTTGTAACACCAACGCTTAGGGGATAGAGACCGGTGGGTCCATGGGGCTTCCTGCCTGCCAGACTGCTAAAAATACAAGCTATGAATTCAGGGAGAGCCCTGTCTTCAAAGAAAGAAGTCAGAGAGGACCCCAGATGCCCTCATTTGCACCTTGCACACAGGCATATCCACATGTGCGTAAACCACACACATACACCATAAAAACACTTTGGGTTGGTGCAAGCCTGGCCTCCCAGCACTTGGGAAGTGGAGGAGGAGGCCTGAGGAGGCTTCCCGGGGAGGTCTCTCTTCGGGACAGATCATGAAAAGTTTGTTGTTGTAAAGAAAATGAGACAGACAGATTCCATCTCAATTGACTGAGTCTGTTTTATTGGAACAGTGAGGGGGCTCAACCCTTCTGAGAGATGAAGATTAAGCCTTCGTAGAAGGGCTAAGGGACAGGTACACACACACACAAACACACACAGGAGTAGCTACTGTTAGTATTTTGGAACACAACCTACTCCTGGGTTACCCAGCAACTTAATGATGTCATCATGTGTCTCCAGCCAGGTGGCCACACCTGGAAGGCATGGTTACCTTGCCCCTTAAAGGGCCAACCCCGACACGTGGTCGCTCTCTTACTTCTTTCTTACTCTCTCACTCTTACACTCTCTTACTCTCCTCTCTCTCTCTCTCTCTCTCTCTCTCTCTCTCTCTCGGCACCCCTTCCCTTTTCTCTCTCTCTCTCTCCATGTCCTGCTCCCCCCTCCCTCCATACCCTCCTAATAAACTCTCGAGAATATCAGTTGACTCATGCTTTTTTAATAATTTCAGCTACCAGGAAGTTACAGCTATTTTTTGTAGTTTGACTCGGAGCAGGGTGGGTTGTTTTCCGTTCCTGGACATATTGCTCATACAGGCTGGGGCTAGTCCATGCTTTATGGCTGGGGCCTATTGCCCTGTATACCCTGACTCAGTTCCTCATTACCTGAGGCCACTGAGCTACATACCCAGCCCTTTTTTAATTTTGGATTTTGAGATAGTTGCCCAAGCTGAACTCACTCTATAGTTCTGACCGGCCAGGATCCTGACCTGCGTTAGCCTTCTAAGTAGCTGGGATTACAGGTCTGCGCCTCCAAGCCAGGAATATATACATAGCTTCTTTTCTACCTCTTAGAGATATATGTATCTATCTATTTATTTATTTTTTGAGACAGGTTTTCTCTGTGTAGACTTGGCTGTCCTGGAACTCGCTCTGTAGACCAGGCTGGACTCTAACTCAGAGATCCACCTGCCTCTGCTTCCTAAGTTCTGGGACTAAAGGTGTGCACTATCCAGCTTGTAGATTTTTTTAAAAATTAAATTTAGCAATTATACTTAGTGTGTGTGCATGCGTGTGCACAAGCACAGGTGTGGAGGTCTGAGGACAACTTTTGGGAATAAGTGCTCTCCTTCTAACATATGGGATCTGGGATCAAACTCAGGACTCAGGTTGATAGGCTTAGTAATAAGCGCCTTTATATACTGAGCCATCTTCCTGCTCTCTCCTGCACTGAGACAGAAAGCTCTTATAGTCCAGGCTTTTCTGAACTTGTAACCATTGACTGACCTTGAACTTCAGATCATGGCTTGTAATGTATTTATTACATGCATTATATAAATTCACGTAAATGTGGGTCAAATCATTCTTTAAAATCTAGAAAGGAGACCAAGAGGGGTTAGAGGTATTGGGGAAGTGGGGAGAAGGGCAAAAATAGCCTTGGGGAGTTCGAAGTGAAAGCAGAGGGAAGACCAAGGGGCAGCTACAGGAAAGGGTAGGAGGAGAGAGGGAGTGGGGAGATGAGGAGGCAGAAAATCTGCCATACACACTTTGTTAGACAATGCCATAAGGAAACCTGTTGTGGGTTACCCGCCAGAGAAGGCCAGTCAGACACTGGCATAAGCCAATAGAAAGCCTTTATTAGCCAGCCAGCAACTATACCGGGTGTTCCGGATGGCAATGTAGCCTTGAGCCCTTCTCAGGGTAAGCTTTCAAGTACATAAACCACTTCCTGAGTTGACATTCTTCAGTTAACAGGAACAGTGAGCCAGAAGTGGAACTACAGAAACCAAGAAGCAAGGTTAGTACATTGAGAGATTTTTCTAGAACTATGGGCTTGGATGGATTAGGTCTTTGTTCTCATTTTGGCAGGTGGTGCTGTCTGTGTACTGAATTTTGTGGCCTGAATGGTACTTCCATCATGGAGTCAGCTGTGCTAAGGTCTGGGGGCCTGTTACAAAACCCAGTACCTTGAATGATAACTCAAAAAATTAAAACACCACATGGTCTGAAAAGAAAACCTAGAAAAGGCAGAAGTTAGAAGTTGAAGGATACTTTAGAGATCAGCAGGAGCTGAGACAAAGAGGAATAGAAAATGTTACTCAGTGGATAAAGCATTTCTATTTGGGGTGATGAAAAAAAATTATGAACAGTGGTGATGACCGAATCAAACCACAAATGTGATTTCCACTGCTTTCAGAAATTGGTCTTATGGCTAAGATCAAGTATAATTTATGCTACTTAATTATGTTTTGTAGACTAGTCTCACTGTCTTCCAGCCTTGACCTTCTAAATGTTAAAATCATAGCATACATAATCAGACTTGGCAAAGGTCACGAATCTAAAAGAGACAGAAGTCAGAGTGGATCACAGGTCCACTAGGGTCACTGATATTAAAACTTCCCCAGTGTTGGTATCCTACAAGGATTAAGTGATGCTGAGAGTGCATGAGCCAGAGTACCTCTGAGAGGACAGAGCCCACCAAACACATTCATGCTTTGTCAGGATGAATGTGTAAATGAGGCTCTTTCTCTTCCAAGAACATCAGTGATGAGTATCAGAAAAGATGGAAGAACTGGCCTGGAAATAGAAACAAGACCTGTTCAGGCCAGCACTTCTAGATGTCTGAACAGAAAAGCAACTATAAAAACTCTTAGCCAAGCTTGAAAGTAGCAGGCTGTACGCAGACAGGAACTTGAAGCTAACTTCCTTCATGGCCTTTGGCCTTTTCCTTGGCTGATGAGAGTCAATCTCAGACAAATACAGATTTCTTGTCTGTCTGTAAAGTTGGTCTGTCTCTATGTTGAGGACAGTCTCATGCAAGCCCTCTCACACAATATTTCTTACATCTTAGGCCTCAAGGTTTGGTCAGCTCTCCAGGCCTCTTACGTCACTGGTCATATCAGGGATTCGGTTGTTATCCCCAATGTGCTGAAGCCCTGTCCTCCAGTATCACGTCTGTGTCTGTCTTCTGTTGCTAAAAGCTCAGTACAAACTGGATAAGTTACAAAGGAAGCAGCTTTATTTCAATTTGTAGTTCTGGCCCAAGGTCAATGGACCTCATTCAGTATTAACTCTCTTGTTGGTAGGGCATTATGTGGCCGAAGACAGGAGGCATGTGTTTATTTATTTATTTTGGATTGTTGAGACAGGTTCTTTTTTTTTTTAATTTATTTACTTTTATTTTATGCACATTGATGTTTTGCCTGTATGTATATCTGTGTAAGGGTGTCCAATGTTGGAGTTATAGGCAATTGTGAGCGGCCATTTGGGTGCTGTGATCTGAACCCTGGTCCTTTGGAAGAGAAGTCAGTGCTCTTAACCCCTGAGCCATCTCTCCAGCCCCTGAGACAGGTTCTTTTTAACTCCTGGCTATCCTAAAACTTACTAGTTAGCCAAGAATGACCTTGAGCTTTCTGCTTCCACCGATTTGCAAGTGCTGGAGTTACAGGAATGTAACCACCATACCTGGCTGAGACAAGACACAGAAGCGTACCACTCCGCTGCTCTTTCCTTCTTAGAAATCCACCAGGGTTAAACGACAGATGCTCCCCCAACGGCCTTCTCTAATCCAAATCGCCCCTGAAATGACTTGTCTTTGTCCATCATGGTTGGGCTAAGTCCCCACTTAATCCGCCTCCCAAAGGGGATGAAACTGCAACCCTGGCAAGGAAACCTCATTTAGACCATGCAGCCTATCAGTGGGACAGTTTTGGGACAACTTTGAATATAATTGAGGCAGAATAAGCTCATTAGGTGGGCTCCCTAATCCAGTCTGACCAGGTCCTTAGAAAAAGAAACACCAGGTGAAGGTAGATCCGCAGAGCGCAGGCAGGTGACGACAGTTCTTGGCCAACCAAGAGGTACCTGGGCCTGCAGAGGTGAAGGAAGCAAGGAGAATCTCTTTGAGTCCTCAGACACCTTGGTCCCTGGCTTCTGGCCACCAAGCTTTTGAGAGAATACATTTATATTATTTGTTTGTTTGTTTGTTTTTTGAAACTGTGTTTCTGTGTGTAGCCCTGGTTGTCCAGGAACTCACTCTGTAGACCAGGTCTGCCTGCCTCTGATGAGTGCTGGGACCAAAAGAATGAACCACCACTTCCCAGCTGAGAGAATACATTTATGTTGTTTTAAGCTACCGAATTTATGATACTTAGTTACAGCAGCCTTGGAGAGTGTATAGTCTCCTGCATGTTCTCTTTGACATCTCCCTCCTCCACTGGCCAACCCCAAGGCTTATACCTCTCCTTTCAGAATGGTTTACACCTGCTGGCCCCATCTCTCTCGTAGTTCTTCCAAACTCGTCTTAAACAACACATTCGCAGTGAAGTCTGAACTTGAGTATTCTGGTTGCCCACCAGAGCAGCAAGCCAAACATCTTTGTCATCCCTCATCATGCGTTTAAGTTAAAAACTTACTTAGATAGTTACGCCCGTTTGCCCTGCTTGGTTGTTGATGCCAGTTCAAGGCCTGGCATAGTAGATTCAGCAGCAGACCTGCCCCTGCGTAGTGTAGTCTCTAGGAGGATGCACTGCCTGGGATGCATGGGTAACATACGTGCAGCAGTGGCATAATGGTGCACATCTGTGATCCCAGCACTTGGGAGGTAGGGACAGGAGGATCAGGAGTTCAGGGACATCCAGGGCTACATGGTGAGTTGGAAGGCAGCCTGGGCTACCCGAGATCCTGCCTCAAAACAAAACAGAGCAAAGCAAAACAAAAGTAAACCTGTGCAGGAGCTCCTGGAGGGTGTGTAAAGGACCAGGCTGTGGCGGCTTGCCCCTCAGCAAGTGTATTTCTCTTGCCCGCTGCACAGGAACTTTTCCTGAAATCAGGCCAAACCAGCTTATAGCCATAATCCATTCCCCAAGATCTGATGGCTTCTTTGTTTCTTTGGTCTCCATCATTCCCTGCTCCTGACTGCCAGGCACATCTTAATGTTCCTAAGGGACCTGACCTAGTACCTTGGATGGCGTGCATTTACTCCATTTCCCAGAGTGGTGGATGACTGAAGGGGGCAAAGCAAGTAGAAAGCAGTGCGATGTCAAGAGGTTTTTCCTCTAACTGGATATTAAAAACAAGACAAACAACAGGCATATTTACTTACTTATTTAGTGTGCATGATGTTTTGCCTGTGTGTATGCCTATACCATTTACATGCCTGGTACTGGAAGAAACCAGAAGAGGCATCAGATACCCTGAAAACGGAGTCAGGGATAGTTGTGAACCACCATGCTGGGAATCTAACTTAGATCGTCTAGGAGAGCAGTCAGGGCCACCTTTCTAGCCCCTCTTTACTGAACACTTTGTTATTATTGCTCACTATATAGACCAAGCTTTCCTGAAACTCAACACAATCCTCCCACCTCAGTCTTCCCTGTGCCGAGATTACAGGCACATGCCATCGCACCCATCCTTCTGTTCAAATGTATACTGTGTATATCATATACATAATTTCTTCCGTGTAGTGAAGCAAGGGAAAACAGAATAAAAATCATCCAGATTCCTCCTGCAAGGAGACATCATCTTTCTCGTGTTGTCTCTACTCACTCAGCACTTTATGTCTGCCGACTATGAGGAAGAGAAAGTGTAAGGCGTTCCCCTGCAGTTTAAGAAAATTGTTTTAAAAAATCCCAGAGACTTTCCAGAAAACCAAAGTATTCCTGGAAGTTAATGGATGTCTCTGAATGTTGTTCTTTTCCTGTGTCTGCTTCTGATATGGGAGGGGTTCAGGAGAGGACTTTCTTGTCTGGGAGAGAATGAATTACTCCTGCCCAGGGGCAGCAGCAGCCAGTTTCTACCTGTGCCGGGGAAACTCCATGACCCACGGCCCTGGCATCTTCACCTTCTTCTAATAAGGCACAGAGCCAACTGGCTTCTGAGAAACTCATCAAGCTTCAAGGTCTCACTCACTGGGGGAAAGTTATTGTGCTTCTCTGGGCTCAGGTCACCCTGGTGTAAAACAAGAAAAAAGAGCTGACCAGATGGCTATCAGGGAAGAGATGCTCACTGCTAAGCTTGAGGTTCTATGTTGGATCCCAGGTATCCACAGGGTAAAAGGAGAGAATGACTCGCACAAGTTGTCCCATGCCCTTCCTTCTCTCAACAAAAAATAAACAACTGTAATTGTAAGAACAAACCAAACAAACAAACAAAACCAGGAGAGAATTAGAACCACCTTCCTAGGAGGTTCTGGGAGGACTGAGTGAAACAGGATTCAGGATTCAAAGCCCTTGGCTGTCTCCACCAAGTCAGCCCATTATTTATTTAGTGCTAGAACCCGCCCACTTGGCCATTCTGAGCCATTCTTAAATTACAGGCGTGGCCATTTCCCCCAAACAAAGCACACTCCTTTCCCAGGCTGCTTCCACCAAATTCTTTGTGGAGGGCACAGTAGTTTCAGGAAGTAAAGTGTGCTGCTTACCCTCTGAACCTCTCCCGACTCAACCCTCCCCTCCCAATGTCCCAGGGATCAATAGTAGAGGGTTTCCTGGCATGTGGAAACCCTGTGGGGCTGTGTCACTTTTGGCCCTATGTGGAATCCTGCAAGGTGTTCACTGGAGCGTTGCATCCTGGGAGCTTTAGAGGAATCCAGAGTTCAGGGCTGTGGCTGCTGGTGAGTGACTGATTTTCTGAACACCCTCAGTTTGGGGTTAGGAAAGGGCGATGGAGGGGATTTCTCAAGTCTCACTCCCACTCCTATACTCAGACCTGGTTTATCAAGGTTGGCAGGGTGGGGTGGGGGAGTGTTTGGCAGGAAACACACTTCTCCCAGAGTACCCAAAACTGTGATCTGGCAAAGGGGCCGGCCCTGTGGTTTTACTGAGGAAGCCTGCAGTGGCTTTTACCGTTTCATTTTTCAGTCTACATATCAAGAGGCTGCTTGCCAGTAGCTATTGTACGGCTCTTCATTGTCTCTCCTGTTCCAGGAACAGCTCAGTCTAGAAGGCAGAAGGTAGGATTAAAAAGGGGACAGTACTGTCCTGGTACTCCATGTTGGGAGGGCTGACCCTGGGCTGGCAGGTCAGCATAGACCACTTTAGGTCTAGGCCTTTGATTCGCTTTCTTCCTTCATCATCACACCAGTGAGGAAGGCGGGGCTTGGTGGGCCTCCTATGCATGTGCTCTGTTCACAATAAACCTGTCCTAGACAGGAGCTGTGGGATGCTGTGTGTCCAGGGCATCTCTTAGAGGTGTCTCCAAGAGCAGCCTGTGGGAACAGCTGGGCAACAAAGGATTGGAGACTCAAGGAAGTGACCAGCCAGGACCTCAGTCGCTAAAGGGCAAGAGAGGACCAGGAGCATAGCTGTGGATTTCTTTCTTTCTTTCTTTTTTTTTTTTAAGATTTATTTATTTACAACATTGTACCTGTACATCAGATCTTACTATAGATGGTTGTGAGCCACCATGTGGTTGCTGGGAACTGAACTCAGGACCTTTGGAAGAACAGCAAGTATTCTTAACCTCTGAGCCATCACTCCAGCCCAGCTGTGGATTTCTTGATGCCCACAGATGCCATACTCCAGCCTGCATCCATCAGTCCCACATCCCAGAGGTCACCGCTCCAAACAGGCAGCCTTAGTCTTCCTGGCGGCCAGCCTGGTGACCCTTTGGGTGTTAGGGGAGTCTCCAGGTCACATTCTGCAGTACCTGGTTCTCCACCTAGCCTCCCTACAACTTGGACTGCTGTTGAAAGAGGCCTGCTGTTTCGCTGAAGAGCTGCACCATGTCCACTCCAGGTAACCCCCTGAAGTCCCCATGGAGACTGGGTGCCCAAAGAGTATCATACCCTTGACTGCTAACCTTGGCTTTCCCTGAACGTCGTTGGCCAAGTTGGGCTGTGACCTGAGGTTGGGTTGTCTCTTGCAGGTACCAGGGCAGCTACTGGAAGGCTGTACATGCCTGTCTGGGCTGCCCCCTCCTCCGAGTGGCCCTGCTGCTACTGTCCTTCTATTTCTACTGCTTCCTCCCAAGTACTACTGGCCTCCCTCTCAGTTGGATGCTTGCCCTCCTGGGCCTTTCACAGTCCCTGAGCATCCTCCTGGGCCTCCAGGTATGACGCAGGAGAGGTGGATGGTGTGGGAAGATGGGACTGTGGCTAGTGTTGACCTGTCTGAGCTCAGTGCTGATATCGAGACCAGTTTAAAGGCTGGAGATCTAGGTGTAGAGCTATGAAGGCTTGGGGTGGCGGCTTCAACACCATCAGTGAGAGCAAGCAGGCAGCAGGTTGGGAAAGCTTTCTTCGAGAGAAGGGCTCTGGATGTCCCCTTGAAAGTCCCTCAGGCTTTCCTGCTGTCTACAGAGCCTGACCCCAGCGGAAGTCTCCGCAGTCTGTGAAGAAAAGAACCTCAATGTTGCCCATGGGCTGGCCTGGTCATACTACATTGGATACCTGCGGCTGATCTTGCCAGGTAGGCCACCTTCTGCATCTTCATCCATAGAGAGCAAGACACACAGCTTTTGCTATACTTTTTGCTATGCTTCCCAAAGCATTTTCATGTCTGCCATATAATTAAATTCCTAAAGTATCCCTGTCCGTGTGAAGGGCATTACAGAGTTTTAGTATGATCTTTGAGAAAGGAGCTCAGAAACCCAGGTGCTTTAAAACATGCTATGTATTTGAGGATGACCTTAAGTTTCTGATCCTCCTACATCCACCTCCCAAGTCCTGGGATTACAGGCGTGAGCCACTACACTTGACTGGTTATTATTGTTGTTTTGTAATTAATTGATTTGTTGGCTTGAGGATTGAATCTGGGCCTTACACATACCTAGTAAGCACTATACCACTGAGCTACCTTACCAGGCCAAGGATACCATTGCTATGTTTGGTTGATAGTAAGATTGTGTTAAAAACTCGCCCGTGCTTTGCCCAAGATCATCTATGAATGTTTGCCTTCTCCTTCCCTCCCTTTAAACTTTGCATTTTGTGTATGTATGAGTGTGGGTGTGTGCGGAGAGTCAGTCATGGAGGCCAGGTCTTTCTTGCTCTGCTGCTGCATAGCCAGTTCTCCTGTCTTTGCCTCCGAACTCTCAGATCCAAGCCGCCACATTCCAGCCTTTGACATGGGTTCTGGTGACTAAACCCACAGTGTACTTATACTTGCTGAGCCATCTCCCCAACCTGGTCTTCCTTCCTTCCTTCCTTCCTTCCTTCCTTCCTTCCTTCCTTCCTTTCTTTTTTTAAGATGTATTTATTTTTACTTACTGGACATTGGTGTTTTGACTGTATGTATGTCTGTGTGAGGATGTCAGATCCTCTGGAACAGGGGTTACAGACAGTTGTGGTCTGCGATATGAGTGCTGGGAATTGAACCTGGGTCCTCTGGAAGAACAGCCAGTGCCCTTAACCGCAGAGCCACCACTCCAGCCCTCTTCCTTTCTTTCGTAAAGATGTGTTTATTTGTTGTACCTAATGTCTGTGAATGTGCGCTTGTGCGAATTGTGTGTGTTTTCAAGCAGGCAATCTTCAGACTCCTAATTCTCCCCCTGCCTTCATGGTCTAGAAGCTAGGATTACAGGTGTATGCCACTACGCTCCTTGTATGATTCTCTTCCTATTGTCTTTTGAGAAAGGAACTCACTAGGTAAGCCTAGCTGGCCTGGAACTCATATGTAAACCAGGCTGGCCTTGAACTTGTGATCTTCCTGACTCAAATACTAGGATTACAGACATGTGCCACCACACCTGGCTTTCCATGAATATATATTTTTTAAATCTACTTATGTAGGTGTTTTGCCTGCATGTATATCTGTGCACCACATGAATGCCTAGTGCCTACAGAGGCCAAAAAAAGGTATTAGATCCCCTGTAAATGGAGTAACAGGTGGTTAGCTACCATGAACCCGGGTCTTCTAGAAAAGCAGCAGGTGCTCTTAACTGCAGAGTCATCCCTCCAGCCCTGATGAATGCTTTTGAATCATCTATCTGTCTGTCTATTAGCTTTTTGAGACAGGGTTTCTCTGTGTAGTCCTGACTATCCTGGAACTTACTCTGTAGAACAGGCTGACCTCGAATTTACAGAGAACTGCCTGCCTCTGCCTCTGCCTTCTGAGCATTGGGACTAAAGGCATGTGTCATCGCCACCTGGCTTGAAAAATATTTATTACATGCTAGATTCCCTTAATGTGTCTTCTCCTCTTTGAACTCATATGCTGTATGAACTCATTATTATTCAAATTTTATTTATATTTTTAACATTCTTTTATTAAAATTTATTTTAATGCGTGTGTGCTTGTCTGAGAATGTGTGTGCCTAGTACCTGTGGAGGCCAGAAGAGGGCATCAGATCCCTTGGAACTGTCATTATAGATAGGTGGCACCGAATGGGTATTGGAAACTGAACCCGGGTCCTCAGAAGAGCATCCAGTGCTCTTAACTGCGGAGCCATCTCTCCAGTCCTGTTTATTTTATTTTATTATTTTATTTTAATTTTATTGTTATTTTTGAGACAGGGTCTCATTATGTAACCTTAGTTAACCCAGAACTCTTGGTGTAGATCAGGCTGGCCTCAAACTCAAGAGATTCACTTGTTTCTGCCTCTCAAGTGCTGGGATTAAAAGCATGAGCCACCAAGATTTATTTTTTTTCTTCTTGTATACACATAGGTGTCTGTCTGTAGATATGTGCACCTGAGTACAGGTGACCATGGAGGCCAGAAGAAGATGTCAGATCCCCTAGGGCTGGGGCTAGTGGTTGTGAACCATCCAACATTGCTGTTGGGAACTGAGCAATGCTGAAGAGCAGCAAATGCTCTTGTCCACTGTGCTGTCTGTATAGCTCCCATCATTTTCATCTTAGATAAGAAAAAGTGCGGCTTTGAGAGAGCAGTGACCTACCTGCGGTTACGTGAATGCGTGAGATGAGGAAACAGAATTGGAATGCAGGGCTGTGTAGAGTCAGCACACTTGGCCGCTGTACTGAGGAGCGCATGTGGCTACTCCCTGACTTTGAACCCAGGCCGTGGCTCTCCTGAATCCTCTGGGATGCCAGGAACGCTTTGGACCCAGTTGTCTGACAGTATCCATCAGGGAATGCTGAGAATGCCACTTCTCAGGACTCTTGTCAGTTTCTCAGGGTCCAGGCTGCTGTAGTAGCGGTGGTAGGAGGCTGACAGAAATTCAGGGGCCAAGCATTGAGGCACATTCCTTCCTCTGCCTCCGCGAGTGCTGGGACTACAGGTGTGAGCCATCTCTCTCTCTCTCTCTCTCTCTCTCTCTCTCTCTCTCTCTCTCACACACACACACACACACACAGTGGAAAGAGGAAGTCCCTGAATGTTCTCTCCTTCCCCCAAATCTCCTTCCTGTACAATGAGAGAGGTCGGATCCCCCAAGTCTCTTGTACCCACACACTGAGAAGGCTGGTGACCTGGGTCTCGGTGGGAGACAAAGTTGATGAGATAGTTTCTTGGGCTTCCCGAATGCAGGGCTCCAGGCCCGGATCCGAAGGTTCAATCAGCTGCACAACAACTTGCTGTGGGGCGCAGGGAGTAGGAAGCTGTACATCCTCCTCCCGCTGGACTGTGCCGTGCTTGACGACCTGAGCGTGGCGGACCCCAACATTCGCTTCCGGGACATGCTGCCCCAGCAGAGCATAGACCGTGCTGGCACCAAGAATCGGGTTTATTCCAACAGTGTTTATGAGCTTCTGGAGAATGGGCAACCAGTAAGTGTACAGAGCTGGGCTTGGGGAACCCTGGATCCCTATCCACACACTGGTAAGAGCTCATGACTCTTTTCCTTCTTTCTTTCTTTTTTTTTTAACTTTAATTTTATTTATATATTTATTTATTACAATTTATTCACCATGACTCTTTCCTGAGCCTGCTTGCATAGCTGGTCTCAGGACAAGGCAAGAGTCAGTTCGGAACGACACTGAGGAGTAACGTTTATGGAGCATTTACTGGACATTCTTTGTGAACCATAACGCCACCTCATTAAACCTTACCGCCAATCTGCGGAGCAGGCGTGATCCCTGCTTTTACAGTGGAGGAAAGTGAGGCTCGGGGACACAATACTGAAGGCTATGAGAGCATTTGAAGAATTTAGTGTGCGTGTGGGAAAGCCCCAACCAAGCAAAGCAAAATCCTCAGAGCCCTTCCCCGGACTCCATTTCCCAGAATGCAATGCTCCTGGATGATGGGCGAAAGATCTGTGAAGGGTTAGCCCAGCCCAGGCCTGAAGCTAGGAAAGGGCGCCAGAGACCCTAGCAGGGCAGTCACATCCCAGGACTCTCGTTCTGCAGACTGAAGGAATACAGCCACGGCCCATGGCATCAGGGTCCACAATTCATTTGTCAGGGTGCTGGCTCAGTCTAATCTTGTTCTCACCTCCTCCAGGCAGGCACCTGTATCCTGGAGTATGCCACCCCCTTGCAGACCTTGTTTGTCATGTCACGGGATGGGAAAGCTGGCTTCAGTCGGGAGGATCGGCTTGAGCAGGCCAAACTCTTCTGCCGGACACTTGAGGACATCCTGGCCGATTTCCCTGAGTCTCGAAATACCTGCCGCCTCATTGTCTACCAAGGTAGGAGGCTGATATGGCTGGAGGACAGGAATCAGGAATCCCCAGTGTCTCACAGATGGCCAGAGAACAAGGGAGCAGCATTTTCTGGGCTTTCCCAAGTGCTCAGAGGGATCATGCCCTGCCTTTTCCTCCTCTGGCAGATGTCTTCTTGTCACCCAAATGTGGCAGGATTTGACTCTGCGGCTCTTTGTCAGTGTGACCGCAGGCATGTCTTTGCTCCTTTTCGAACATCCTCTCTAAAAGCAGGAGGGTGGGCTTCCATGGCCTTGATAACTACTTCTGGCTCTGGGATCCCCCCAGAAGCTGAGGGGTAGGTGGGAGGGGGGCAAGGAGGCCGGAGGATCATCCCAGTGGTTTCTAAGGGCCCTGTTGAGCGTGAG
Organism: Psammomys obesus; assembly: GCF_907164565.1. Lineage (NCBI taxonomy): Eukaryota > Metazoa > Chordata > Mammalia > Rodentia > Muridae > Psammomys > Psammomys obesus. The sequence continues at coordinate 1,062,459 of NW_026596069.1, forward strand.
TAAGGTCCTCACCTGAACCCACCTTACATCCCCGTTCCAGATCCTGCAGAGGGAAACAGTTTCTCACTGTCTCAGGAGGTTCTCCGACACATTCGTCAGGAAGAAAAGGAGGAGGTCCCCATGAATGGCCCCGAGTCCTCAGGGGAGCCTTGTTCCTCCATGCTGTCCCAAGAGCCGAGGCTCCTCATCAGTGATATGGGGCAGCTTCTCCCACTCCGCACTGACCTCATCTGAGGCACGGGACAGCCTTGCCTGAGCTTCTTCAGCCTCCTGACTGGGTCTTCTTTCAATGGCCGGGAGCCTCACAGGGATTTCACATCTCCAGATGAGTCCCACATTCTCCGGCAAGCCATTTCACCTCTCTGAGTCTCAGCCTACCCCACTGTGAAGTGGGATCATAATGTATACCTTGCCCTCCTTCTAGGGTTTTTGTGAGGACTATATGTGTAGAGGTTTGGTGTCAGTTCCTGGCAAACTTAAGAGATAGGGCAAGTATTTCCCGTGATGCCTTAGGCATTCTCTGTTCTTCCTTGACCTGCCTAAGTGGTACCAGCAGACCTCTGACCCTCCAGCTTCTGGTCATGTGTGTTCAATGGGAGCTTCCATAGGTGGAGAGAGGGAGAAGGCCGAGTCAGGAGTGTTTGTTCTGTTGCAGTCACAGTGGGCTATCCTGCTGGGCTGCCTTCTCAGTAAACATGGCTATTCTCAGGTTTCTAAAATGGCCTCGTCTGCTTCCCCCTAGCACTGGTATATGTGTGGCACTGAGGTACTTTATAGCATGTCCTTTGTACATGTCCTTTTTTTTTTGTCAAAAAAGTTTAATAAAATTTATTAGAGATAAAGTGGAGTGACTGGAGAGATGGCTCAGAGGTTAAGAGCACTGGCTGCTCTTCCAAAGGTCCTGAGTTCAATGCCCAGCAACCACATGGTGGCTCTTTAACCAGATCTTTAATGAGATCTGGTGCCCTCTTCTGGTGTGCAGGCACACATGCAGGCAGAGTGCTGTATAAATCATCAGTAAATAAATCTTTAAAAAGAATTAATAAAGTGGAAACCAACTGAAGAAGACACCTGCACCAACTTTTGGCCTTGGCATAAAGGCACACATATGTGCACAGACATGCACTTAAACACGCTTCTTTCCTTTAAGTAAGAATGATGATTTTTCACTTTTTAAAAAAATTTTCCCATTTATTTATTTAATCGCTTTACAGCTTGACTGAAGGCCCCTCCCTTTTCTCCTCCCAGTCTCCCTTTACTCCCACGCCTGCCTCCCACCCCCACACATGTTAAAGACCATCCTCACAGTGTGCTGCTTGAGCACGCCGTCTCTTTGCTGCTGGGCTGTGAGAGCTATGAGAGGGCGAACGCATCACTCCTGGCATCTGTGTCTGGCTGCGTGTGCAGCACGCTTCCTGCACTCCTTCTCGTCCTGCTACAGGGCAGTAGGGGACGGGTGCCGTTTCAACCCAGACAGGGCCCACTCTTCACACCGAGGGCGCACCCCACCTTTGCTTTCAGTGTCCTTGCTTCCGGTGGCAGGCTGAAGGATCAGGAGCGGGGCTGAGTGGAGCTAGCACACAGATGCCACAATGGTCCACAGCTGTGTCCCAGGGAAGGGACCATTCAAAGAACCGGAGGGCGAGTATGTGAGGAAATCGGACGCCCTCTGGGAACACTGGACGACACAGTCAGGCACCAAGCCTATACTATGCCATTGTAACAACATTGTGGTGGCACTGCCACGGCCATCTGGGAGGGCAGACAGTCCTTCCTATGCTCCACCCAGACTTGACATGTGTCCCTCCCTCTACTACCTTTGTTTCCATCACAAGGGCTGAGTATACCACTCTGCATTTCCTTTTCTTGTTTGTTTGTTTGTTTGTTTGTTTGTTTGTTTTTGTTTTTTGAGACAGGGTTTCTCTGGGAAGCCTTGGCTGTCCTGGAACTCACTCTGTAGAGCAGGCTGTCCTGGAACTCAGAGATCTGCCTGCCTCTGCCTCCTGAGTGCTGGGATTAAAAACGTACAACAGCAACGCTTGGCACATAGCTACCTCTTAAGCAGTCACAAGGAGGTGGGTTCATCTCTGTATATATTTTGACCCCCATTCTGCTCCTTCTCCACTTCCTTGATTTCCAGCCTCATTCAATGGGAGGCAGGGCCTTAATGCTAACTTATCCTTAAGAGCTTCCCAGGGGTCAAGCAGCAGGTGTCTGTTTCTATGGTTTGCTTGCTTGCTCCTTCCTCCCTTTCCTTCCTTCCTTTCTTTCTTTCTTTCTTTCTTTCTTTCTTTCTTTCTTTCTTTCTTTCTCTCTTCCTTCCTTTCTTTCTCCCTTCCTTCTCTCTTCCTTTCTCCCTTTCTTTCCTTCCTTTTTCCTTCCTTCCTTCCTCCTTCCTTCCTTCCTTCCTTCCTTCCTTCCTTCCTGTTTCTCTTTCTTCTTTTTCTCTTTCTTTCTTCCTTCCTTTCCCTCTCGCTCTCTCTTTCTTTTCTTTCTTTCTTTCTCTCTCTCTCTCTCTCTCTCTCTTTTAAGAAAGAGCCTTATGGGGCTGGAGAGATGGCTCAGAAGTTAAGAGCACTGTCTGTTCTTCCAGAAGTCCTGAGTTCAATTCCCAGCAACCAAATGGTGGTTTACAACCATCTATACCCTCTATACCCTCTACTCCCTCTTCTGGGATACGGGTGTACATGCAGAAAGAGCATTCAAAATAAATAAACACAATCTTAAAAAAAAAAAGGAAGGAAGGAAGAATTTTACACTAAGGAGGCAGAGGTAGGCAAATCTCTGTAAGTTTGAGGCCAGCCTGGTCTACAGAGTGAGTTTTAGGACAGCCAGGACTAAAACAGGCAAATCCTGTCTTGAAAAACAAAAAAAAAAAAAAAAACCAACCAAACAGAAAAGGAGCCTTACTATGTAGCCCATGCTAGCCTAGAACTCACTATATAAGACCAATTGGTTTTGAATTCAAAGATGGATCTGCTTCTTGAATGCTGGAATTAAAGGCATGCACCAGCATAACCAAACCCTCTCCTTTCTTTCTTTCATTCTTTTTTTAAAAAAAAAAAAAAACAAAAAACAAAAAACAAAAACTTTTATTGATTCTTTGTGAATTTCACATCATGCACCCAGTCCCACTCATCTTTCTGTCACCTCGTATTTGCCTTCTGCCCTTGCAACCTCCCCCCCCAAAACAGAAAACATCTCATTGTGGAAACTGTAGTGTGTTCCATAATATACTCCTCTGTCCACACCTCTTCACTTACAAATGTTTGTTGCAATGAGTCATTGGTCTGGTTCGAGGTCTCTGGCTTCTGTGATGCCATCAATATTGGATTTTCACAGGGACTCCTCCCAGTTATCCTGTTGTTGCCCTGTGTCATGGAGATACTGCGGCTTTGGATCAGTAGGACTGTCCTTTTCACATGCCCTAACAGTTCACAAATGATGTAGATTTTGGGGTGGGCCAACTCAAGCCCTGGATCTGGGCCTGGGTGGTAGTTGAGCTGGTGAGCTCACTGGCTCTTCCTTATCCACACCACTAAGGTGAGCTTTTCAGCATTCCTCTGGCTAGGCCACCATTGGCAGGAGGCTGGGTCAGCTCTGGTGTCATGCCCTCAAGCTGGCTTATCCACAGCTATGCCTCCAGAGCCAACTCCACTGTGCTGCCAGTCAAGGCATGGGGCCCAGTCTCCCAATGCTGCAGCTGGCAAGGGGCTGGGCCAGCTCTCCTGCTCTCATGCCCTGCCTTCAACATCAGGGCCAGTGAAGTGTAAAGATAGACCTCCTGCTCTCATGACGTCAGGGCTAGGTCCCCTGAGTACCGTAGGTGGCAAGGGGCAAGGAGGGGAGGGCATCACTCCTGTGCCCACTCCACCTTACACCTTACAGAGAGTGGTGGGGGCCAGTTCTCCCACACTCATGCTGACTGGGCAGGCTCACCTGTGCCCCCTCCACCAGGGCCTACTCTACTGTGCTGCTCAGGTGAGGTGCAGGGCCCACTCTCCCAGGTGCTGTAGCGGGTGAGGGACAAGATCCGCTCACCCATCTCATAAGCCTGGGGTCAGGTCTCCTGACTGCCTCTCCCTCAATAACAAGGGTGTCATGTAATCTAGGCCCTCAGACCTGCTGTATCATTGAGGATAACCCCGAACTTCTGATTTTCCTGCCTCCGTCTCTCAAGTGCTAAGCTTTCAAGGCTGTATCACCAAGCCCAGTTTACATGGTTTGTGTCTGTATGTCTTTGACTGCGTGTGAATGGGCCTCTGAGGTACCAGAGAAAGGTGTACTTTCTAGAGAGTCGCCAGGGAGCCCAGCTTTGTTCTCCTGACCACAGGCTGAACTGTGCCCTTTCCTTGCAAGGATGGACCCCTTGTGCTCCCTCCTTCCCCAAACAAGTTCCATGACATTCCTTTTCTTTTCCTGTTTTCCCACTGGCTGGAAAGTTCTGGATCTGGAAATAATTTGTACTACATTTTAGGCGTGTTCCAACAGGCCCACCCTCACACAGAAAGTAAGAGGTAAGAAGAACCCTCAAACTTCCTAGGATGTCAAGATGGGGCTTGAGTGCTCAGGGACACTCAGAGCCCTTGAAGCTCTAAGTGGAGGTTAGGAAGTCCAGGGGCTTTGGAGGTTATCAACAAGGCCAAAGCCTAGCAGCCAGAGGTGCCCTCCAGAGGCGAAAAGACAACAGAGGTGGCTCCTTTCCGAGCAACCTGGGCCTCAGAGAAGACACCCCACAGCTCCTTGCCTTAGCTCTCCCTGGGTCCGCGGTGTGTGAAGGCCTTCTCTGTAGAGCTCTGGCATTCCTTCTTCATGGATGGGATCTTCACTTTACTCCAAGAAGGATGGAGATCAGAGAGGTACAAGCAGGAAACAGGAATTCCGAGGAGGATCTGGAGGTGCCCAGGGTGGGGGGCCTTGGCACCATGTCTCTAGGCAAGGTCCTCAAATGGCTTTTCACAGTCACCAGGAAGCTTTCTTGCTAAATATCTGAGGACAGCTCCAGCTGGGTCCAGAGGCCGTCTGTAGCTCCCACACCCAGGCTCCAATTCGTTTTTCAGCCCAGTTTCTTGTTCTGAGACCAGCCACGTTAACTCCAAATCACCTTCCTACAGATACGTGACTTCATCAGTGCTGGCCCTGTGCCCATCTAGGGCAGGGCCAGAGTGAGGAATAGGAAGTCCCTGCTGGGTTTCCCTGTGACTGTCCTGTAGGCCTAGCAGCCGCCAGTGGGTGAGGCAAATGCCGTCCTCTGGTTTCAGGGCTGGTGGCTCTGTGAGGAGGGTGGCATGACCCTGACGGAATGTAGGCCCAAAGTGAACTGCTAGCACGATGCAGATTGCTAGTAGGACAAAGGCAGCGACGATGACAGTGAGTAGTGGCAGCCCGTCCCCTCGAGGCAGTTCCCTGACCTCACCTAGCATCTCTTCGGGCTGCCTCTGAGGCTCTTGTCCCAAGGAACCCAAGGAACCGTTCACAAGTGGAGAAGACTGAGGATAGTGGCCATCCTGGGGGAAGAGGAGAGATGACAGAGAGAAATTGATATGGGCATGAACATACCAAAAAAAAAAAAAAAAAAAAAAAAAAAGAGAGAGGGATCTGAGAGAAGAAAACCCCAGAGACAGCAGTAGAGAGCAGGGAGGAAGAGAGAGAGGAGGTTTAAATACATTCATAAGGATACACTAAAAGACAAGGACAGTGGGAGCTGTGGGGGTGGGGAGAAGAGAGAGATAGACAGAGACAGAAATGAAGATGGAGACAGCAAAAGAAAAACAAATAAACAAAACCTCTGGGAAGATAGGGAGTTAAAGTCACTCAGAAAGGGCCAAAGAGAGGAGCTTTATTACAGCCTGGCATAAAACAGTTTGTCCCCAAAGTCTTTTCTCATTGCTACCTCTTCCCAAGTCTCCAGCAAGAGTCCCAGATCGATCCTGTGCTGCACTGGAAATCTGAGTACTCTCTGGGCTGCTGCCTCACATCCTGAGCAGTGGGCAGCAAGCAGCTGCTGCTTTGAGATGTTCTGGAAAAGGGGAGTCATTGTCTGTTCTCAGAGGCTCCCTGCCTCTAAGTCACTGGAAAGCAGGGGATAGAAAGAGGGACATGAACCCCAGAAATCTGGTGTGAAGTGCTATGTATGCCCATACTTCATCTTATAAGTATGCTCCCTACCCCCAGGTCTTGAGGCCAAGTTCTAGAGGCAAAATAGGGCTGGTGTCTGGTGTAGATTCCTGCCTGTGCCCAGGGTGGGTTGAAGAGATCCTGCCCCAGTCTACCCTGGCCAGGGTATTAGAGGACATAACCAAGTCGTTAGAATGTCCCTACCCTGCTAGCTGCTGAGTGGGGATGAGGGATCTCAGTGGGGAAGGCAGGCTCAGAGTTAGTGAGGTGGCCTCCCTCCCTCCAGCCATCATTCTATAGTCCCCTGGGAGTTGGGCGCCCCCCCCCCCACTCGGAGCCCTCAGCCTGGCCCACTCTGTGGAAGGTAGTTGGAGCCAAGAGAGGCTGATAAGATGAAAGTATTTCCTTTAGGCCCTTAGTCACACTGTCCCCAGATTCTGTCTCAGTGCTACCTATGCAGGGCGGAGCTGGGGCATGTGTTCATGCATGCGTGCTTGCATGTGTATGTTGGGGTGGGGGGCTGTCACGGGGTCCCCACCTAGGCCCCCAGAGTGACTTCTGGGTGTAAAAAGGGAGAAGGAAGCTTAGGTTGGGAAGGGTCTGAAGCCCCTCGAGAGAGTCAGGCCAGCCTGGCAGGAAGGGGTGAACAAGTCTACCTGGTGCATTGTCCGGGGCTGGAGCAGAGTTCTCTTGGGACTGGATACCAGCTGGGCAAAGGAAGAGAGCTCACTGCCCTAGTTCAGCCCCTACCCAGAGCTGCCACGTCTGCGGGGCTCCTGGGCACACACCCTCTGTACACACCCTCACTGTTCTTTCCCCGCACTTGTACTTCCGGGAACAGCTAGGCTGCTGTGGGCCAGCCTTCAGCTCTGAGAGTGCCTCCATCCTCCTAGGCACTTCCTTTCATACCTCCCGCAGCTTCGGAGCCCAAGTTGCCCTGCCCACTTCTTCTCCAGCAGATTCTAAACTCGACACGTGTGGGGCACCTCCACCTTCCCCAGGACCTGTCCGTTCTCCTCCTCCCTCCTCCCTCCCATTTCCTGAAGCTAAGGTCCTTTGCTCTTTTTTTGTTATATGTAACAGCTTAAGCGCTGCGAAGTATGGATCACATACACTACATAACCTATTGAATGTAATGCCTCTACATCTCTATAGCCCAACAGCTCTGTCCATTCGTCTTTGCTTTACCACACTGGTTTCTAAAATGTTAAGAACTAAATTAATTTTCTAAACTAACGTCATTTTAACTTAAAAAATTATTTTTAATTTTGTGAATGGGTATGTATATAGGCATGATGTGTAGGTGGTCACTTGTGCCATGCAGGTGTGTGGAGGTCAAAGGACAACTTTGTGGAGCTGATTCTTTCTATCCACCATTATGTTTATTCTGAGGATCAAACTCAGGTCACTTAATATTATTATTGTTATTGATGAAGTCCTTCTGTGTAGCCCTGGCTGTCTTAGAACTAGCTATGTAGACCAGGCTGGCCTCAGAGTCACAGAGATGTGCTTACCTCTGCTTCCCTAGTACTTGGATTAAAGGCACACACACCACCAATGCCTGGCAAATCCATAAATTTCTATTATTTATTTATTTATTTAAATATTATGCATCAAGGGAAGTACTATTTTATATAGACTTATTCATTTTTATGCATTAAGTATCTTGCCTGCATGTATGTCTGGTGCCTGAGGAGATTATGGGCATCCAGTCCCCTGGAACTGGGGTTACAGATGGTGGTGAGCCATCATGTAGGTGCTGGGAATGGAACCTCAGTTCTCAGCAAGAAGGACAAGTGCCCTAAGCCACTGACTCATCTCCCAGACCCTATTTTTCTGTTTGTTTGTTTGTGTGTGTGTGTGTGTGTGTTTGTTTTTCAAGACAGTGTTTTGCTGTGTAGCTCTGACTGTCCTGGAACTTGCTCTGTAGACCAGGCTGCCCTTGAAATCACAGGGATGCACCTGCCTCTGCTTCCTTCATGCTGGGATTAAAGGCATGTGCCAACATTCCTTGTTTCCTCCCCTATTTTTAATTGGCACATTATCATTGTATGTACACACAGAACATAGTGTAGCCAGGCCCTCCCTCTCCTTTGAGATAGGGTCTTACTGCATAGATCTGGCTTATCTGGAGCTTGTTATCCTCCTGCCTCTGTCTCCAGAGAGCTGAGATCATTGGTTCAGGCCATGGTGTGCAGCCAGTGCAAGGCTTTATACATTGTACAGATAAATAAAAATCGGATGAGGGTAGCTGGTATATCTATGACTGCAGGCTTTTTTCTTTTCTTTTCTTTTTTTTTTTGTAATGTGGAGGTAGTGGGGGTAGGTGGGGATTTTTCTGCTATAAGCCACAAAACGTGCTAGCCAAATTCTAAAAGAATTCTACACTTTACTATAAAGATTTGTCCTAAAATGTTACCAGTAAACTAGAAATCCAGCCTGACAAGATGGCTCATCTGGCAAAGGCACCTGAGTTTCCAGGTCTCCGGGGTCTACGTGGTAGAAGGAAAGACTTGACTCATACAAATTATCCTCTGAAACACACACACACACACACACACACACATACACACACCTCCTCCCAGTACACACCCAAAATATATAAGTTTCAAAGTATGTTATATATATATATATGTATAATATAGATTATATGTATAAAATCCCTATCTCACCATACTTTTTTTTTTCTTTTTGGTTTTTCAAGACAGGGTTTTTCTGTGTAGCCTTGGCTGCCCTCAAACTCATAGCAATCCACCTGCCTCTGCCTCCTGAGTGCTAGGATCAAAGGCATACACCATCACGACTTGCTGAAAAGCAGTATTTTCTCTCTGGGTTGTTTTGGTTTGGTTTGGTTTTGGTTTTTATTTTTGTTTGAGACAGGGTTTCTCCATGTAGCCCTGTTCTGGCTGTCCTGGAACTCACTCTGTAGACCCGGCTGGTCGAAGTCAGAGATCGACCTGCCTCTGTCTCCCTAGTGCTGGGATTAAAGGCGTGCTCCACTATACCCGACTCCTCCTCTCTGTTTTTTGTTTTTTGTTTTTAATTAACTTACTTGTTTTTGTTGTCTCATGTAAATTAGGTTGGTCTCAAACTCACTCTGCAGCTAAGACCACCTTCTGCTCCCACTCTGCCTGTCCCCATCCCCTGAGTGCTAGAATGTATGCATACACCACCATGACCAGTTATTGTGTTTTGTTTAGGACAGTTTCATCATGTGGTTTGAGGCTGACCTCAAATTCAATATTCTCCTGCCTCAGTCTCCTGAACACTGGAATTAAAGGGTTGCCCTATCCCTCCTGGCCTAGTTTTTCCAAGATAATTTTTTGTCCGAACTAGCTGCTGCCCATAACCAGCCATTCTTCACCCTGTCTTGGACGGATGCTGGCCTCTCTTTATTCTTGTGGAGACCAGTAAACTCCCACAAGACCCCCTCACCCAGAGACTTACAGCAGTAAGTGTTACTAGCTTTTTGGCTTCTTTTCTCTTAGCCATGCTGCCCATATCCTGTCACTGAGCTCAGGGCTATTGACCTGACCCTCAAATTACAGAGGCCTCTATTGATCATTTCTCCATGCAATGGAAGGTTCTGGTGATCTTCGGCCTCCCACTTCGGTCCTCTTGGATCTTAGCCAGAGGGAATCCAGACTCTTTCCCAAATCAAGACTTTAACTTCTGAATTTGGGAGAGGAAATGAGGGCTTTCTGGAAGCGAAGTGTGACCCCAGGCTTCTCCGTCACTTTTCCATGTCCACACCCAGCGTTGCAGCTGCCCCTCTCCCCTTACTGGGGAAGCCGTAATTAATCATCTGGCCTCATTAGTTTGGGTGTCACCCCTTCCTGGAATGTATTATTCAGCTCCTGAAACTAGAATATCCTTTTTTTTCCCTCTTGTAAACTCTACACAAGTGTGTTCCTTACCTGTTCATGTGGGAGTGCGTGTGTTCATGCGTGTGAGTATGGTCATGCTTGTGACACGGTGGATCTTGAGGATAGTCTCTGGTGTCGGCTTACCTCCCACTTTGAGGCAGAGGCAGTCTTCGTTGTTTGCTGCTGCGTCTGCCAGGCTGAAAGTTCCCAGGATGCTCTTGTCTCTGCCTCCCACGTCACCTAGGAGCATTGGGACTATAGAACTGCACTGCCACACTTGGTTTTCTGTGGGTCCTCGGATTTTAAACCCAGGTCCCCACTGAGCCATCTCCCCAATTAGGCTAGAGGACCAGTGAGACCCAGAATTCGAATGTCTCTGCCTCCCCTTGTATTGGGATTACATACCAGCCACTTTGCCTGGCTTTTTTTTTTTTTTTTTTTTTTTTTTTTTTTGGAGACAGGGTTTCTTTGTGTAGCCTTGATTGTCCAGGACTTGCTTATCTGGACCAGGCTGGCCTCGAACTCACAGAGATCCGCCTGCGTCTGCCTCCCTGAGTGCTGGGATTACAGGCGTGTGCCACCGTGCCCAGCAGGTTGCCTCGCGTTTTATGTCGGTGTTGGGATGGAATTTAGGTTCTTGTGCTTCGCAAGGCTACTTCTTTACCCACCGAGCTCTTTGCCCCGCCCACCTCTTGTTTTTCTATTAGGAATAACAAGCTTGCTTGTAAGGTTTTCCCTAAACGATGCTGGAAGTCCCGTCTGGACTGAGAGCCCTGAGTGGGGAGAGGAATGTGGAGAATTCATAGTCCACAGAGCATGGGCAGCTTGTGGGTCGAGCTTAGAGCTGGGTCCTTGGAGAGGAGAAGGCATCTTGAACAGCAGCTTGGGGGAAACACAGGTGCTGCAGGGAACAACCTGAGGGATCCCTCAGGGAGCAAGGAAGCATTGGGGTCAGACTGCCACCATTGGTCACTGTGCACAGAGCGCAGAGAGACCGAAAAGGCCCTAGCTCATGCCCACAGCTGGGCTGCTCAGGCTTACATCCTCAGCTGCCGGGTTGCTCTCTGAACTGGGGCCCCTGGAGCAAGTCCCAATCTGTTTCCTTCTATTCTTTGACAGGAAGCTCCTGGAGAGCCTGTCCCCGCCCCCGCCCCCCCCACCTCGCCCCAGCACTCCCTCTCTCTTCTCCATTATGGACAGAGAATACACCGAGGAGCCTGCTGGCTACACACCCAGCTAATATGGGGACCAACGGAGCCATTCGGCTGGGTTCAGCAATCCTTGGCTTACTCCTGCTCCAAGGTAAGATGCGCTTGCCACTTTCTCCAGCAACCCCCCCCCCCCCCCCCGCCCAACCCCCCCCCCCCACACACACACACACGTTCCCATCCAGGGCTCTGCCTGAGAAAGGGAAATTCCAGAACCTTTCCATGAAGGGATCAACGGCTTGGAGGATGGGAATTACTGCCCTGGTAAAACACACATTGTTAGCACATTGTTAGGCTCCTTATGATGTTTTCTAGGGTTCCCCCATAGCGTCTGGCCCCCTGAAAGGTGGCAAGGGGCTGGATCGATGCCTGACAGAACCTGGAAAATTCCTTCTAAGGGGTATCCAGGCAGGAGAAGCCTGCGGCTTCCCTGTCAGGACTCTCCACCAATCCAGGCACCATGGTCACTCTGTGGGAGGTTCTAGCACAAAGTGGTCTGTACGTTGGGTTTTACAGGTGACCTTTTTTTTCCTCCTCACCTGCGAAGAATTACAACCTGTGAATTTTGAATGCTGACTTTAATCTCAAATCATAGCAAGAGGGCTTCTGGTTAAACACAAAGACCTCTTTACCAAGGAGGGTACACACAGCAGGGGGGCTAGATGAGATGGCCTCTGGTGAGGGGACCGAAATACTACCTCCCGGTCATCACTGGCAGTCATGAGTGGGGACTTGAGGCAGGATTCTCTAATTAGGGAGCCATTGCTGGGAACCATGAGAAGTCCAGGACGCTCTGATTCACAGGGCAGCAACTTCCCTTTGTCACCACCCCCAAACCCAGTCCTTTGTGGAGGATGGCTGAGGCTGTGATCGGAGCAGCAGAAAGATGGGCCAGGGTGCTTAGGTGGGAGGGTTTGTGCTCCAGACAATGTTGCCTCCTGCCAAGGCGAGATACTTCTCCAGCCCGTGGGCTGGAGTCAATGCTGCCAACCCGTCCTGCCTATCAACTCCCACAGGGGAGAGTCAGAGGCTGATGTCCGGGGGAGGTGAGGAATTCCACGGGCCTTCCAAATGCGCAGGCCTTCCAATTGGCCCCCTAGACTCTCTTGAACCTACTGTCTCCCTAACTCACCCAGCGTCTCCGTCCACGAGCTCACAGCCGTTGTCTGCCTCATTTTGGTGGCTGAGGAATTGTCTGGAGCAAATTCATGCCAACAGAGGGGCTTCACTATGAAGAGTCAGCCAGTCTTTAGATCTGGAGAAACCAAGAGAATGGGGCAAACTTTGAAATGTCTAGCACAGATTAAACAAGGTTGTCAGGGGCTGTGGGCTTTGTGTGCATGTTCTTTTCCCCTCAACAATTCATGAGGCTGTGTGTGTGTGTCTGTCTGTCTGTTGTGATGCTGAGGATCCAGTCTAAAGCTTATATAGAACTATACCTCTAATCTCTCACACTTCAGAGAACCCAGGTCCAACTCATACAATAAGAGAAGCCAGAACTTCAAAAATTCCCCACTTTTTTTTTTTTTTTTGTGTGTGTGGTGTTGGGGTTTGGTCCTAGGGCCTCCCTCACACATATTAGGCAAGTGCTCCACCACCCAACTACATCTCCATGCTCTGCAAATCCATGCTTTTAAGCATTTATTTATGCAGCTGAGGAAAACAGGAAAATGGGGGTGGGGGTGGGGAGATGGGGGAGGGAGACATGGGCTAGGATGGAAGGAAGTGGAGCAGGTAGGCTTTAGGAAGTGGAGGTAAGGAAAATTAGAAATGTTTGTGGCCATGGCTCTTTGGGTGTCTGTACCTCTCCTGGTCAGAGGCACTGGGCCTACAGAAACACACTCCTAAGTCCCTTCTCCACTCACAGCAGACTGTAGGTGATGGGTTGGGAAGAGTGAGGCAAAGAGAGCGCAGGCCTTTATGGCTTGATGCTTGTGCCCTAGGAACTCCTCAGAAACGTGTAGATGTGTAGATAATTTTTTAGATCTATTCAGAAAGGCAGGTGCGCTCTGATGGCCCATCTTCCCAGAACCAAGATGATTCATATGACGTGATTGAACAGGAAGCAACTGTCTTCAGAGGTGTTGAATGGAAAGGGTTAGCCCAGGCTCCTCTCTTCCTAGAAAGGATTCTCCCTAGCTTGGGGTTCCTGTAACCTCTGTCTCTCCCTTCTGGAACCTCTACCCACAGAGGAGCAGGGATCTGAGAGATATTTACGTCAGGGTTGGGTAAGATTGTCTTGGAAACAATTCCACACTATCCACATGATAGCTCCATGGAGGAACGTAAGGCCTTAAGGAAAATAAACAGAGCAGAAGGCTGCCACAGCCTAGGTTGTGAAATTCAGCTGCCTTGGTTCTTCAGGGGCCTGGGTCTGATGCTTCCCTAATGAAGAGAAGCGAAGGGAACAGTAGGGTCAGATCAGCAGCTCATCCAGCCTGCATGGAGGGAGCGGCTCCTGATGGGCGGCTCCATTTCCCCATGTTGTTTTCCTTTCACATTGTTCATAGGTTTCAAGAATGATTTCATTGTGGAAAGTGAGCACACATAACCTGACCTTCCAGGTTCCCCCCCCACACACACACACTGAAAGCATGCACATACCTACACAGAGGCCCACAGACACATGTGTACACACAGAATAGCCAACAAAGGCTACAACTAGTAACTGCTGGTAACCTCCTCCTCCCTGGGTTTGGCCCACAACAACCATTTCTTTTTCTTATCTATCTATCTATCTATCTATCTATCTATCTATCTATCTATCTATCTATCTATCATACAGTGTTCTGCCTGCATGTACACCTGCAGGCCAGAAGAGAACCAGATCTCATTATAGATGATTGTGAGCCACCATTGGTTGCTGGAAATTGAACTCAGGACCTTTGGAAGAGCAGACAGTGCTCTTATCCTCTAAGCCAACTCTCCACCCCCACCCCCCCCAGAACAATCATTTCTAAAGTTGCCTCTGCTTGTGAGAGTAAACCAATCGCTCCTTTCATAGCTTCCTCTCCTCCGGGATATACCTCAGAACTTGTTTCCTGTGCAGGCCTCTACTTCCGGTGGGGGAGGACAGAAGAGAGAGAGAGAGAAAGCCCCAAACCTGACTCTGTTATTTACCTTCCCCTCCCTTCCTTTTGAATTGGAGCCAAAATGACAGTCTTCACAGGAGGAAATAAATGAGCCAGTAGTGTATAGGCATGGAGACCTAAGTTTCTCTGTGTTTGTCCAGATACTTTAAATAACCACACCCTTGTGTCATATGTATGAAGGATTGAAGACTCAGTAAAAGACTCTAGGACTCTGAAGCATGAGGAGTCCTTTCACCCTCTGCCAAGTGTGCCTGCCTTCTAGCATAGGGGTTTTAGACAGCCAAAAGCCCTACATTTCCTCATGGGCTCTGCTTGGCAGAGTTGCCAAGGTAGTCTATATTGTTGTTTTGTTTTTTGAGACAAGGTCTCTCTATGTAGCCCAGGCTGTTCTAGAACTCACTATGTAGATGAGGCTGGCCTTGAACCCAAAGAGCTATGTCTACCTCTGCCTCCCAAGTACCAGGATTAAAGGCATGTGCTGCCATGCCAGCCATAGTCTATAAGGTTTTTGCTTTCTCTCACAGGCTACAGCTCTCAGGCTACAACAACTCAGACCTCTCAGGGTAAGAGTTGGGGTCTACTCCAGCGCTTGTGCGTAAGAGCTTAGGAAGGTATTAGAGGGGGGAGCTCTGGTTTCTCTTTTTCACTGACTGCAGGTGATGGGAGCTTGGGCCATAGGTCTCTGGACTCACTCAATTGGCCTAGTCTAACATGCCGTAAAGAGGGAAGAGATGAATAGTCAGAGGTAGAGGAGAGGAGGGAAAGAGAAAAACCAACCAACCAAACAACAACAACAAACTAGCTTCAGAGAAGAAGAAAAGGGCCCAGAAGGGCAGGGGCACCAGACCCCTCAAATGATGTGTTTTAGGGCTTTTCAGGAGTCTGAACTCCCAGCCAGTTTCTCTCAGCTCAGGTGAGTGAACAAGGATGGCTGCTGAGAAGCCCACCTCTACCCCCCCCATGTCCACCCCAGCCATTCAGACCTACTTGGAGCCTGGGGGTTCTCAGATGGGCAAAGAGGTATGGCATCAGCAGCCCTGCCCTACCGCCTCTCCCCGTCTGCTTCTGTCCTTGCAGGAGATAAATCTTCCTCAGAGCCTGGTAGCACAAGGTTTCTGCTGAGCACCGTCACTCCAGGTACTCGGCTGCTGAGACAGCCAGTGGTGTCCAGGGAGAGCCCAGTAGGAACGGGACACAGTTTTGCCTCTGCGGGAGAATGTAGCCCTGTGGCAGAAGGGACAGGCAAACAGGGCTTCATGCTGGTGATTCCAAAACAGGGGAGCAGGAGTGGGTGACATAGGACCCACCCAAATGTCAGCCACTTCCGACTTCAGCTCCAGGGGCCCTTTAACAGGCAGTGGCCTTAAGAATTGTGCCTGTGGAGGAGTGAGATGAACAAGTGGAGACTGTGGGGTGGGAGGCGGTTATAATGCATCCCATGCAGAGCAGACTGCAGAGACCAAGGGTCAGAGCTGAGCCTGAGGACGGCTCCTTCTGGGACCCGAGGCAGTGATGAGGAGGAAGGCTGAGGCCCTGGGTCAGGGGCATGATGCTCGTCTAGTATAAAAGAAGTCCTGGACTTAATCGCTGGCACCATACACACAAGAAAAGAGACAGGACATTTTGAAGTAAGGAACCCTCCCCGAGCATATTCTGCTGCTGCTCTGAGCAGGTGATGTCTGCTTCCCAATCCACAGAAATTCTACAGAAGGCTTCGCAAGGCTCCTTGGTGTCCAGTCAGCCTGTGACGCCGAGGTCAAGCACCATGGGTAATCACTCCCTTTCTGTGCCCGGCTCCATGTCCTACCAGCCACAGAAGCACACACTGGGACCTGGTGAGTACTCAGGGCAGGCAGGCAGGAGGTGACAGGCCCTAGGCAGGCCTGGATGAGTTCCTTCCTTTAGTCAGGTGGCCTCTGTGCTGGAGTGGAGGTTCTTAAGTCTAGAGCTACACCAGTGGTAACCCAAGCTTGGGAAATTACAAGAAAGCATTTGGGAGAAGTAGAAACAGAAAGAAGTTGGGCCTGATCACAGTGAAGGTTATATAATCCTGAATGTGGGACTGAGAAAAGAGTGGACAGGGAAGGGAAATGGGAAGGGGGCTCCCAAATACAGAGTTGGGAAAAGGCAAGACCCTTCTCAGGGTATGATGGGAGGAATGGGGACCCTACATCTTGGCCATTTGCTTCAGATGCAGGCACAGGGACCCCAGAAAGCAGCAGAAGCAGCAGCAGCAGCAGCAGCAGCAGCACTGGCAACAGCAGGAGAGGAGGTATGCAGTGAGACATGTCTATAACCCTTTCTTGCAAATCATCTTTTGGTCCTTGGATGTTTTACACCCCCAGGCTTATTCAGGAAGTGAGTACAGATAAGGAAAGTAGGATAGCAAATACATCGGAAGTACGTGGCTTGTGCAAAGGAAGAGAAACATGACATTGGTTCTATCCTTCCAGCATGTAGGTCATAGGGATTGAACTCAGGCCACCAGCCTTGGTGGCAATCACCTCTACCTGTTGAGCCATTTAGCCAGCCCAAAACTTATGTCCCTTACCTGGCACCCTGGCTTTTTAGGTCAATGTCTTCTTTCTTCCCATCTTCAACTGTTGGCAAGACGTAGATGACTCTACTTTGTCTAGTATGGCTTCCCTGCTTCTGCAGCCTTACATCCTTTCTTCCGGGCACCACATGGTGGTGGGAAGCAACTTTTTGAGTCCTCCGAAAGCAGCAATGTGAATAACCAGCCGAGCTATCTATGTAGAAATGTGAGATCTGCAATCTCTGCTTCAGAGGTCTAGTCAGTGGTAGGGAGGAAGAAGTCCTGTTAGCTCTCTGCAGGGTCTTAGGGCATCAGGAAAGAAGCCGATTCTCTCTGCCAGTTCCTGCCAGTCCCCTTCACTGATGCACCGACACCCACTTTATTTCAGAAGCATCTCTAAGTGCTACTCCCAGTCCAGCAACCACCAGCCTGTGGACCAGGGAAGATGTGACCATCCTGCCTAGCCCCACGTCAGAGTCAGTGCTCACTGTGGCTGCCTTTGGTGAGAGTTGGCAGGGAGGATGGGGCAGGAGAGGGGATTCCACCTTAGGACGGAAGTTCAAATTTCATCTGTTTATTCTGTGGCAGACTTGCTGATGAGCAAAGCCCTGATGGGAAGAAGTATTCGCTGGCCTTCTGTCCAGCTCTTCTTGACTCTCTTGAGTTCCACATTCTTCTGGGGGATGGAGCTGGGCTAAGTGGTCCACCATGGTTAGGGGTACCAGACTACTCATTTTCCCCAGAGAAGCAGTGTCCAGTTTACTCTCAGAGTGAATATATAGTGTGCACATGAGCGTGCACACAGACACACACGCACGCACGCACGCACGCACGTACTAGCACTCTTCTGGGAAGGGAACTCTAGACTCATCCTTAATGTCCTCCCTCTTCTCCCATCTCTTCCCTGCTCAGGTGTTATCAGCTTCATTGTCATCCTGGTGGTTGTAGTGATTGTTCTAGTCAGTGTGGTCAGTCTGAGGTTTAAGTGTCGGAAGAACAAGGATTCGGAAGGTAATTGTCTTGAGCTGGGCTCCCTTGACCCTTGCTGAGCGTGCCCGAGCAAGAGGCTCAGGCTGATGGCAGCTGTGCTGAGGAATGGCACACAGGTGGCACTGAGGAGGTGGGGAGGTGGGCCTGGGTGGGCTCTAGTGGAAAGACTGGGTGTCTGAGTTGTAGCGTATGGCTCTAATCTGTGCCCTTGGGATTTTACAGATCCACAGAAACCAGGGAGCTCAGGGCTAACTGAAAGGTAAGGGGTGAGAAGCTTATGAAAGAAATCTTCTATCTGATCCCAAACTCTCTACTCCAAGAAGAAAACAACTCCCTCTGCCTTATGTACACACTACACACACACACACACACACACACACACACACACACACACCTGTGCTTCCCCACTACATACCACAACCATTCACACCACTTGGAGACATATGCCCCACAATCTTCTGGTCTTCAGTGAAGCTGGGGAAAACAGGCAGGCTCAGCTGAGCAGAGAGAAGTGAGGTTCTTCCATACCAGGGCTTGGCTTCTGTTGCTTCTTCATGAAAATGTAGATTCTGATATAAGATACACCTCTCTAAACTGAAGAAACTTACTGAAAACCTACTCTGAAGTCTGGTGTGGTGGCACATGGCTTTAATCCCAGCAGTTGGGAGGCAAAGGCAGGCAGATCTCTGTGTTCGAGGCCAGCCTGGTTCTCAGAGTTCCAGGAAAGCCAGGGCTACATAGAAAAACCCTGTCTCAGGAAACCGAAATGTACCATGTACCATACACAACAGCATACAAGTTGTGATATTACCTCAAATCTCTACAGCAATTCTTTTCTTGTTTCCCCTGAAGTATGAAGCATGCTTTGGAAGCTGAAGCATGACAAATTGTAACTTGGTCAAGAGCGAACAACTAGTAGATAGGAAAAACAGGTTTTTTGTTTGTTTTGTTTTTGCTTTGGCTTGTTTTGCTCTGTTGACAGAGGGTCTCACAGAATGCAGGCTGCTTTTGAACTCACTGTGTAGCTGAGGATGACATTGAGCTCCCTGTCTTCCTACCTCTACCCTACCAAGTGCTGGGCTTATAGTTGTACACCACCAACCCTTCTGGGCTTATAGTTGTATACCACTAACCCAGCTTGAAAAAGAACAGAAATAAACCGGGTTTAAATAGAAGTCTCTTGGATTTCAGAGCACATTCTCATTTTATTATGAGTGCCCCCACGGTTCCCTCACTCCCCATTGCTCTGTCCTCTCCTCTCTGTAACCCTGACTCCTCCCATCCCAGCTGTTCCACAGCCAACGGAGAGAAAGAGAGCATCACGCTCATCTCCATGAAGAACATCAACACGAATAATAGCAAAGGCTGCACCTCTGCGGAAAAGGTACATTGTAAATTTTTTTTCCTTCCTCGAGTTCACCCGTCTCCACTCATCACCTCACCTCCTACCTCTCAGTCCTATTTTCAGGCTCTGGTTCCTTAGCCATAAAGGCCAAAGTCGCAACTGAAGACCCAGGCTCTCCCCTGCTGGCTTCCTACCTTGCCCTTTGCAAGTTCACCCTTCCTCATTATATCTATGCTTTTCAGATTTTTAAAAGTGACCTTGAGCCCAGGGTCCAAATGTGATGCAGCTGTCCAGTGATCAGGAGGAAGAGAAGAGATGAGATGGGCGAAGGCAGCAGATCACATATAAGTTATTTTGTTATGTGTCTGCTCCCAGCTCTAAAGGACATGAAATTCCTCTCGATCTAGAAGCAACCTACCATGAGAGCGACTCCTTCCCACTTGGAAGCCACTCTAGACTTTCAACCTGCCTCCCTCCTCCTCAGGAACACAAGGATGAGGAGTGAACAGGGCAACATTTAAGGAAGTAATAAGGTGGACTGGTCCAGTCTGCTCGAATTAAAGTTATTTTCTGGGGCTGGAGAGATGCCTCAGGCTCAGAGTTTAAGAGCACCGACTGTTCTTTCAAAGGTCTTGAGTTCAATTCCCAGCAATCATGTGGTGGCTCACGACCATCTATAATGAGATCTAGTGCCGTCTTCTCTCGTACAGGCACACATGAAAGCAGAACGCTGTGTAAATAATAAATAAATAATTCTTTAAAAATTATTTACTGATTGGAATCCAATTTCTTTTAAGGTTTATGTTCCCATCTACCTACCTTCCTTTCTTCCTTCTTCCTTTCTTCCATGTGTGTAGGTATATGTATTGTGTGCATTCAGGAACCTACAGAGGTTAAAAGAGGGCATGGATCCCCTGGAACTGGAGTTACAGATGGTTGTGAGCTATTCTGTGGGTACCAGGAATTGAACTTGGGGCTTCTCTTAGAGCAGTAAGTGCTCTTAACTGCTGAACCATCTCTCTCTCTCACTTATATATATTTATATATTATATATATTATATATATATTATATATATTATATTTATATATATATATATATATATTAGCAGCATTCTAGCAACTTAGGTGTCTTCTTTTCTGGGGCAGACATGCCTGTGTGTTTCTATCTCTGTGGGTAGCCCTGAAAACTAGTAGGCTAGAGGGGAGTTTGTTTAGGTTTGCCTGTTGCCTGTCTTTTTATTTATGAATTTCATTATTTTCCTGTGTGTGTGTTAGTGGTATTAACACTCAAGTAAGCATTCTACTGATAAAGTATATTCCTGAGGTTTACTTTGTATTTTGAAACAGTCTCACTAAGTTGTCCAGACAAGCCTTGAACTTACTCTGTATTTGCTGGGGTTTGAATTTAACAATCCCCCTGCCTTAGCCTCCCAAGTACCTGAGAATACAAACCTGTGCAACCAGGCCCCGGTGTTGCTTGTCTTATTAGGTAAGGTAGCACTGAGTAACCACCTAAGAGGAAGAAACAGAGGCTGTAATCAATAATGAATGGAATCAGGCCATCAAAATGGCTCCATGGGTGGGGGTGCCTGCCATCAAGATTGGTGACCTCAGTCTCTCCCCCAGAACCCACGGGGTGGAAAGAGAGAACCAGCTCCTGCAGGTTGTTCTTTACCTTCTACAAGTGCCCACACACATAAAAACGCACACACAACAAACAAGCAAGAATTCATATTCTAATTAATTAATTAATTAAGTTTTTTTTTTTTCTTTTGGTTTCTCGAGACAGTGTTCCTGTGTAGCCTTGGCTGTCCTGGACTAGCTTTGTAGACCAAAGTGATTTGTCTGCCTCTGCCTCCCTGAGTGCTGGAATTAAAGGGAGGTGCCTCCACACCCAGTGAGATTGGGTGCTTTCTTCCCAGAATTTCGGAGCAGAGGCAGGCGGATCTTTATGAGTTAAAGGCCAGTCTACTGTACAACCTGGTTTCAGGACAGCCAGAGGTACATCAAGAGACTTACTGATGTGACATTATTATTATTATCTCAAATAATAATAACTGTCGTAGGGTTTTATTGCTGTGAAGAGACAGCATGACCAAGACAACTCTTATAAAAGAAAACACTTAATTTGGGGCTGGGTTACTGTTTCAGAGTTTTAGTCCTTTTCTAACATGGTGGGAAGTACGGCAGCATCCAGGAAGACATGTGCTGGAGAAGGAGCTGAGAATTCTCCGTCTTCATCTGCATGGAAGCATGGAAGAATATGGATATGTTTCATATTGGTCATGGCTTGAGCATTTAAGACCTCAAAGCCCCACCTCCACAGTGACACACTTCCTCTAATAAGGGCACACCTCCTCATAGTGCCACTAGCTATGGCCAAGCATTCAAACATGATCTATGGTGTGATAACAATTCAAACCAGCACGATGATGATGATGATGGTGATGATGATGACAATGATGATGAATACCAGGCACCGTGTTTACATGCATAATCTTAGCACTCTAGGAGGCTTAGGCAGAAGAATATTGAGTTGGAGGTTAGCTTGGAGCTACACTGTAAGACATGTTTACAGAAAAGAAGGGTGGGCTGGAGAGATGGCTCTGAGGTTAAGAGTACTGAGGGCACTGGCTGCTCTTCCAGAGGTCCCGAGTTCAATTCTCAGCAACCACATGGTGGCTCACAACCATTTCTAATGAGAGCTGGTACCCTCTTCTGGTGTGCAGGTATACATACAGGTAGAATACTGTATTCATAATAAATAAATCTGAAAAAAAAAAGAAAGAAAGAAGAAAAGAAAAGAGGGTGGAAGAGATGGTTCATCAGTGAAGAATACTTGATGCTCTTCTAGAAGGTACATTTCCAGCACAAAGGTCAAGCAGCTCACAACCATCTGTACCTCCAGCTTCGGGGATCTGACCCTCTTCTACCTCTGTGAGCAGATGGGTGTGTACACAGCCACAACCATCACATAAAAATTAATCTTAAAAGATTGAACACAGCATACATCTTTAATCCCATTACTCTACAGACAGAGGCAGGAGGGCCTCTGTGAGTTCAAGGTTAACAAGTTCTGGCCAGTCAGGCTGCACAGTGAGACCCTAAAAATAATTCTACTCTAAACAGAAGAGTAGGAGCCAAAAATAGTCCCAGGTGACTCCAGGCATATCTATAGTGTTCTGTGGATTTCCTTCTCATTCTGCTGGCCAGGAAGAATAGAGAAAGGCACTTAGGAAATAAGACTAGTCAGAAATTGTAGCAGACAGCTCAGGGTCCCACTACCCGGACCACACTTCAGAGTCACAGTATTTGTTCCCAAGCTGTGGGCTGCTGAGGACACATAGCCGGCTAATGGCTGGCTGGTGGAGGTAAAGGACCTCAGTTTTCATTCTACATGATCGTGTTCCCTTGTACAAAAACATCCATTAATAACCCTTGGTGGGGCTGGAGGGATGTCTCAGCAGTTGAACGCACTGTCTGCTCTCCCAGAGGTCCTGAGTTCAATTCTCAGCAACCACCTGGGCTCACAACCATCTATACCCTGTTCTACTCTCTTCTGGCATGCAGCTGTACATGCAGCTAGAACACTCAAACATAAAATAAAATCTTCTGAATTTTTTTTTAAAATAATAACCCTTTGGCATGCATATCTCAATGTCTCAGAGTCCATTCCCCAAAGGACTCATCCTATGTATCATTGCTATAGGATTTGCTTATTTAATTTTGACACAGGATCTCCTCTATCCCAGGCTAGTCTGGAACCCAGAATGTAGCCAAAGATAATCTTGAACTGGCCTTCTTGCCTCACCTCCCAAGTATAGATACATACTACCATGCCCACTTTTATGCAGTTCTGCAATCAGACTCGGGGATCTATTCATGTTAATCACACGACCTGGTCCTCATGCTACGGTACTGTCTTTCTTTCTCTTGTATGTTATGGGTATGTATGTGTGTGGACACACATGTTTGTAAGTGGAAATGCACATACGTGCATTTGCATGTGGAGGCCAGAAGTTGATGGGCCAGTCTTCCCCACTCTGCACCCTCTGCATTCAGGCAGGGTCTGTCCCTTGAACCCAGGGCTTCTGATCTGGCTAACTGTGCTGCTCACCCTAGGAAGCACCCATTTTCTACTTCCCCGACACTGGGATCACAGGCATGCCCCCATGTTTACCTCGTTCACATGTGGGTGCAGAGGATCCCCAACACCCTAGCTTATGTGGCAAGTACTTTTACCCACTTGAGCCATCCATGGCCCCATAGGACAGTATTTTTTTTTTTTTTTTTGGAATGTTAGATACATTTTATTTAAGTTGCACTAAGGAAAGCACATAGTAGCTGGAGGCAGTGGCCCATGCCTGTGATCCTAGCGCTCTGAGAGGCAGAGGCAGGCAGGTCACTGTGAGTCCTAGGACAGCCTGGTCTACGAAGCAAGTCCAGGATGGCCAAGTCTACACAGAGAAACTCAGTCTTGAAAAAGCAAGCAAGCAAACAAAAAGCACACAGTAAAATCCAGTTACAGTACAAAAATCTATCATGGGCATAGAACTTTTCTAGGCGACATAACAATGTCTAGAAGTCTTGGTTTGGATTCTGTTAGCTTTATTATCATTCTGCTGTGGACACGAGGTTCAGCTGCTTAGCGTACTGAACTAATCAGGTCAAGGACTTGGGTGAATTTCACTCTGGTTAACTCACATGACTTCATTACAAAGCTACAAAATTTCCCCTGACTCTAGACAATGTACTGCAAATGCGAGCTGTTAGTCATAAGGTATTTATATTTGGGAGGGGGAGGAATGAACTGGTATTAATATCTCTGAGACAGCAAGGCTCTCACCGGGCTGCTGACACTGCAGTACGACACTAGCTACGATGTTCCTGTTGCTAAGTAACGATTCTCTGGGGAGGGGTCCAGGATGAACCTATTTAAGGCTAACTGTGTTGATGGGGGGGGGGTGTCTTTGGGTACATACTTTGTATATAAACGCAAGAGTCCATCTCTGACAGGAAATCCGAGTGCAGTCCTCTGCTGCTCCCGTAGCTTCCCTAAGCCTACATCTCTTCCTTGATGTCTAGACAACAGGATGGTGACCATTTACAAGACAACTTCCTCCCTTTTTTTATACAAGACTATGCAGTCCTAAAGCAGGAAGTTGGCTTTCTCTCTATATCTTTCTCTCTCTCTCTCTGTGTGTTAGAATATTGTTTATTTATTTGCTTAAACTATGGGAAAGCAAGCAACACACCAACTCAGGTACACAGGCTCTGACTGAAAGAAGGAAAATGTACCCAGTGTCTTCCTATTCTCAGGCCTGGAAGAGGCAAACCTCACATCGGTATCTCTAGCAAATATTTTTGAAAGTGGATAAAACTGACAGAAAACCTGCTTCTGGCTTCCTTGCCCTTACTTTGGCACATAATTTCTCAAAGCTAGGCTAGTCCTACTAAGTTCTATGTAAATCTGTCAAAACAAAACAAAACAAAAACCAACCAACCAACCAGTCAGCCAGCCAGCCAGCCAAACAAACAAACAACAAAACAAAACAAACAAACAAAAAAAAACAAAACAAAAGAAACACCTCGTAGTCCTGACTGCCAGTTGCTTGGATTTGTGGATTTTTTTTTCTTTTTTTTGTGTGTAGAAATTTTCCTGGGTTTGTGGATATGTCCTTTTTCCTGTGACTTTTACACCTGTTTCCTTCCTGAGAACTGGCTTGGAAATCCCAATTCTCTTTCCTACTTCTCTCCAAGAAGTTCTTCTATTTGTAGTTCTGAATTATGTGTGTATGTGAATGCAGGTGCCCAGGAAGGCCAGAGAGGATGTGCAATGCCCCGAAGCTGGAGTTATCAGTGGCTGTGAGCCACCTGATGTGGTGCTGGGAACTGACCTCTGCAAGAGCAAGCAGTATTGCATTTACCACTGGACTGCTTCTCCAGCCCACCTCCGGGACTGCCTTTGCCTTTGCTGCTGGGTGCTTTCCCGTGGCTTCTCCACCTCATACAAACACAGCCGTTGACTGACAGTGCTTATTTCTGTGGATTGCTGAATATAAGCAGTGACTGGCACAGAAATGCTCTCAGTGTTGGACCCCTGGGTTTGTCCAGGTGGATACAGTCAGAGACAGATGAATCCAGAAAATCAGTGGAGGCATAAAAGAGCCAATGAGTATACTTTCATGCAGTTATCTGAGAAGGTTGCCATACCACCACCACCACTTTTTCTCTTTTTTCTTTTACTGGGAGGTTTCAGAGAATGGGGAGAGAATGCTCCTCGGGAAGTTTGTTTTCCAGTTTTGCCCATATACATAACATATGTACATATACATATACATACACATATACTTATACATATACTACAGTGTTCTGCCTACACACCAGAAGAGGGCACCAGATCTCACTATAGATGATTGTGAGCCACCATGTGGTTGCTGGGATTGAACTCAGGACCTCTGGAAGAGCAACCAGTGTTCTTAACCTCTGAGCCATGCCTCCACCATACAGACTTTCTGTGTCAGCCCAACACTGAATAATGACATGGATTTATATTTATTTACAATAGCTTCAGGTCTTAGCTTACGGTTGTTCCCAACCAGCTCTTGTAACCTATGTTTAATCTACGTCTGTCACCTGGTTCTTTACCTCTCTTCAGTTTAATATGTCCGACTTCCTCCGTGTCTCCTAGGCCAATCTTCTCTTTCTTTCCCAGAGTTCCTGGCTCTCTGGAAGTGCTGCCTACTCTTTCTTGGCTTTGCTATAGGCCTTTCAGCAATTTATTCAAACAATCAGAAGGTGATGGAAAACATGTTTACAAAACATTGAGACAGGTGATGCTTAGCGATACCAGAGTCCGGCCTGTCCTCAGCTCTCTGCTGGTACAGATGTCAGCATTTGAATAGTACAAAACCCTCATTCCAACCATCTCAGGCTGGCCTTAAACTAGGATCCTTCTGCCTCCCTGGTACTACAGATATGCACTACCACATCTGGTGGGCTTTTGTTTGTTTGTTTGAGATAAAGTCTCCTGTATACCAGACTTGCCTTGAACTCCTGGTTCTTCCCTTTCCTCTAGGGTGCTTAGTATCACTATGCCTGGCTTATCCCTTGACCTTTTTGAAATCAGAAGTGGGAAAGATCAATAGCTTTAGTAGCTAGAGGCAGGTTCTAGGACACAGGGAAAATCAGCTACCTATCCTGTTTTTTTTTTTTTTTTCACAGTGTTGTTCTTTTTATTCCTATTTGTAGTAATAATGATTGCCAGATATACAGGCATGGAGACCTAGTTAGAAACATTGGAGACTTTATGACATGCCCCATACAGACACTACACTACCAATTTACGATGTCAAATCACAAAGAAATGGCTTTTGTTCTGCTATGCTAGTCTGTAGTACTGGCTAGCATTTATTAAATACCAGACCAAAATTTACATACATTCTAAGCATTGCCTTATTGTATCTGTCAGCAATGCTAGGCTAATCTCTTAACCAATGTGCTGTTTCCCCTTCCTAAATCAGATGACAATGCTCAAACATCTGGACAGCTGCCACCTTCTTGATATTTATGGAGGTGGGGGTAGAGCACAGTGCCATCTTTAGGTGTTCTGTTTTTAATTGACATTACAGATGCCACAAGCCTTTAAGAGTCAATTAATTTATTTGTTTGGTTTTTTTCATTCTTTTTTCTTTTTCTTTTAAGAGACAGTTTCTCTATATAACCCAGGCTATCCTGGAACTTGCTCTGCAGACCAGGCTGGCCTCAAACTCGTAGAGATTCACCTTCTCTGCCTTCTGAGTGCTGAGATTAAAGGAGTGCATCACCACAGCTCAGCTTTCTTTTTTTTTTTCTTTTTTCTTTTTTTTGCTGGTAGTTTTCAAATATATGTTTTTCAGAGTCACAAAATATAAAACAGAACTATTTTGATTGGAGAATGGCAATTCAGCCAGCCTTTACTGCTGTGCCTCCCTTTCCATTCCAGCTCCTCATAGAAGGTCCCAGAGGCAGCCACATGCTGAAGCTTAAGGACACCTCAACTTGGGTGGTGGTGCCACCCACCTTTACTCCCAGCACTTGGGAGGCAGAGGCAAGAGGATCTCTATTAGTTCAAGGCCAGCCTGGTCTGCTGAGTGAGTTCAGGACATCCAAGGCCACACAGAGAAAGCCTGTCTAGGGGAGGAGGTGGCAGGAAGGGTACCTCAACTTAGTAATTACCCATCAGCTCTAACCTCAGTTTTTAGAAGACTGAGGTCAAAGCAGGAGGAGAAAGGAGTTGGTCAGTGCCATGGAATGATTTGTGGCAAAACCTCAACTATAAGCTATATCTAACATCTAAGCTTTTTCCGCTGAAAGTCGTTGGTCTCCTGGCATTTCCAAGGAGTCATGGACTCAGCTCACCAGGGCTATGACAGTAGAGAAGTGTTAGAGCCACATGTCACCTGGGGCTCTTACTCTTCTGTCTGGGTTCAGGGCTATGGATCCCCCAACCCACTTTCCCAACAGCCTAAGTAGCTGGTGGTTGACAGAAATATTGATTAGCTTCCTTGAATAAAATCTAAGTGAACTCCAGATACATTTTTTTTTTCAGGAATTTTTCTGAAATAATGATCATTTTGTCCTTTTGTAGAACTGATCTTTAGCTTGATTAGATTGGGTTTGGTGATCCCAACCTAGTTAATTTCCTCTGTGAATGAGCAAGGTAGTGAGGAGACCAGTGATTCCCCTGTGAAGTATGTGAAAGAGTTGCTTTGATTTTTTTTATTTTTCTAGACTCCACGAAAAAACAGGGTGAGGAAGAGTAGGAATACAATCCTCATTTTCTCTTTACTAACTTCTCAGAGCTGGTCCTTCAGAAACGAAAACGGGGCCAGAGAAAGGACTGGGCAGGGAAAGAGAAATGCCTCAGAGGCTCACGAGTATAAAGGGGACGAAGAACAAGGAATGGCAAAGCTCTGATGGCAGCTCCCAAACTTGCTCCCCCTCCCCGCATTATAGTCCCTATGAAGCCTGAGGAGCTTGGATGGGAGGAACCTTAATTGCTGTCTAACTACATTAAATTCACCCCCCCCCCTTTTTTTTCTCATTCTTTGGGACATTAAACCTCGGAGAGTTGAGTTTGGCCTAGCACAGAGTTTGCACAGAACAGACACTGGTGAACATTTAAGAGGGGCATTCCTGAGGGTGTAAACGGTCACCGGCTGACCTAAAGTGTGCGAAGCCGTTGACGTGGGACCTGTATATGTTCTTAGGATGAGGCAGGACAGAAGTCACCATCCTCAGCTACAGATGAGTCTGAGCCAGTTACCACGCTGGCCTAAATCCCACAGGCCTCGTTCTGGGGGTCCCGCCTCTCCACATCTCAGCATCTCTGAGTGTTCTGCGCGGGCCCCGCCGGGACTTGTAGTCACGTAGAAGCGCTGCACACGGACTAAACTACAATGACCAGCATGCCTCGCGCCCCCTCTCTTTCAGTCTCTCGGACTTGAGAGGCTCCGCGGACCTGCTGACTGAAGACCGATATGGCGGCCACTCTGGGCAGCGGGGAGCGCTGGACCCAAGGTACCAGGTCCTGGACTGGAGGGTGGGACAAGGCAGCGTTCCGGAGAGATCAGGGATATGACTCCTCGGATCTTAAGGCGGAGATCCTGGGCCAAATGGAGGCTTGGGGGAAGATGCTAAGTCTGGATAGGGTTCGGGTTGCGGTGGAGGACGGCCCAGGGCAGAGGCTAGGAACGCTGGCTCCAGCTGAGGCTGTGGCCCTGAGCTCAGTCACCGGCTACGACTCGTTGCCTCCGGGCACCCAAAGCTGCCCCGGCCTTGCCCCGTCCAGAGCCCGCGGCTGCCTAGCCAGTCTTGACCTCCTGTGACTCGAGGGCTCTCAGGATGCTGAGTTCCGTAACTTACCTGCCCGTATGGATAACTCTTCCAGCTTAGCCACCTGACTCTCAGTCCCGGTTTGAACTTGTCCCTTCAGGCCTCATCGGGGCCAGTAGGCTGTCTGTCCTTTTCCATCCTACGGTCAGGCAAAAAGTTTTGATCCCAATACCTATCACGTGTCCTGCATTATGCTGATTCTGCAGGGGGAATTTGACAGACGCGGGTCCCCGAGGTCACAGAACTGTCAGTCCACTGAGAGAGTTTGACCGGTTAACAGCTATTTACAAAACACGGCCAGTAAGTTCCTGGGTTACCACAGCAAGGTTGGGGGTTCGGGTTGCTCACTGACAAGGTAGCCAACATAGCCTGGGTATCAAGAGAAGCTTTGTGGAGAAAACTTTACGTGTAAAGATGACGGATGCCTTACAGTCAGCCTGGCTGTCTTAAAGGAAGAGTGTCGAGAGAGTGTCACTGAAGGATATTAAGTAGGAGAGAAAGTCACTCTTAAAGCCTTTTCGGGTCTTCTGACAAGACAGGAGTGCCCTGTCCTGGCTGGCACTTGTACTGAATCCTCTTACACAAAACTATATTTTTTGTGGGCAGGAGTTGGCCTCACCCATACAGACCCTGGTATGGCTAGCCCAGAATCTTGATTCATATTAGTTTTACAAGTTTTAATTTATTTAATTTTTTTAAAGATTTATTTTATCTTTAATTATGGGTATGTGGAGGGGGGGGGAGGAATATGGGCAAGTGAGTGCAGGTGCCTTTGGGGACCAGATTCACCTGGAGCTGGAGTCACAAGAGTTTTGAGCTGCTGTGTGGATGCTGGAAACCAAATTCAGGTTCTTACAAGAGCAGTATTCACTCTTAATTGCTGAGCCATCTCTCCAGCACCTACAGATCCTAGTTTAAAAGAAATGACTTCTCCATTCTTTTTGTTTGTTTTGTTATGGTATTCTAGGTTTTGTTTGCTTTTGAGACAGGGTCTGTCTATGCTTTAAATTTTAAGAGTTAGGAGGCATTGTAAGCAAAATATTGTTTTATGAGAAAGGTCACTTTTGGCCATGGAGCACAAAGAAATGGGCCTCTCTGTACATGCTACTAAAGACAGGGTGTTGGGTGGAGATGCCGCACAAAGCTCTTTTCTGTATCTAAGTGAATTTGCTGGATGAGCATTGTAAGTATGGTGAAAATTTTGGGCTTTGTGTTTCTGATATTTAAACTTTTTTCTTGGGCACATCCCGTATTTTCTGTATAGTATCCGAGGGAAGATGTTTGTTGCTGAGGGAAGATGTTTGTTGGAGTTTTGAATGGATGTCTTTAGTCATCTGAAGACACTTCTTCACACTTCCTTGCGTTTATCTACAAGCTTCCAGAGAGTTAAGGCATATAGCAAAATTGTAGAGCTGGGCCTAGTTGCATATGCTTGTAATTCCAAAGCTAGAGAAGCTGAAGGTTCATGAATTTGAGGCCAGCCAAAGGTACATAGTAAAATTTGTCTCAAAAAAAAAAAGAAGTCTTAATTTGGATTGACCCAGAGGTTGACTTGGAGGTTGCTTTGCAGCTTACATTGATGCAATCAGAAGAAACAAATACCCAGATGACAGACGAGCTGAAGGCCCTGATCCCTGTGCTTGCTGTAACTGCATGAAGGCACAAAAGGAAAAAAAGTCTGAGAATGAATGGACTCAGAGCCGGCAGGGAGATGGGAACTCCACTTACACAGAGGAACAGCTACTTGGAGTACAAAGGTAAGCCTGTGGAAGGATAAATACGGGATTTTACATAAAGTGCTTTAGAAAACTGTCAGTTTCAGGATGGGCTGTGTAACCACTGACCTGTGTCATCACCATTTTTCTTTAGATTTGTTATTTTATGTGTGTGGCTGTTTTCCCTGCATGTATGTCTGTGCACCGTGTGTGTGCAGTGCCCTCAGAGGCTGGAAGATGGCTTTGGAATTGGAGTTACAGGCAGGCAGTTCTAAGCTGCTATCTGGGTGCCAGGAATCAAACCCATGTCCTCTGGAAGAGCAGCCAGAGCTCTTCACCACCAAGTCATCCCCAGCCTGCATTATCATATTATTGAAAGACACTAGCTTCTTGACTTTAAATGAAAGACTGGATAGAAATGGAGTAGTGGAGCACAGTGTGAGTTGTCTGGTCTGCTTTAAGAGAAGCAGTGAAAAATAAAGTAAATAAGAAACCAAGGGCTGGGAGTGTGCCTTAGTAGTAGAGCCTTGTCTTGATTGCATGAGGCCCTAGGTTTGATCTCCAGTATATTTAAAAATGAATATGTTTTTAGCAAGATGTGGTGATCCAGGTTTGTAATCCCGACTAGTTAGGAGACTGAGAGAGTCTCACAAGGTTAAGGCCAGCCTGGGACTACATAGGAAGTTCAGGGCCATACTGGGCAACTAGTATGTGAAAACAGGACTGGGGTGATAACTCGCTGTCAGAGTGTCTGCCTAGTACTTCAAGACCCTGAGTCCAGTCCCGAGAGCTACAAAACAAACAAAAAAGAAACTAGATTAATCCCAGCACTCGGGAGGCAGAGGTGGGTAGATCCCTATGAGATTGGGGCCAGCCTGGTCTACAGTGTGAGCTCCAGGACAGCCAAGGGTACACAGAGAAACCCTGTCTTGGAAAAAAAAAAAAAAAAAAGAGAGAGAAGAAAAAAGAAAGAGAAACTAGAAGGTAGGTGTGGTGGATATGCCTATTGTCACAGAACTTAAGTTAAAGCAGGTATATCTGAGGCTTGAGGTGTGAGACCCTTAACAAAAAACAAACAAACAAAACCAAAAACAACCTAAGAAAGAAAGGAAAAGAGAGAGAGAGAGAGAGAGAAAACCCTTACATAAAAGGGATAAAGAAGAGCTGGGCGAGGTGGCACACACCTGTGATCCCATCACTCCAGCAACAGAGGCGGGTGGATCTCTTAGGTCTCTGTGAGTTACAGGCCAGCCTAGTCTACAAAAATGAGTCCAGGACAGCCAAGGCTACACAGAGAAATCTTGTCTTGAAAAATGAAAAGAAAGAAAAAAAAAAAAAAAAGGAAGTATAAAGAAAATAATGTGAGAAGATAGAAAATAGAAAATAGGAAAACAATAAGTAATACCCAATAAAATCATAAATTAAATCTCTAAATGTCAACAAAATTGAAAAACTTTTAACTACACTGTCCAGGGGGGAAAAAAACCAATGCTCAGATGACTAAAATCAGAAATGAGGCATGCCTGGTTGTGCAAAACTATAACCACAGCAGGAATAAGCAACTTCTAGGCTAGCCAGAGGCATATGGAGGTCTGCCTGCTCCTCAGCACACAGACACAAAATCAGGACTGAAAGGAGAGGACAGTACTTCAGAGTTTCTCTGTGTAACCCTGACTGTCCTGGAACTCACTCTGTAGACCAGGCTGGCCCCGAATTCAGAGATCCACCTGCCTCTGCCTCCCAAGTGCCCAAGTGCTTTGATTAAAAGTGTAAGACACCACTCCCCGGCTACTACTCTTTTTTTTAAAATTAATCTTGTTTTTAGGTGTCTGTGTGTGGGTATGAAGAGGGTATCAGATTCCCTGAAGATGGAGTTATAGGTAGCTTTGAACTACCTGATATAGTGCTGGGAATGTGAGTTCAAGGCCAGCCTGCTCTGTATAGCAAGTTCCAGGCCTGCAGGAGCTATAGAGTGAGAGATCCTATCTCTTTGTTGTTGTTTGTTTGAGACAGGGTCTTTCTATTTGCTGGAACTAGAGGCATGTACTAACATGCCCTGGGAGACTCTGTCCCCAAAACAAACAAACCAAAAGTAAACAAATGGAAGAGTGGAAGATCACTTGGAGATGGAAGGACTCAGAGTGGCCAAGACAGTTTTAAAAAGAGAACAAAATAGGCCAGTTGGTGGTGGTGCACACCTTTAATCCCAGCACTCAGGGAGGCAGACAGGTGGATCTCTGTGAGTTCAGGCCAGCCTGGTCTACAAGTCCAGGATAGTCAGGGCTACACAGAGAAACCGTGTCTTAAAAAATTCCGAAGGGAGAGAGAAAGTTGGAGAAGTAATGCTTTAAGTTTTGTTTTTTGGGACAGGGTTTCTTTCCTGAGTGCTGGGATGCCTGTCCAGCCCTTAATTTTTAGACAAGGTTTCACTTTGTAGACAAACTGGTTCCAAACTCCCAGTAAACCTCCTGCCTTAGCCTATCAATTGCTAGCAATGCTAGGTGATACAAGCCACTAAGCCTAGCTCTAGTCCATCAATGGCCGACAAGGTGCCTAGACATTTTAACGGAAAAAAGAACAGTTGATTAGATAACTGAATATGCACATGAAAAGGATGAACTTGAACCTCAGCCTCATGGACATACAAAATCAATTCAAGGTAGGTGTGGGGATGATGCTTTTAAATCTAACACTCCGGAAGCAGGGGTGGGTGGATCTCTGTGGCAGCAGAGTGGGACTACACAGCGAGACACTGTTTCAAAAAGAGATAAAAGAGTGAGAGAAAGAAAGAAACGTAAACTAAAGAATAACAATCAAGAGGAAAACGTCTGATGTTGATCTCTGGTCTTGATACATATATGCATAAGTACATATGTACATACATACATACACTCAGGAAGTCAGTTCTCTGCTGAATGGAGAGTTGAAGCCCAAACTGAACTACATGAGATTCTATCTTAAAAAAACAACAAAAAGACCAAGTGCAGTGGCTTGCACCTTTAATCCCAGCACTCGGGAGGCAGAGGCAGGCAGATCTCTGTGAGCTTGAGACCAGCCTAGTTTACAAGCCTTGTTTTTTGTCCTGAGTTCCAGGGCAGCCAGAACTACAAAGAGAGACTCTGTCTCAAAACAAAAACAACAACAAAACAAACAAAACCCCTTCCCAATTCCCCAATGGGAAAACCACATACACAGTGTGGAAAGCTAGCCTTGAGGTCGGATGTGAGAGCATGCATCCTATATTTTCAACATGTGGGGAGCAGAAGCAAGAGGATTAAGACTTCACAACCAGCCTTAGCTACACAGTAGGTTCAAGACTAGCCTAGGCTACTTGAGATACTGCCTCAAGAAGACAAAATGAATAAGTCAGCTAGCTGACTCTTGCAGCTTTGCAGTTCTCAGATTAACTTTCAAGACATAAAGGTTCTTCTGCCCACTTATATGAACATAGTAGGGATGGAAGAGTATACCCAGAGAAGCCGTGCAGACACTGAGGTCTGGGAAGGAAGATTTGAATGTTTCATAATGGGTTCACTAATTTTCTCTTACATTTGTTCTGGGGCTCACAGGCTGGAGTGATACATTGTCTGGCTGTTGTACAAATAAAACCTTTGTGGATATACATATTGAAATGTTTTTCTTTTAAGAATCAAGAAGTGCAGAAATTACTATGAAATTCTGGGTGTTTCTCGCAATGCCAGCGATGAAGAGCTTAAGAAAGCTTACAGGAAGCTTGCCCTCAAGTTTCACCCCGACAAGAACTGCGCTCCTGGAGCAACAGACGCCTTCAAAGGTTTGACCTTGAACCCATGCCTATCTGCCCTTGTGATGTTGGTGGTACAAATTTGTTTGTTTTTAAATTTTAAACTATATTTATCTTAGTAGGAACACATTTGTGGAGGTGAGAGAAGAGCCTTTGAGAATCCGTTTTCCTTCCACTCTATGGGTCCCAGGACTCAAGCTCAAGATTGTCAGGCTTGGCAGCAAGCACCTCCTACCCACTTAGCCATCTTGCAGGCCCAGAAGCAAATAATTTTAGCCTTCTCTGCAGATGGCCTCTTAGACTATAAGCAAGTTATTTTCCTTAACACATGCTTTTGATCTGTTTGAAACAGCTTCTTAATATTCTTGTACCCCTGTCTGGCCTCAAACTCATGGACAGTCCTGCTTCTGCCCTTCAAATGAAAGCCTGGATTTTTACATACTCTTATGCGTGCGTGTGTGTGTGTGTGTGTGTGTGTGTGTGTGTGTGTGTGTGTGTATGCACATGTGCGTGCATGAGCGCATATGTGTGTCCATACGTGTTGTGCTCATGTGTATGTCCATGTGTGTAGAGACCAGAAGACAAATTCAGATGTTGTTTTCCAGATGCCATCCACCCTTGTTTTTGAGACAGGGTCTCTCACTGGCCTTCACGTAGGCTATGCCGGTCATCAAACCTCACAGTATCTCCCTTAGAAGGCTGGGATATAAGCTCGTACCCACAGAGCCTGACTTCTTACATGAGTTCTGGGGATTGAGCTCAGGTCATTATGCTTGCAAGACAAACATTTACTTGTTTGACATCACTTGGCATTCTTTCTCTCTCCCTGCCTCCCTCCACCTCTCTTTCTTTTGACACAGGGTCTCAGTATATACCCTGGGTATCCTAGAACTAGCTCTCTGGAGCAGGATGGTCTTGAACTCAGAGATCTGCATGCCTCTTCCTCCTAAGTGCTGGCTGGAATTAAAAGGCCTGCACCAGCACTGCTCAGTTTGATACGTTCTTTTTTTGTTTTTGTTTTTCTGAGAGAAGGTTTCTCTGTGTAGCCTTGGCTTTCTTGGACTTGCTTTGTAGACCAGACTGGCCTCAAACTCAGAGATCTGCCTGTCTCTGCCTCCCCGAGTGCTGAGATTAGAGGCACGCACCACCACGCCTGGCTATCTAGTGATACATTCTTAATAGTAGTTATTAATAGTTCCCTCCTACCTTCATCTACTATCTACTAACATTGATTTTTTTTTTTTTAAGGAAAAAAGTTGGATTTGTTTTTCATTTCTATAACACTTTTGGGGGGCTTGAATGTTGGCCCAGTGATTAAGAACACTTTTTGCCCTTTTGTTCCTGCAAGACCTGCATTCCTAGCACCTACAATGTGTCTCACAATCATCTGTAACTCAAGTCCTAAAAGATCTGATGCCCTCTTCTGGCCTCAAAGGGAATCAGATGGGGATGTGGTACACATAGATACATGAGGCAAAACACTCACTCACATAAAGTAAAATAAATAAATCTTAAACTAGATTATTTCTAGGGGCGGAGGTTCATTGGTTAACAGCACTGGCTGCTCTTGCAGAGGATAGCACTTTGGGCCCCAGACCCTACGTCAGGTTGCTCTCAGCAGCCTGCAACAGAGGGATTCAATGTGCTCTTTGTTGCTGGGCCATCTCTCTATTCCTGGGTTTCACTTTTTTTGAGACAACGTCTTATTCTGTAGCCCATGGCTGGCCTTGAACTCCAGAATCTCTCATCTGAGGCTCCTGGATGCCAGGATTACAATTGTGCACTATAAGGCCTGGCTTATATGTCTTTATTGTACTAGAAAAAAACCAAAACAAAAAGACCCACAAAACTTTCTGTACTTTGATATTTTGAAAAAGAAGAAAAGAAAAAATGACTTAAACGTCTTTTACATTTATTTTTGTGGGAGTAGGTGTGGGGTGTATAAAGGCCAGAGGACAACTTGCGGGAATTGTTTCTCTCCTTCTAACACATGGGTTCCAAGGATTGAGCTCAGGTCATCTGGCCAGGTGACAAGTGTCCTTACTCACTGAGCCATCTTGAGGGTACCTGAGAAAATTTTAAGTTATTCTTGGGGCAGGAGAGATAGCTCAGTGGTTAAGATCACTGGCTACTCTTTCAGATGACCAAGATTCAGTTCCCAGCACCTACACAGTGGCTCACAACTGTCTGTCACTCCAGCTTCAGGAGATTTAACACCCTCTTCAGGCCTCTGTAGACACTGCACACATGTGGTACCCATAGACAATCAGGCCAAAAACCCATTCACATAAAACAAATAAAATTCTTGTTTGCTTGAGATGTCTGTGTAGCCCTGGCTGACCTGGAATGCACTATGTAGACCAGGTTAGCCTTGAACTACCAAGAGATCTGCTGTCTCTGCTTCCCAGGTATTGAGATTAAGATGTGTGCTACCATGCCCAGCTAAAAATAAATATTTTTTTTAAAAAATATCTTATTTATTTTTACTCTATGTACATTGGTGTTTGACTGCATGTATGTCTATGTGAGGGTGTTGGATCCCCTAGAACTGGCATCATAGATAGTTGTGAGCCGCCATGTGGGTGCTAGGACTTGAACCTGTGTCCTCTAGAAGAGCAGTCAGGGCTCTTAACCGCTGAGCCATCTCTCCAGCCCTAAAAGAAAAGTGGTGGTGGGGGAACTGTATACCATGAGGCCAGCTTCTCTCTTGTGAATCTAGTTCTCAGAGCATTTTGGAGGGGCTTGTGAATCACTCACATTCTCTTCTGTTGTTGTGAGCCCAGCCTTTAATGTCTGAGCCATTTTTCCAGCTTTCCACCTTCTCTTTTATATTCATTCAGACGTCTTCTCACAGACCATTACCATTTTGTGGGGGTAAATCTGTTGCATTTCAAGGGGTGTGCATGCTTAAGCAACCCTGTTTGGGTGCTTTTGTTTGTTTTTCAGCTTAGCTGTTTTCATTGATGCAAACATTAATAGAGCTTTATAGAAGAATCATAACAAAGTATTCCTTCTGACTGTGTTTGTGATTGTGTTGACACCAGCAGGCACCTGAATCACAGAGCACAGGGAGTATGTGTGTGTGTATGATATGGCTGTGAGTGCAAGCACACATGTGCCACAGGGTGTATGTGGAGGGCAAAAGCTCTTCTACTTGCCTATTTTGGCTTTTCTGTGACATGAGCCCAGATTATCCGCAGATTGCCATGTAGGTGGCTTCTTGTATCTCAGGTGCTAGGATTACAGGTACA
Organism: Psammomys obesus; assembly: GCF_907164565.1. Classification (NCBI taxonomy): domain Eukaryota; kingdom Metazoa; phylum Chordata; class Mammalia; order Rodentia; family Muridae; genus Psammomys; species Psammomys obesus. Next base: position 1,100,218 of record NW_026596069.1, read on the forward strand.
ATGTTTGGTTCTTGCAGGTACATTTCTTAGTTTAAAAAGACTTTTTAAAATGAGCTAAAATAAGGCCTTGGAGATGCTTTTTTTTTTTTTTTTTTTTCTCCAAGCAGAAGGAATTTTGCAGATTATTTTACTTAGGAGATAGTTTTTGTTTGTTTTGTTTTACTTCAACTTAATAGTACAATAGTACTGTGAACTGTTTCAATAACTACTACTCTTTTCTTTCTTTTTGGAAGGGGGGTGGTGGTTTGAGACAGGGTTTTTCTGTGTAGCCCTGACTGTCCTGGAATTTACCCTGTAGATCAGGCCTTGAACTGAGAGATCTGTCTGCCTCCACTGGGGTTAAAGGCATGTGTCACCATGCCTGGCTATAAGTGAAATAAGAACTGTGCTGTGTTTGTTTGTGTGTGTGTATGTGTGTGTTTATCAGATCCTGAGCCACATATAGGAGCTACAGCTCCATCCTCTAGAACACATTTTTAAAAGAATTTTTATTTATGTGTATGTGTGTGCTTCTGTTTGTATGTACACTCTGTGTGTACAGGTGTCCACAGAGGCCAGAACAGAGTGTCAAAACCTAAGAAACTAGAGTTACAGGCCACTGTGAGATACCTTTTATGATGCTAAGAACTGACCCTGGGTTCCATACAGGAGCTCTTAACCTCTGAGCTATCTCTCCAGCTCCCAAATCCCATTTTTTAATAATAGGAATGGTAGGTGTTTCTCCAACATGTCTGAAATTATTGGCAACCTGAGCTAGGGACAGGGTCTCAACTCCAGGATGGCTGGGATGACTCAAGAACTCTTAGTTAATGCTCACTTCAGTAACAATTGCTAGTTGTTAGCATTGTTTCTGGTTTATCAAGACTGAGCAATCTCTGGGGCAAGTCCTTTGAGAGAACTTTGTAGTTCTAAGTGCCTCTCTCTGGAACTCTGAGGCTATCTAGCACCAACTCTGGATTTCAGCTGCAGCTGCAGTAGCTATTGCTGTCACAGTTGCCCTCAGCCAAGGCAAAGACTTGCTTATGTGCTGTTCCTGTTGGTTGCAGCAATAGGAAATGCCTTTGCGGTTCTGAGCAATCCCGACAAGAGACTCCGCTATGATGCGTATGGAGATGAGCAGGTGACTTTCACTGCACCTCGAGCCAGATCTTATCATTACTACAGAGATTTTGAAGCTGACATCTCTCCAGAGGAACTATTTAATGTGTTCTTCGGGGGACATTTCCCTTCAGGTTGGTACCTTTTTTAAAGTTTTGCCTGCGTGTATATCTGTGTACCTTATGCGTGGCTGGTGACAGAGCAGGTCAGAAGAGGGCAACTCTGGGACTGGAATTACGTTTGTGAGTGGCTGTGGGTGCTGGGTCCCCTGGAAGAGCAGTCAGTGCTCTTAGCCACTAAGCCACCTCTTCAGCCCGAAGTTAGTATCTTAGTTATGATTCTTTACACCATTTATTTATGGTTCTTAGCAAACTCTTGAAGATCTGAACAGAAAATATCGGTGCTGGAGAAACAGCAAGACTTTGGAGTGAGCTAAATGGGAGTTTGATGAAGTCTCTAGTCTCTAGTTGTGCATAATTTCGGCCATATCATTTAATTTCTTTCACCGTAGTCACCACCTGAAAAGTGGGGCTGATATTTCACGGCTGATAGGAAACTCAATTATTGCATGCGTGTACACACGCACACTGTAGCACTGTAGATTAACCCAGCACCAGACTGGTTTTGAACCCCTTGTGTAGCCCAAGAAAGTCTTCAACTTGCTGTCCTCCTGCCTCAACCTTTAAAGTAGCTATGATTGTAGACTATACTGCCAGGCCTGGCCAAAGAATTTTTTTTTTACTTTTTATTTTTCATGAGTGTTTTTAAATTGGGGCTTATCATGGGTGAGAACAGTCACCTTAGGGCATGCCCCTCAGGTGCATTATCTATAAACAATTTATAGATCAATAACAAAACTGTTTATAGATCAGTAACAAAATGCCTTTTAAAATTATTTATTTACTTATTTTATGTATATGAGTGCTTTGTCTTCACACGCAACAGAAGAGGGCTTCAGATACTGTTACAGATGGTTTTGAGCCACTGTGTGATTGCTGGGAATTGAACTCAGGACCTCTGGAAGAACAAGCAGTGCTCTTTACCACTGAGCTATCTCTCCAGCCCCAAAATGTCTTTTATTAATATCATCACCAAATTGCAATTACAAAAAAAGTTAGACCTCTCCTCAGCACAAATACTAATAGGGAAAAGAGGAGGCTAGGGGGAGAGGGAGATAAGAGGAAATAGATGTGAATATGGTCAAAATTTGTGGATATACATGCATAGTAACATAACACTAATGTCTCTTGAGATGACTCAGCAGACAAAGGCTCTTCCCACCAAGCCTGAAGACCTGAATTTGATTTCTGGGATCCACATGGTAGGAGGATGGAAACAATTCCCGAAAGTTGTCCTTTGACATGTGCTTTGCATGAATGTACACATGTGCATACATACATGCGCACGCATTTGCAAACACATACTGAATAAATGAATAAATATATTTTAAAAAGTTCTTTAGGAGCTAGGGAGATGGCTCAGTGGTTAAAAGCACTGCCTGTGCTCTCGCTCTCTCTCTCTCTCTCTCTCTCTCTCTCTCTCTTTTGGTGTAGGGTGGGTTTTGAGACAGGGTTTCTCTCTATAGCCCTGGCTGTTCTGGAGTCCCACTGTTGGACCAGGCTGGCTTTGAACTCACAGAAAGATCCACCTGCCTCTGCCTCCCTGAGTGTTGGCATGTACCACCATGCCCAGCTCTGGATGCTCTTAAAAGGACCAAAGTTTAGTTCCCAGTACCCACGTGGCTCACAACCATTTTTAACTCCAGTTCTTGGGGACCTGATACCCTATCCTGGCTTCTGTGGGCACGCCATACACATGATGCACAGACATACATTTAGACAAAATGCCCGTACACATAAAATGAATTATTTTTTAAATGTTCTAATAAATCACTAGCCATAGTGGTATATGCTGGGTATAGTGTGTATACCAGCACTTGATGGGTGAGGAAACCAGAGCATCAGGAGTTCAAGGTCATCCTTCAATACATAGCAAGTTTGAGATTAGCAGGTTTTCATGAGTCACCGTCTCAAACAAAACATAACAGAAGCAAAGAGGGGAGCTGGGGCTCCGTGGTTAAGAGCACTGGCTGCTCTTCCGGAGGACCCAGGCTTGATTCCTAGGACTCACATTTGTGACTACAGTTCCAAGGGACTGGCCTCTGCAGGCATGCATGCAGTGCACATACATACATATAGAGAAAATAAACATGAAAACATAAATAAATCTTTTGTTGTTGTTTTTTGAGATAAGATCTCTCTATGTAGGCCTGGCTATCCTAGAGCTTAAATTCAGTCTGGCCTCAAACTCACAGAGATCTGCCTGCCTTTTCCTTGAGTGGTGGGATTAAAAGTGTGTGAAACCACACCCAGCAACATAAAATAAATAAATCTTTAAAGGAACAAATAAAAACATGTACAAATGGCTCAGCAGTTAAGAGCACTTATCCTTATAAAGGACCTGGATTTGATTTCCAGCACCAACATAGCAGCTCACAACCATCTGTAACTCCATGTCCAGCTATATCTAATCCCCGCTTCAGGCCTCTGTGGGTGCTGCATGCATATAGTACACAGACATACAGGCAAAACACCCTGTCTTAGTTACTGTTTCACTGCTGTAAAGAGACATCATGACCAAAGCAGCTCTTAGAAAGTATTCGATTAAGGGCTTGCTTCTGGTTTCAGAGTGTTAGTCTATGATCATCATGGTAGGAAGTAGACAGGCATGGCGATAGAGCAGTGGCTGAGAGCTTTACATCCTGAGCTGCAGGCAGCAGGCAGGGAGAGAGAGACTGATCCTGGTGTGGGCTTTTGAAACCTCAAATCCTACTCCCACTGATGCACTTCCTTCAACAAGGCCACACCTCCTAAACCTTCCCAAACAGTTCCACACACTGGGGCCCAAACATTCAAATGTTTGAGCCTGTGGGATTCATTCTCATTCAAACACACCCATATACATAAAAATAAAACATCTTTAAAAAAAAAGTCATGGTGAAAACCTTTTTTTTTTATTACAATCAATATGTGCAGCAAAACAAAACCCATGATGTACATCGCAGAGAGCTGGAAGTTGAAAAAGTTAAATGCCAAGAAAATAAGTTGAATTTTTTAGTGTTGCTAGGGATGCAACCCAGAGCCTCCAACATGCTAGGTATGCCCACATGCTGAGCTATGCCCCAGTCCTTTAAACTGAATTATATGAGTGGCTAGTAAAGATGCCAGTTAATACTGGTCACAGAAGCAGACACAAGTATATCAGATAGGATTCATGGCCAAAATACTCTCTGTCTTCTGGCCTTTTCAAGTTTTCCATAAAGTCAGGAGATTGTTATACCTACCATGCCCAGCTGGCTCCCTCCGTGCTCCTACTGCCATATTTTTCTGTTGGGTCCAATAAACAGATGCCTGACATCAGCCTCAGGATCATGACCTTGAAAAGGACAAAAAAGGAACTGCCATCTCATGAACGTTCTCTCCTACTCTCCCTTGCTCCCTCTTCCCCTCTCTAACCACGTCTCTTTTCCAGGAAATATTCACATGTTCTCAAACGTGACAGATGACAGTCACTTTTACCGCAAGCGGCACCGCCATGAAAGGACACAGACACACAAGAGAGAGGAAGAAGACAAACCTCAGGTGCGTGGGGAGTGGAGATCATACATGTGGCCATAGTGAGCATGCTTCTGTGGGGTGAGGAGATCCACTCAGATGGGCCGTGCTGACCTGCTTCATCATGCCTAGCTTGTGGGGCTGTCTTGATTGATTGACCTTTTTTTTTTTTTTTTTTTTTTTAAACTACAGAAAATAAGAATCCCTTAAAAAATATCCAGAACTAGCCAGGTGTTGGTAGGTGCACCATTGATATCAGCGCTCCAGGAGGCAGAAGCAGGCGGATCTTTGTGTGTTTGAGGCCAGCCTGGTCCACAGAGAGAGTTCCAGGACAGCCAAAGCTACACAGAGAAGCCCTGTCTCAAAAAACAAAGAAAACAAAACAACAACAACAAAAAAAAAGCCTCAAAATTTTATGAATTAAAAGGAGTTTAAAGTTAGAAAACAGAGGAGTCTCAGAAAGTTCAAAAGGCAAGAAGTACCGCTGGGATTGAACCAGCTTGTCAGTCTTGGCTGCAAGTGCCTTAACTTGCTGAGCTGTCTTGGTGGCCTCACATGCATGTACACATTCAAAAAGCAGCAATAAATACTATGCCTCTGGCTGGTCCCTGAGAGGATGTGTCCTTTCTCCAAACAGTAGTTAATAAAGGAGGGGATGAAGCTCGACCCTACATTGTCAAGGAAGAATGTGATCATTTCTGATAGGAGTTAGATGTCATCGGTGCCACAGGACAGCTGTGGCTGAGTAAGAGTTGCTTAACACCAGCCACTCCTGGAGCCCAGTCCCTCTGTAGCAGAATGACCTAGAAGTGTAAGGGACAGAGGGCTTATGGACAGTCAGTGCAGATTGGAGGGGCTTCCTTTAGCCTCTTATCAGAGAGAAAATGTGTTGTTTGCTTTGAAGATGAAATGAAACCTTTTTGGCAAACCTTGGCTTTATGGCCGTTCCTGTGCAGTGCATTAAGTCATAACCCATAACCCTGTGGAACCTGAGTCTCAGGCACCCTCTGCTCTCTTGCAGTCGCCGTATTCCGCGTTTGTTCAGCTGCTTCCAGTCCTGGTGATTGTGATCATCTCTGCCATCACTCAGCTGCTGGCTGCCAACCCCCCATATAGCCTATTCTACAAATCGTAAGTGGAATATTCCTAATTTTTTGTCAGTAACAGTCTGAAAGACGAAAGACTTCAGGTTTTGCTGATTCATGCTGACATTTAATTTCACCTTCCACTGTGGTTATTATTTCAAGGACTAGCCATTCAGAGTTTCTCTAGTGTTTTCTGTGGAGGCGAGAAATACTAAATTTAGGTATTTGGAAACAATTAATGTAAACTAAAAGGAACAGCCCAGCAGTAATAATGTGGTTTTAGGAGAAGGATTATTCTGTTACACAGTGACACCCTCTGGTCAACTGGAAAACAGTCAGAATTGGGTTAGAAGGATCAACCTAATAATTTGGGATTCATAGCAAATCTTTCTCACCATGGTGGAGTTAGAAAGGACCCTAATGAAGGCGGGAGTGCTGTCTCACACCTGCAGTCCAGCACTGAGTAAGCAGGGACAAAGGATTGCCATGATTCCAGGCCAGCCTAAACGCGAAAGGGGGGGGGGGGCGTGGAGGGGGTAGGAAAGAGAGGAAGAGGGAGGGAAGGAGAGAAAAGGAAGAGGGAAGAAGGGAGGGCTGGTTGTGATAACTACGGCTGGAATGATAGACACTAGGACCTGGTGATTAAAAAAAAAAATTAATTACAAGAAGAGTTGGAGAGATAGCTCAGAGGTCAAGAGTACTAGTTGCTTTAGCAGACGACCGGGTGGGTCAGAACCATTCATAACTCCAGTTCCAGGGGATCTGATGCCCTATTCTGGTGTCTGCAGTCATCAGGCATGCAAATAGTTCACAGACATACATGCAGGCAAAATACTCATACACATAAAATTTAAATTGATTAAAAAAAGTTGCAAGGAGGGACATTTGTTGCCCATAAGTGATGTTTGGAATTCTGGAACTTTTCAGAGGGTATATAAATTTGAGAGTCTGGATGTGGGTGGGTGATGGGTGGTTGCTGTTGGCTGCTATTGGTTGTTGTTGGTCATAGTTTGCTAAGTAGTCACTAGCAAAGAAATGAGAAGAATAAATTAGATAGTCTTACATTCAGGATTAAACTTGCTCCAAGAAACTTGATGCCCCTAATCAACAGGAAGTAGTCTAATGATAACATTGCCCCTTTCCCATCTATCTTTTCTTCTCTCCTATCTAGTGTTAGGGGATTGAAAAGGTGGGAAAGGGTAGAGAAGGGTGGAGGGAAGAAGAGCCTGCAAAGTAGCCAACGCTGGCTGCAGGTGACTCTTTGTAAAGAATGAACTAAATGATGGGGCTGCGTTGGTCCTCACTACCAGATTGCTTGCTTGGTGTGTACGCTGGCCAGAGCCAAGAGTGAGAGTGTTCTCACTCCAAGCTGATGTGTTCCGCTCTGTTTCAGAACCTTGGGCTACACCATTTCTAGAGAAACGCAGAACTTGCAGGTGCCTTACTTTGTGGATAAAAACTTCGACAAGGCCTACAAAGGGGCTTCTCTTCGTGACCTGGAGAAAACAATAGAGAAAGATTATATCGATTACACCCAGACAAGTTGTTGGAAGGAGAAACAGCAAAGTAAGTAAGGCCACACAGGCTTTCACTGGTGGCCATGACTTCCCTCTGAGAGGTCTCCCAGCTTCCTGATCCCGCTAGTCTGCTGGTTTGGGTCATGAGAACAAGCACCCACTCAGATATTATAGCATAGAAGGATTGGGAAAGTTAGAAACTCAGGCGTCTTTGTATTTACCTGTTATATTCTCTTTTTCCTCATGAATAGGGATGGTAGGGGGGCTTACTACATAGCCCTACCTGACATAGAGCTCTCTGCGTGGACCAGGCTGGTCTCACAAAGATCTGCCTGCCTCTGACTCTACTGCTCTGCAGTCCTTATTTTCTGATCCTCCTGAGAACTTAGATTATAGATATATGTTAGCTCTCCCATCTTACTGCCTGTGTTTTTTCTGGAGAGATGACTCAGAGGTTAAGAGCACTGGTTAAGAACACTTCCAAAAAAAAAAAAAAAAGAACACTTCCAAAGGCCCTGAGTTCAATTTCCAGCAACCACGTGATGGCTCACAAACATCTGGTACCCTCTTCTGGTGTGCAGGCAGAACACTATATAAATAATAAATAAATAAATCTTTAAAAAAAAATTACATGTAACTGTGCCTAGTGTTGCCTGCCTGTAATCCCAGCACTTGGGAGGCAGAGGCAGGCGGATCACTGTGAGTTCGAGGTAGCCCGGTCTACAAAGTGAGTCTAGGACAGCCAAGGCTACACAGAGAAACCCTGTCTCAAAAAACAAACAAACAAAAACCAAACACCCCCCCCCAAAAAAAAAAGGAGGAGGAAGAGGAGAAGAGGAAGAAGAAAAGGAGAAGGAAAGAAGAAAAAAGCAGTAGTAGTTGTTGCAGCTGGCATGGAGTTTGGTGCCCCTCACTTTTCGTTGCTTCTGAGTGCATAGAAGGAGCGTGGCCTCTTGGGTCTGGCTTTTCAGTGGGCGGAGTATGAACAGATCTTCCTTCCCTTTCCCTCCCAGAGCTCAGTGAGTGACAGTGTCTGCACTTGCTTACAGCCCTAGCTGTTACTGGGGAGTGCTGGGAGGAGTGTTAGCCCTGTCTCAGCCAGCCCCTCAAGACACACACACACACACACACACACACACACACACACACACACACACTAACTGCATTTTGGCTTTGAGAACTAGGCTTTGGTTGTTTTTGTTTTCAAAGCCAACCTTAACTCATCTTTTAAACTTTATTACTAATGTCTTTAAATGTGTACTGATACAATTAGGTCCTTGGTCCTGGTGCTTATAAGCCCTTGCTGACCTGTCACGTGCCCCTACCTCCACTGAGCTAACCTGCTCTTCCGCTGGGTTCCTAAGGCACTTTGTTCTTCCTGCTAGTGCAGTACTGCTCACGAGCTTTACACGTGGGTTCCCTGTGCAGGGCTCCTGGCCCTGGGGAGGAGACTGTGTCATGCTAATTCTGTGTCCTGAGCTGTTCTGGGTTCAGAACAAGTGCTCTGGGTTATTAGAGAAGATTCCTACACTGGAAATGAGTGAGCTGATGAGAAGGGTAACAGATCAGTGTGCTGTCTTATCCCTTTCCCTCAGGGAACTTGCCTCTGCCTTGTTTCTACAGGGCAAAGCCTAGCTATCTCCTCAAATTAGGGCCAGTTAAACAGGAGGACGAATTTGCTTTTAACCTCCCTCATTGTTAAATTAGGGTGTATTTTTGCTGTTGTTGTTGTTCATCTGGTTGTTTTTTTTTTGAGACAGTGTCTCACTATGTTGCTTGGCTCCCCTGCAACTCACTGTGCAGACAAGGCTGTTGAAATTAGATTTTCTCTTTTAAAAACCAGAGAGGAGCGCTGGATGTGGTGGTGTAGGCCTGTCATCCCAGCAAGTGGGAGGCACAGATAGGAAGATTTTGAGTTTAAGATCAGACTGAGCTACATAGTAAGACTCTGTCTTGGGGGAAAAAATTAGGCTGATGAGATGGGTCAGTGGGTAGAGGCAATTGACACTAAGCCTGACCTGAGTTCAATCCATGACCCAGAAGTAGAAAGAACTGATTTCCAAGCCGGACACGGTGGTGCACACCTATAATCCCAGCTTTTGGAAGGCAGAGACAGGCAGATCTCTGTGAGTTCAAGGCCAGCCTGGTCTATAAAGTGAGTCTAGGACAGCCAAGGCTACACAGAGAAAACCCTGTTTCGGGAGAGAGGAGAGAACTGACTTCCAAAGTCGTTCTTTGACTATCACATACAGGTTATAATACATTCATGAGGGTGCACACACACACACAAATAAATAGGGGGAATTAAACAAAAACAAAAGGCCAGGTACTGGTGGTGAATGCCTTTAATCCTAGCACTTGGGAGGCAGAGGTAGGCAGATCCCTGAGTTCAAGGCCTGGTCTACAGAGCAAGTTCCAGGACAGCCAGGGCTACACAAAGAAACCCTGTCTCAAAAGCCAAAGGAAAGGAAAGAAAGAAAGAGAGAGGAAAGAATTAGGAACAAATTGGTATATAGTTTAGTCTCAAACTCACAGAGATTTACCTGCCTCTGCCTTCAAGTGTTGGCCTAAAGGTGTTCCCAGCATGGGGAAAGAATTTAGGAGCAAGAATCTGTGAGGATCTGAATCAGACAAAAGGTACAGTAATACACCCTAAGTGTCCCTTTTGTGCTGGGCACCAGAATGGTTTGAATGTATTGCTTTCTGCTGGAGCTACATCAAATCTGTATTTTGTATTCTTTGGGCCCTTACACACAGAAGCACACATATACATAAACCACACACACACATGTGCACATGTTCCATACTCTGCTCTGGCATTGAGATGCTGACTATGCAAAGAGGTTAAAGACTGTACTAGAAGTGGTGCCTAGGCTTTTGTTCCCCACTACATGAGGCCTGTTCAGATCTGTGGCCCTCTTCAGGTCCAAGTGAAATTTTTATGAGAGCTACACCTGGTAGAATAGACTTGTAATCCTATCCTGTAATCTCTTGAGAAACTAAAGCAGGAGGATCACAAATTCAGGGCCTGCCATGGCTTGAGAGTGAGTTCACAGCTAGCCTGGGCAACTTAGTAAACCCCATAGCAAATATTAAAAAAAAAAAAAAAAAAAAGAACTCAGGGTATGGTTCATGCCTAGCATACATGAAGTACTAGGATCTATCTTCAGTTAAAAATACACACATACAGCCAGGCAGTGGTGGCACACACTGTTAATCCAAGCTCTCAGGAGACAGAGGCAGGCAGATCTCTGTGAGTTTGAGGCCAGCCTGGTTTACATTTTGAGTCCAAGACAGCCAGAGCAGCACAGAGAAACCCTGTCTCAAAAAACCAGACACACACACATGCACACACATGTAAGCAAATCCATTGAATGAGCCTGATGTATGCAACTCACCAGTTGTGAATGGAGGTTGTCACCTCATCCCCTGTAAAATCTATTCATAGCATTTAAACACAATGGTTCTGAGGAGCCTCCACACCACCCAAGTGCCATTTGAGAGCAGGCAGCACCTGCCCTCTGAATCCAGCAGCAAGTGCAGCCAGAAAGGTTAAATTTAGCACTTTGAGGTTGTAAAAATAAACTCACTTGAGAACAAAGTTCAGTCTTGGCAAAATACCAAATGGAAATTGTATTAAGACTAGCCATTGTCTTTGAAAATCTTACTTATTCCTTTTATTTGCTTTTCCTTGGAGTGCCTATTATGGGTGATATTTTTATGATTAATCCTTTACTACGGATGATAATAGTCCTGTTTACTCATTCATGGATAGATCTGCGTATTATACATACTGCCAGGGAAAGTGGCTGTGTCACTGTGCTGGGCGAGATTATTGTAACAGGCAAGACCTGCCTCCTGGGCTGGTCCAGCAGAGCTGAGTGAAGAGCTGGCCATGAATGAACACTTCTTTCCACACCCCTGAGCAGGATAACAGAGCTGGTGGAATCCTAAGCTTTGAAGTAGGGGGGGGGAAATCATTTCCTACCAAAAGGTTGTGTGGTGTGGGTGTAGCTTAGAAGAGTGAACACTGGATTCCTGGTGAAATCTAAGCATGCACAGCCTCACACAGTAGAAAAAGGACAGTGGCCCTGGAACCAGGTCCTGGATAGTTACAATTGAAGGGAACATTTTGTTAAGAGGAAAAGGTATTTTCTTAAGTTTGTTCCTCCCAAAGCCTTTTTATTGTATTCATTTTATTTGTTTTAATTATTTTTTTGTTTGTTTTTTTTGAGACAGGGTCTCTCTGTGTAGCCTTAGCTGTCCCGGACTTGCTTTGTAGACCAGGCTGGCCTCGAACTCACAGAGGTCTGCCTGCCTCTGCCTCTGGGATTACAGGTATGTGCCACTGTGCCTGCCTACCCAAAGACTTTTTTCTTTTGTTTTACTTATAAGTTACTGAAAAACAAACAAAACAAAACAAAAGAAGCAACCAAACGAACAAATTCTTGAGTGTTGGGGCTGGAGAGATGGCTCATGTTAAGAGCACTCACTGTCCTTCAAAGGACTCCAGCTCCGGAGTCTCAGCCCCTGCTCTGACGTCCACAGGCTCACGCCTGCACGCAGAGTACATGTATACACTCACATATACACATAAAATACTTTTTTAAGATTCTTTCATTTAATTTTGTATGTGAGTGTCTTATCTGCATGCATGTCTATGCACCACATGTGTGCTTGGTACCTGCAGAGGTTAGAAGAGGGCATTGCATACCCTGAAACTAGAGGTATGGATGATTGTGAGCCACCATGTGTGTGCTGGCAAACCGAACCCAGGTTCTCTACCAGAGCAATAAGTTCTTAACCACTGAGCCGTCTCTCCATCCCCTAAAATATTTTTTAAGTTACTGAATGTTAACATAGTTTGTTAGAAGTAACATACTCTTTGAACAGACCCTTGGCTTGTGGCATGGCGGAAGGAGAGCAGGCATATTTCTTTGAAGCACTGACCTTGTGCCAAAGCAGGTTGTCTGACTCAGTTTCACTGAGCTTTGTGAAATCAATCCATGTCTTATGTGAAAGATATCTTTCTTCAGCTGGTTATAGTGGCTGTCAGGACAGAAAATACTAAGAATCATTAGTGTCTACTGTCTTCTGGATGAGGAGTTCAGAGAATGAGACATCTAAAAGGTCAAAACAGCATAAGGAACTGGGTGGTGGCGGCGGAGATGCATGCCTTTAGTCCCAGCTCTCAGGAGGCAGAGGCAGGCAGATCTCTGAGTTCCAAGACAGCCTGGTCTACAGAGTGAGTTCCAGGACAGCCAGGGTTACAGAGAGAAACCTGTCTCTAAAATACAAAAACAAAAAAATCAAAGCAGCAGCATAAGGAGATTGTTCTGGTGAAGGCAGAAGCATATCTGTTCTGCAGCTGTGACTCTGAAGAAGCAGGTGCAGACTGATTTCACAAAGCCTCCCCACCTGCCGGAGAAGCCCTGGAAAGGAGTGCTGAGCACGCAGTGGGGCAAAGGAGCCAAAGTTTAACACTTGAGTGCAGTGCGCAATCCGTCCTCCACGAAGCCCCATCACCTGCAAGGTCCTGGCTAGCGGCACTGTGGGCACCCGCACGAAGGGTGAGAGCACATTGTTCTGCAGCCTGGGAGGCCCACTGCCTGCCAAGCCACTGCCTGGCCGGAGTCCAGGCCCTGCAGCCCGATTGTACAGGGAGGGTTCTCAGGGTTATCTACCCCTCACCCTGGAGTTCTGGGCTTCTTCTGCACTTTGGGCCTTACTTGGTGAATCATTGTGAGCAGAAATGCCAGGCAGTGTTTTGTGTTGATGGAATATTATTCAGAAGTCCATGGTATTGTTCCTCCTGGATGAATGCTAAATCCTGTGTCCTGGTAGTTTACTGATTAATCAGACAGCTTCGTCTTGTTCAGCCAAGAGAAACAAAACCTGTCAGCAAGGTGATTAAAAATGAAAGGCCTTTTTTCAAAGTGATTAAAATAGTGTTTTCATAAGCAGGGTCCCTTAAAAAAGCTGCCTGCTGTTGGAGACTTTCAGAAGCCACGAAGCCGATCCAAGCATGCCATCCTATTAATATGTGATACTCATGTCTCCAAAGGTGCATTTCAGGAGCTCCCCCCTAAGAATGAGCAACTTACAAGAGAATAAAAACTTAGACCAAACACCGTGGAGTTGAGAAACACAGCAGAAATTATATTCCAGTTAAAAATAGAATGGCCTTCTTAATCATGAGGAGAAAATGGTATTTATTTGGTCAAAGAGCCAGACAACTGGGTCAAAATGATTTGACTTTTGGAAGAGCCATTTGAGTTGGTGACCCCCATATGTGCTAAGGGGATGAAGAGAGCCGCTAGCCTTCTGTAGATGCCCACCTACCAGAGTAGGCTCTGCATCACGTGTGACTCCTGAGTCTGCAGTACTGAGGGTAGAATGTAGCAGCTGTCTTTATCCAGATGACAAGAATGGGCGATTGGGCTCCAGTCTCTCCAACTGCCATCTCATCACCACTGGTAGCAAGGCTGTGGTGATCTCCTCTTTCTGCACATGTGCAAGCTTCCCATGCCTTTGCCAAGTGTTTGTTGATAAAAATGAAGCCTAGTATTTCTGTAGCATAGCACCGACTACAGTGCTCTCAGGTCCCAGATGGCCTTAACTCGCAGACCCAACAGGTACCTCTAGGGTAGAGGAGTAACTGTTGCCCAGATGGATTAGAGCAAAGTAGCATGACAGCAAGGCCATTTGAACCTAGAAAGACTGAAGGGAAGGAGGTGTTCAGTCTTAATGAACCTGTTGTGTCTTTCAGAGTCGGAGCTGACCAACTTGGCAGGGCTGTACAGAGATGAGCGACTTCGGCAGAAAGCGGAGTCGATGAAACTCGAGAACTGTGAGAAACTTTCCAAGCTCATCGGTCTCCGAAGGGGTGGCTGAGAGGACCATGCCCTGCTCAGGGTGGGCTTTCTTACCTGTTACTTTTACATTGCAAATTCCACTGTATAATACAAGTTAGGAAACGGTGAGCGTGCTACTACCTGCTGACTTTGTTGGGCAGAGCTGCAGCAGATGGAGCTACATCTGTCCCCACCCGGTTCTTCGCCAGGCTAGGCTCCCAGGGCAGGAACACTGTCTGAGTTACACAAATGGTAAATTTTGGACCCAGCTCCTCCGTGAACATAGGCCAGGGCATTCCAGAGAAGGTCCACCTTTCTTTCTTCATCCTCTCCGCAGCAAAAGCCCACTACCAAGGTACCTCCAGGCATCGCCAGTGCGCTTCAGGGTATTGATGGTGTCTACCAAGAACTAGACCTCTCCCTGCTGCAAAAATCACCATCTTTTCAGTTTTCCCATTCCCTAAGGACAGCATAGAGAAATGGAATTATTTAGGCAATTCTTCAGTGTTGTCCATATTTCTGTTGAGTCAGGAACATGAGCAAATTGCCTGATTTGATTTTTTTTTTTTTCTTTTTTGAGAGAAGGGCTTATTCTGTAGCTCAGACTAGCCTGGAACTCACTGTATAGTCCAAGCTGGCCTTGAATTTGCAACGATCCTGCTGTCTGAGTCTCTTGAGTGCTGGAATAACAGGTATGAGCCACCATACCCAGTGAGGTTCCTTTTATTTCCTTAGTCATCTCTTTGAGAAGGTCTGGAAAGTAATACCTGTTGAGCAGGCTGGACATGGTGGCACACACCTTCAATCTTAGCACTCAGGAGGCAAAGGCATGGCAGCCTGGACTACACTGCAAGTTCTAGACCAGCCAGTTACATAATGCGACCTTGCCTCAAAAAAAAGAAACAAAACAAACAAACAAACAAACAAATGTGTTGCTGTAAAACAGTTCAGTGGCCAGTTCTTCAGCAGCAGGAAGCAGGGGTAAGGGAGAAGGTAAAATACAAGACTGTCAGATCCTCAGTGTCGATTCTCCATGCATCTCAGAACTGGAGAGCATTCTCTGTGTCGCTTCCCCTTTAACTCATCATTTAGTATTGTAAGTCATGGTGAGCACAAGTATGCACAGAAGTGCAGTAGTCAGACCCAAAAGGAGGCACAGGCAGAGACACGAAGGGAGGGAGGAGCCTGTCTGTGGCGTGGAGGGCTAATGTCAGCCTTAGTTGTCACTTTGAGTCAGTACCCTTGCACATCTTCCTTTCATTCAGTGTTTTTGGAGTGCCTACTACAAAGCAATTGCTTTCATGTGGGTTTTTATTTTGTGGTTTTGTTTCTGGTTTTTTTTTTTCTTTCTTTTCTTTTGTTTCTGTGGTTTCTTTCTTTCGTTCTTTCTTTCTGTAAAGATTTATTTATTTGTTATGTATACACTGTTCTGTCTGCATGTACACCTGTGCACCAGAAGAGGGCATCAGATCTCATTACAGATGGTTGTGAGCCACCATGTGGTTGCTGGGAATTGAACTCAAGACCTTTGGAAGAGCAGCAGCCAGTGTACCTAACCTCTGAGCCATCTCCAGCCCGTTTCTGTTTTTTTACTTATGCCTCCTCACAATTTATAAAGCCAGTGCTTTACCTTATTCATGAATCAGAACACTGGCCAGAGAGGATGAATAGTTGACCTAGGTCATATGGTTAGGTAAGGAAGTACGAAATGTGAGAGATCATACTCTTTCTCAGGTGATTCTAGCCAGGTTGGCAAAGCAGAGATTTTTTTCCTCGGATGCCTCTGTCCTCCAGGACACCTTCGCCCCCAACTTGCATCCTTTCCATGGTACTCTTACATCCCTTCAGGGCTGCTTCCCTGCTAGGCTTTTAGAAGGACCAGAGCTGGACAGATGGCTCAGCCATTAAAGCTGCTCTTCCAGAGGATTCAGGTTCAATTCCCAGCACCCAGGTGGCAGCTCCCAATGTTCTGTAACTCCAATTCCAAAGGACCTAACTCCCTCTTCTGGCCTTTACAGGCACTGAGTGCACCTGGTGCACAGAAATACATTCAGACAAAATACCCATATATATTTTCTAAAAAGCAGGACCCTTAGGCCAGGCTTGGTGGTGCATTCCTTTAATCCCAGAAATCAGGAGGCAGAAGCAGTTGTATCCCTGTGAGTTTGACACCACTACAAATTGAGTACCAGGACAGCCAGTGCTACACAAGCAACCTTGTCTCAAAAAACAAACACACAAACAAACAAACAAAAAACAGGGCCCTTGATACAAATCTTCAGAGGCAGAAAAAGCAACTGTTCCTATTTCTAAGTCATTGATTGCCTAGGCTGTGTGGTTGGGCCTTCTTGTGGAGGGCTGAGTCAGACTTCAGTTTCTGAGTGCCCAGATTATCAAGACTGAATTTGAACAGACCAGTAGGTGACTGGTTTATAGTCCATGTAGTTTTTCTTTTCTTCTTAGATAGGGTCTCATGTATCCCAGACTGGCCTCAAAAACCTTGACTTGGTTTGGGGATTAAGGGGGGAAGGTAGTTTGAAACAGGGTTTTTTGTTTTGCTTTTGTTTGTGTGTTTGTATGTGTGTGTAGCTTTGGCTGCCCTAGAACTTCTCTGTGGACCAGGCTAACCTCGAACTCAGAGATCTGCCTGTCTCTGCCTTCTGAGTGCTGGGATTAAAGGCCCAGCTCTTTTGTGTTGTTTGTATTTTGACAGGGTTTCTCTGCGTAGCCCTGGCTGTCCTGTAACTCACTCTGTAAGTCAGGCTGGCCTCGAACTCAGGGGTCCATTTGCCTCTGCTTTCAGAATGCTGGGATTTAAGGAGGTGTGTGCCACCACCACCTGAAACCTTGAACTTTGGATCCTCTGCCTCTACCTCCTGGATGCTAGTCACTCCTGGCTTATGTGGTGCTGGGGAATGAACCCAAAGCTTTGTGCATGCTGGCCTGCTGAACTATGTCCCGAGACTTATCTTCTAATTTTTTGAGAATCTCTTTAAGCTATGAATAGCAGGGAATTTATTTTGTAAAATGTGCCAGGCATGGTGGCATATACCTTTAAACCCAACTCCCTGGATATAGAGGCAGATGGATTACTGTGAATTCAAGGCCAGCCTGTTGTACATAGCAAGTTCAGAGTGAAACCCTGTCTTGAAACATACATTTTAAAATGTACCCATAAACCAAATAAGCTTATGGAAAGTTCCTAGACATGAAAAAATAAAAGCTGTCCTCTCCCAGCCTCAGCCTCAGCCAGAAAGTAGACCATCATGAAACTGGTCTGGCAGGGTATAAACCCCTCTGCCTAGATGCCCTTGAATAGTTCTGCAGATCTCATGGAAGTGATTGAGCTACCTGTAATGATGACACCAGAGACAATAACTCAGCTGCATTAAATGTCACAACGATTGTCTGTTCCTATAGCCTGGTAGCACTGTTTCCTGGCAGACTACAGTACTCGTGTCTTGTTTCCTCAAGAGAACTGTATTTGCTTCTGTTAACTTTTATAGTCTAATCTATTTGGCACTATCTAGAATAGTGTTACACTCTTAAGTCCTTCCTTGCTTATAATTTAGATACGTTGTGTGCTTATTGGCAAAGCAAGCTTTGTCCTCTTGCCTACATCTTGGGGGAGATTTCCTATCAGTGTAAACCCTTTAGCCATGGCTGTTCTTCCTGTCACTGTGGCTCACAGCTTGAGACCACAGAATAGAGACTGCGATGGGAGTGAAGTTAAGACACAGGACTCAGGGCTCACACAGGATCAGAAACTGCCATTCAAATGAGGTGCTGTCTTTAGTGAGAGGGAGACAGAAAATCCTCCTTGTAAGGAACAGCAGAGCTTGAAGGAGCCTGTGACCTTGTTCATCACTCAAGCCAGGAAAACATCTAAGCTCCATTGATCAGCTCCAGGCTGACAGCTTGGGAGAAGTGACCGGTAAGAAAATAGCATTGCTGTGCATGCTTCTGGGAACTATTAGAATTTACAAGACATGCCGAACCCTGCTGGAGCCAGGGCCAGCAGGCTGGCTGAGCTGTGTGCAGTTCTCATTCTCACCTTTATTCTCCTCACAACTGGCACTGCCAGGAGGCACCTGGGGAATCCCAACAGGTTCTCGTTGCAACTGGCCTACATGACCAATCCGTTGTCTCTGCATGCACTGCTCCTCACAGGAGCTGGCTTTTAATTATTTTTCATGTAAGGTGTTAGATTGCTGTCCGATATATTTATTTTGGGAAAGGGCCAAGTTAGTATACATCTTAATGTTTGGGCCTGCACTGTTGATACCTCATGCAGTATCGAGTAACTGTTATAGACTGAGTCTACATTTGCATCACACTCAGTTTTTAGAGGTAGAGATAGAAGTGCTCTGTGACCAGAGTGAGGAATGACACATGTGAAATTAGTTGGCAGTGAAAAATGCTGAGAAATCTGGCCACCTGATCCATTGCATCTAGAGTGAGTGTATTTTACAAAGTGAACATTAAACAATTTTACATACAGAATGTGACCTTGTGGCTTTTCTTTGTTCGGCCTTTGCATGAAGTCCTCAGATACTAAATATGCTTGGAGCCACTGTGGACTAAAGATGGTACTGTGGAATAATTTGTGTTTAAAACAACACATAATACTAATGGCATGGATTCACATTTGTTCTTTTTGTTTTGTTTCAAGACAGTGTTCTGAGCCAGGTGCAGTGGCCCACGCCTGTAATCCCAGCTCTTGGGGAGGAAGAGGCAGGTGGATCTCCGTGAGTCTGAGGCCAGCCTGGTCTACGAAGTGAGTCCAGGACAACCAAGGCTACATAGAGAAACCCTGTCTCAAACAAACAAGACCCAAAGCTATAAAAATAAAAATAACAATACAGTGATCTGCCTGCCTCTGCCTCTCAAGTGCTGGAATTAAAGGCGTGTGTCACCACTGCGTGGTTAAGGATTTCTTTTATATTTTTCCCTTTTAATTGTTTTATATATGAGTCTATAGTGCCCTTGGAGGCCAGAAAAGTGAGTGTGAGCCATCATGTGGGAGATGGGAACAGAACCTGGGTTCTCTGCAAGAGCAATAAGTAGAGGCTGGAGAGATAGTTTAGCAGTTAAGAGCACTGTCAGCTTTTCCAGAGGTCCTGCATTCAATTCCTGTACCTCCATGGTGGCTCACAACCATCTGTAATGAGATCTGATGCCCACTTCTGGTGTGCAGGCATACATGCATACAGAACAGATCATACATAATAAATAATCATAAAAAGAAAGATTTAAGGGGGCTGGAGAGATGGCTCAGAGGTTAAGAGCACTGGCTGTTCTTCCAGAGGTCCTGAGTTCAATTCCCAGCAACCACATGGTGGCTCATAACAATCTATAAAGAGATCTGGAGTGCTCTTCTGGTGTGTAAGCCTACATGCAGGAAGAGTACTGTATAAATAATAAATAAATCTTTAAAAAATATTTAAAAAAAGAGCAGCAAGTGGGATTTTCGTTGGTTAATTTTATTTTTTAACATTTTATAATTTATATATAAAATTTCAGCAACAAACAATATAAAATGACATCACTCTTATGTTAAAAGTAAAAACAAGGGCTGGAGACATGGCTCAGAGGTTAAGAGCGCTGGCTGCTCTTCCAGAGGTCCTGAGTTCAATTCCCAGCAACCACATGGTGGCTGACAACCATCTATAATGAGATCTGGTGCCCTCTTCTGGTGTGTAGGTGTACATGCAGACAGGACATTGTATCCATAATAAATAAATAAATAAATCTTAAAAAAAAGTAAAAACAACAAAATAGAACTCAGTTCCACTTTTTTGTTGTTGTTGTTTGTTTATTGGTTTTTTTTTTCTTTTTGAGATTTATTTATTATTTATACAGTATTTTGTCTGCATATATGCCTACATGCCAGAAGAGGACACCAGATATCATTTTAGATAATTATGAGCTGCCATGTGTTTACTGGAAATTGAACCCAGGACCTTTGGAAGAACAACCAGTGCTTGTAATCTCTGAGCCATCTCTCCAGCCCTACTTATTGGTTTCTTGAGACAGGGTTTCTCTGTATAGGCTTGCTTCGAACTCACAGAGATCCAGTTCCCTCTTCCTCTTGAGTGCTGGGATTAAAAGTGTGAGCCATTTTTCCTGGCTTTTATGGCAATTCTTTTTTGTTGTTTGTTTTTTGAGGCAGGGTTTCTCTGTATAGCTCTGTCTATCCTGGAATTCAGCCTGTAGATCAGGCTGGGCTCAAAATCAGAGACCCTGCTTCTGCTCCATGAGTGCCGGGAGTAAAGGTGATGGCCAGCACCTGGCAGTATAGCAGATTCTTTAAGAGAGGTTTGAGAGTGGTGGAGAGATGGTTTGGCAGTGAAGAATTTATACTGCTCAACCAAAGGTCCCAGTTTAGGTTCCTAGCACCCACAATGGGTGGATCACCGCCACCTGTAACTGGACTAAAGACATGTGCCACCAACACCTGGAAAACACTCAAATTAAAAAAAAAAATTATAATCCAACAACAATGAAAGCCACACACAATTGATATAAATTTTAATTATAAGACAAGAGTATGAACAAAGCATTTAAAATGATCTCCACCTTTTAATAAAATCATATCCCTGTAAGAAACAGATCTGGTCTTAAGAAAACATTATTTTATGAGAGACTTATGTTGGGCAGTTTATTTTTTATGAGAGTTAAAACATGTTTACAAAAGAACCTGTTGATAAAACCAGTTCCTATCCTGAAGTAACTGTATAAACAACTTGACATCTGAAGCCGAACAGCTAGGAGCCACCTAATCTTTATTTCTCTTACACTGAAAAAACAAACAAACAGTGTGGAGATGGTGGCTGGGGCGTGGAAGCAGCAGAGAATAAAGACCCCACAGAGAGTGCCTGTAGGTGAAGGATGTAGCTTTAACTGAACCAGTGCCACTTTCATTAAGGGTTCCCTACTTTTAGATAGCAATGGCAGCACACCACAGCCAATCTAGATCAAGACGAGATTTAGCATCAGAAACTAATGTTAAATTAGTTAACATTATTATTATCCAATTAGTTACATCTTTTCCCCGAAACAACATGGACTTGAGACTCAATTCAGCAGAATCTAAGAACTTGTCTGTGTTCCAGTGGGCTAGGCCAGGAAACAAATGATACCCAGTGTAGGACTCTTCGAGCAAACACCTAGTGTAGTGGTTCTCAACCTGCGGGTCAAAAGCCTCACAGGGGTCACATATCAGAAAGCCTACGTATCAGGTACTTAATTACTATTACAATTTGCAACAGTAGCAAAATTATAGTTATGGAGTAGCAATGAAAATGATTTTATTTTGGGGTCACCACAACACGAGGAACTGTATTACAGGGCTGCAGCACTAGGAAGGTTGAGAGCCACTATGCTAATATGTCCTGACTGATTACCTAGCATCACTCTAAACTTTAAGCTTAGAATTCCACTACGTGAACCTGACTTACCTCAGCAGCAAAACTAGGGTTGGGGGTCACCAAGATCTGTATTAAAGGGTCGCAGCATTAGGAAGGTTGAGAGCCACTGTCTTACTAGTTTTCATTTTGCCTTGGCATCCTTAGTGCCAGGATTACAGATGTGCTCTACCCAGCCTTGAAAGTCTGGCTTTTTACCTCCAAAGCATCCCGGACCTCTCTTCTGATACCATTAGGCGCACACTTCCAAACTTCCATCCACTCCACTGCAGTAGCTTTACCTTCTTGCCCAGATTATTTGAGTAGCTTGCTTTTGTCCCCAGTGTTTACATTAACGTTCTAATCATAGCCAACATTTTGTTTTGAAGTTTTTTGGTTTGTTTTTGTTTTTGTTTTTTTTTGCGATAGGGTTTCTCTGTGTAGCCCTGGCTGGCCTGTAACTTACTCTGTAGACCAGGCTGGCCTGGAACTCAAGAGATTCGCCTGCCTGTGCCTCCCAATGCTGGGATTAAAGACATGCACCACCCTGCTTGGCATGTTTTGAGGATTTTTATTATGTGTATCTGTGTATGGGTGAGAGGTGACCACAGAAGAAAGAGGTGTCGGATCCCATGAAGCTAAAATTATAGTTTTTATTTGTTTTGTTTTTTAGACAGGGTTTCTCGAGGTGTAGCCCTGGCCGTCCTGGAACTTACTTTGTAGACCAAGCTAGCCTTGATTCGAACTCACAGAGCCTCTGCCTCCCAAGGGCTAGGATATAAGGTGTGTGCCCCCACACCACAGTGGTTTGTAAGATGCCCAACCTGAGTGCTGGAAACCAAACTTGAGCAGCACTTGCTGTCATCTCTCTAGCATCACCATCCCTGCAAGAACGCGCGCGTGCGCGCGTGCATGCGTGCATGCATGTGTGTGTGACTGGGAATTTAATCCAGGTTCTTGCACATGCTACATGCTTGGTAAGTCCCCTGCCGCTGAGCTATGTGTAGCCCTGGTTGTCTTGGACTCCACTTACTCTGTAGTTTGAGTTTGAGGCTGGCCTTAAGACATGACCAGCAGCCTGGTCTACAAAGGGAGTCCAGGATAGTCAGGACTACAAGAGAAGCCCTGTCTCCCTGTCTCAAAAAAAAAAAAAAAAAAAAAAAGAAAGAAAGAGAAAAAGGAAAGGAAAGGAAACAGGAAGAAGAGTGTGGGAGAGTCAGGGCAGGAAAGGGGTATAGCTCATTGTGAGAGAGAGAAAGTTGATCCCAGCACTAAAAGAAAGGTGGTGGACAGGGGTCTGTATCTCCATTCCTGTGGCCAAAGGATCCAGCAATAGACTGGGGTATACTTTTCTGTTCTCTTTTGTTTCTGTAAAAGGTAGAGATTTTTTCCATGTGTATGAGTGCTTTGCCTGAATGGATGTCTGTGTACTGTGTGTGTGTGCCTGGTGCCTGCAGAACTTAGAAGAGGGTGTCAGATCCTGGGACTAGAGCTACACCTAAGTGCTGGGAACTGAACCTGGGTCCTTTGGAAGAACAGCCAGTGCTTTTAACCACTGAACCATCTCTCTGAGGTAGAAATTAAAAAAGGAAATCAAAAGTCTGGGATGTAGCTCAGTGAATACTTGTCTAGCATACATCTCAAAATCAGGAATCCTATGTTCAATCCCCAGCACTGGACATACATGTATGTACATACATGCCCTGTTCCCACCCTATACAAGGCCTTCAGGCATTGGTAGTTCCTATTCCTGTCACCTAACCGCTTTCCCTAATCCACCCACTAGGCTATGAGAAAGCTCAGGCAGCCCCTGTTGAAAGACCAGAGGTTCCTCAGCCTGAGCTCCCTGCTCCCAGCACCAATCTACCAGTTATCAACGAGCACTCACTGTTTCTTTTCCTATTGTTTCTCATTTCTTTTCCTATTGTTTCTCATTTATTATTTGAGGCAGGGTCTCTTCAGCTCAGGCTGGTTTCAAACTCAAGAACTTTCTGTTTTAGCATCCAAAGTACTGAATTTACAAATATCACCATGACTGGCTGAAAACTGATTTTTTTTTTTTTTTTTTTTTTTTTTTTTTTGGTTGGTTGGTTGGTTGGTTGGTTTGGAATTTTTGTTTTAGGAGAGAGGATCTATGTGGCCTTGACTGCCAAGAACTTGATATGTAGACTAGGCGTCTCACAGAGATCTCCTGAAATCAAAGGTGTGCGCCACCACTGTCCAGATAAACCCAGCTTTCTATAAGTCGCCTCTGTCATAGAGTCTCATCAGGTCAATAAAAAAGTAACTACTTACACTGACTGTATATTCAATGTGACCAGCTTGCTTCAAGCCCCTGCTTGCCCTGCCTTCCTGCTGTGATGGACTGTCCCTCCAAAATGTGAGTCAAAATAAATCCCACCTTCCTCCAGATGCTTCTGTTAGAACCACTTTGTCACAGCATCAAGTGGCTAATGGAGGCATCCTCTCCCAGGTAGGAGCTCAACTCCACAGTGTCACATCACACTGAGTCTCACTGAGCCCAGGCTGACCAGAAGCCCAGAATGCCTACTGACATAGATGTCTGACCAGGGTGACCAGCCTTCACGCCCACACTGGATCCACGGCTCTCTCCTTGCAACCTTGCCCCATCCCCAGAGACTGGTTACTAGATCCTCCTGCCCTTCTGGGTGTTGTCCCAGAGGAAGCCTGTTAGACTGCTGGGGGTGAACGTTGAGTGCCAAAGACATGAAGTAACATCACGAAACCTCTGGGGGATGGAACAGAGCACGGTTCATGGAGGAATACTGAGCATCACTTCCCTGAGGGACGCTGGAGTTTTGTCTGAGGTAACTCAGGTGAACGCTCTAATTTACTAGACAAAGTTCTGTACAAGCTGTGTCGAGGCCACAAATGTGAGGGCACCTTAGGTACATGCCATCCATTGCAGTAACCACTGGCAATATGTGGCTATTGGAATTGCGGGCTGAGGATGTAGCTCAGAAGTAGAGTGCATTCTTGAAATGGAAATTATAACTAAAGTTGGTTAAAAAAAAAAAAAAAGTGGGGGCTGGAGAGATGGCTCAGTGGTTAAGGGCACTGATTGCTCTTCCAGAGGACCCTGTTTCAAATCCCAGCACCCACATGGCAGCTCACAACTGTAACTTCAAGATCTGACACTCTCACATAGACATACATGCAGGCCAAACACCAATGCACATAAAGGTAATTTAAAAAAAACAAAACAAAAACTTCAAAACTCCTTAGGCAAGGGGATGAAGAGATGGCTCAGTTGTTATAAGCATGCATTGCTTTTCCAGAAGATCAGAGTTCAATTCCCAGCACCAGTATCAGATGGTTCACAACCACCTGTAACTCTAGCTCCAAGGGATCCAACTCCCCTGGCCTCCATGGGCACTTGCGTACACATGCACACACATGCTTGAGTACACACATAACACACACTTTTTTAAAAAAAATCCTTAGGCACAGAGCTGGAGACATGGCTCAGAATTTAAAAGTACCTGCTCTTGCTGAAGGCCCAGGGTCGGTTCCCAGCACCCACAAAGTGGCTCACAGACATCCGTACCTTGATTCCAGGGAATCAGAGGCCCCGCTTCTGACCCACACAGACACTAGGCAGATACTGTGCACACACACTGCAGGCAAAAACATTCATACACATGCAAATAAATCTAAGAAAAAAAATTTTTTTTAAATCCGAGGGCACATGGGTCATGTTTTGAGAACCAGGTATGCCTAGTGTTCCTACAGGACAGACAGACTGCAGACTACATCCACTATGTTTGGGATGTTCTACTGCAGGTTTCTCTAGTCCACTGCCCCACGGCCATGACACCCCTTTGGCTTTTTGTTTTGTTTTTTTTGAGACAGGGTCTCACTGTGTAGCTGTGGCTGTCCTGGAACTCACAGAGAGCTGGGATTAAAGGCATCTGCCACCATGTCTGGTTTATAAGGTTTTGCTTTTTGTTGTTTTGGAGACACAGTCTCTTGAGTCCAAGCTAGCCTTGAACTTGCTATGTATGCAAAAATGACTGAATTTCTTCTACTTCCAAAGTGTGTTCTTTTGATTGAGCTTCTGTGTTTTTGTGGGTTTTGAGGCAGGGCTTTCATGTAGGTCTGGATTGAACCCACAATCCTCCAGCCTCCCGAGGGCTGAAGTTACCAGCCTGAGCCACCACACCTAGTCTTCTGTTGCTACACTATTGGGGATGAAATCCAACCCTTCTCTTACGACACAAGGGCTGTACCCATTGAACTACACGCCCCGGCTTCAAGAAGCTTCAGAGGAAGTCTCCGCCCCCGGTTGCCAGGGTGCTCTGTGGCGTCGTATTCTCATTGGCCGACGACAGGCGAGGCACGCAGCCGGAGGCCATTTCCAACGAGCTGGCGGGGGCGAAAGATGGCGACGCCCCTTGGGTGGTCGCAGGTGGGCTCTGGTTCTGTGTGTCTTGCCTTCGATCAACTGCGGGACGTGATTGAATCTCAGGAGGAACTGATCCACCAGCTGAGGAATGTGGTATGGAGCCAGAGCTCGGGGAAAGGCCTCGCCGGATGCTTCACCGGCGGGGGCGGGGCCAGGCCCTCTTTGGATGTAGGGGGCGTGACTGGACTACCTTGGGGGCGGGGCGTCATCCCGCACGCTGGGCTCACGCTTTTTTGCCAGGGGCGGAACCAACAAGAGCTGGGGTGACTTCCTGAACTTTAGCCCAAACTGGGCTATGTTCCCCCACTCTGTCCGAGTGCTGAAAGGACTGATAGAACTTCAGTGTCTCCACTTTTAGGGGTGACCTCACTGACTCCCCAAGGCTGCTTGCACACAGAAGCCAGATCATTCCTTAAGCCTCACTCTCCAGTGACAGATGCAGTGCGAATGCCGACTTGGCCTTTCTCAGTGCTGACTTAAGGGCCTCCAAACCTTTCTGTGTCCATTTGTTTCCACCCTCAGCTAAGGGAAGCCAGCCACTGGCGTCACAGTTTATCTCGGTGCTGGCCAGCTTGGCGATCATGGTTTTTGTGTTTTCTATTTTGGTAACCATGCTGAGATGTGTCTCTATCTCAAAAAATAAAACTGGCTTCACATCTATTTTTTTACTCTATGGGTTTTAGACACTGTCTTCCCTTCTGGGCAGTTAGACTCTAAGAGAATTATAAGAGGCTATTCTGTGTATTTCAAGGGAATGTGTGCTGCTATGGGCACTGAATCACCTTCAATTCCCAGAGGCTCCGCAGATCTTTCTTTTGGCAGCTCACTTTGGCATGTGTATTCCCAACCACCTGGAACACTTTTTTCTCTACTCCTACTTAGCAGTTAGATCTTAGGACTAGTGTGTCTTTTTCTGAGAGGAATCCTGATCCTTACTAAAGCCGGGCCCCAGGGGTTCCTCTGTACCACAGTCCCTTGTGCCTTCACCCATGACATACAGTGTTAAGGCTGGCTTTGAGACATCTCCATGAGGGTGCTTGCTCCATGCAGGCAGCACCTAAAAGCTCGGCCTCAGGAAATCTGTGAGACTAAAGTCTCCTGCCCTACGGCCTGTCAAGTCCTGGGTGCCTTGGACATGGATCCATTATCCATCCTTTGTCCTGGTCATTAGGGGGTATCCCCCTCCCACCCCAGCCCCTTCCTGAGCCAGGCTCTGTTGCAGATGGTTCTCCAGGATGAAAATTTTGTCAGTAAAGAAGAGTTCCAGGAGATAGAGAAGAAGCTGGTGGTGAGTATTGGCCTCTGTGGATGCCTAACCACCTCCCACTTTCCCAAGATCCCTGTGGCTGGGCAGAGTCCTTGAGCGTTGGCCTTTCAGAACCTCTAGCCCTATAGGGAGGCAGAATCTTCCTTCACCCTGGCTTCCACATGCACCCCTGAGGAAGGGAGCTAGTTAAGGGATCCAGAGACCTTCGGAGGCTTGGGATAAAGAGCATAAGCACCTCCCCTGCAGGAAGAAAAAGCTGCTCATGCCAAAACCAAAGCCCTCCTGGCTAAGGAAGAAGAGAAGTTACAGTTTGCCCTTGGAGAGGTGGAGGTGTTGTCCAACCAGCTGGAGAAAGAGAAGCTGGCTTTTGAAAAAGCGTGAGTGAGCCTCCAGAAGGGGCTTGGAGGTTAGGGGCTCACCTGCCTTCTACCTGCCCACCCTTTCATTTTAATTTCCCTACCCAGGCTCTCCAGCGTCAAGAGCAGAGTTCTGCAGGAGTCTTGCAAGAAGGACCAGCTCATCACCAAGTGCAATGGTAGGCGGGAGTCCCGTGCTGTTAACATACACGGGTTCTTTCCCAACAGCCCAGTGTCATCAACAAAATCAGGGTTCTACCCCAACTTCTGCCCCCGGCTGAGGATACAGGCAAGTCCAGGCGGGTCACACCTTCGAAAGTGCCTTCAGGGACCAGGCAGGCCACGGAAGTGATGGAAGCCATCGATCGGTGTGCGATATTCTTCACAGCCATAAAGGAACGGGCTTGCTTCCATTTTTCTTGAAACATACAACCTTCTTACTCCACCTTTTGTTTTTTCCCATTTTTGATAAGTTTTAGAAATAGTGTACCCTGTTTATTACCTTGCTTCAAGAGGAGCCATAGAGCAAGCACAGTCCTACTGGGGAGCCGATCTTAGACCAGGATCAAGGAGTGAGGACTGGGGTAATGAGACTCGTGCCCCTCTCATGGGAAACAGAGCCTAGGATTGCCAGATCTTTAAGAAAAGAATCTAGAAGCCAGGTGCTGTGGTGCACTATGTTCTAATTCCAGCATTCAGGAGGTGGAGGCAGGAGGATTGGGAGTCTGAGGTCATCATGAGCAGTAAGACCTTGTGTCATAAACAAAAAAGGATTTAGAAGCTGACTTTAATGGAAACTTCTGAATTGTCAGTGTAGGCAACTAATTTGGGCAGTTTTAAAGTACTGTATTCACTGAGTAAAAGATGTCTGGGCCACTGGATTTCAGGTGCTTCTGTGGAGCGCCCTGAGCTGATGGCACATCTATGTTAAGCCCTAGCTTTCAGGAACACCTTCCATTTTCGGAAAATGCTACACTCTTGTTACTTAGCCTAAAAAAGTAGCTGTGAATTCCATGCACAACATCTGTTCATTCTCTGTATCAGAGCTTGAATAGACCAGAGACCAACCCAAGAAGGTTAAGATCCCTTTGGTGAGGCCCACCTGGGGGCCTTGGGCAGCCCTCACCCACCTTCTGTCACTCCAGGTGGGCACTCCTGAGAAATGCCAATAGGCTGCTCTCTTCATCAGGACAAGCAGGCTTGCAGGCATCATGTGTGTCTGAGCATGACCTCCTAAAGCCTAACCATAGTCACCGTGTCAAACCCACAGTATCCCTCCATCCCTGAGTCCTTTCCATCTCCCTTAGCACCTCCCCTACCCAGAGAACCTGGGGAGCTGGAGATACCTCCTGGTATAGCCAGAGATACCTTACCGAGGTCATTTTCTCCCGCCCATATCAGTCCAGGCCCTGAGGCTCTACATGTGTTACGGGGTCAGGGTCTGGCTACCTCCCCACATACTGTCCTGTTCCTTTTCCATGGGCCAGAAGCCCTCAACTAAGCCAATATGGTGATGTGAACCTTACCTTAGTATCTCTGCTGGGTCCTTTGCGATCTTTCTTTCTTTCTTTCTTTCTCTCTCTCTTTCTTTCTTTCTTTCTTGAGACAAGAGTTTCTCTGTGTAGCCCTGGTTCTAGAACTTGCTCTGTATACGAGTCTGGCCTTAAACTCAGAGATCCACCTACCTCTGCCTCGTGCTGGGATCAAAGGCATGTGCCACCAATGCTGAGCACATTTTTGTTTTGATATTTACATAGCTATTTTCTTTTTTTCCTTATTTGAGACAAGTTCTCTCTGTGTAGCTCTGGCTGTCCTGAAATTGTGTGTAGACCAGGCTGGCCTTGAACTCACAGAGGTTCCTCTGCCTCCAAATACTGGAGTCAACAGGTCTGTACTACCATGCCCCGCTAGTCACACAGATTTCTAGTTCTCTTTCCCAAAAGAGTTTTAGATGCAGCTAGTCCCGATTATCCAGATGACCTTGAGCGCCAGGCTCTGTGGCTCAGTCCCATCATGCACTGGGCTCCTTCCTTGTCTCTTCACTGAGGTTTCTTTGTTCTTTTCCACATTGTGGCCCAAGGACCAGGTTTCATCTCAACTGCTAAGTGGACCAACCTTTGGGCATGGCCAGAGCTTGTGTTGTAGTTGCCTGTCTTCCTTCTTCCTTGTATGTGTAACATGTCCGTCTGTCTGCAGATTCACTGTCCAGAGGTCAAAGTCAGGTGCCTTCCTCAATCTCTCCACATTATTTTAGATTTTATTTTGTGTGTATGAGTGTTTTGGCTGTACGTATGTATATATCTGCACTACATACATGACTGGTGCCCACGGATACCAAAAAAAAGGCATCAGATACCCGGGGACTGGAGTCACAGACCGTGGCGAGCTGCCACAGGAGTGATGGGACTTGAACCAGGGCCCTCTGCAAAAGCAGCCAGGGTTCCTAGCCACTGAGCCAACGCTTCAACTACCTGACATTTTTTATTATTCATTCATTTGTTTATTTATTTATTCGGGACAGGGTTTTTCTGTGTAGCCTTGGCTGTCCTGGACTCACTTTGTAGACCAGGCTGGCCTCAAACTCGGAGGTCCACCTGCTTCTGCCTCCTGAGTGCTGGAATTACAGGCATGCACCACCATGGCTGGCTGTTTTTTTTTTGTTGTTGTTGTTTAAAGCAGTGGTTTAATATTACAGTGGGTCTGTGTGCATCCCACAGTGCATGTGTGGAGCTGAAATGAAAATCTAGCCTTCACTTTCTCCATCCACTCTGGGTCCTGGAGATTGAACTCGAGTCATTGGGTTTCACCTGCTGAACCATCTCACACCCACTGCCTGATTTCTTGTGACCAGGTCTCACACGGAACCTGAAGCTTGCCAGTTTTGGCTAGACTGACTGGCCAGCAAGCCCCAGGGACCTGCTGTCTGACTTCCCCAGCAGTTGCAAAGGCACACAGCTAGCTACACGTGGCTTTTTATGTGGGTGCTCCATGTCCAGATTTCAGTCCTCGTGTTTGTTGGGCAAGTACTTTACCAACTGAATCACCTCCTCAGCTCCCATCCCATTTAAATTGTATGTGTTCATCTGTGGAGCGGTGTGCGTGTGTGGATATGGGAGGTGCAAGATAACTCTGTCATCCTGAGAGATGGTACCTACTTCTCTTAAGACTGGCTCCCTCCCTGGCCTGAAGCTACTCTGGCTGGCCAAGCAAGCCCCAGAGCCTCCTGCCTCTCAACACTAGGATTATAAGTACATGCCACCACATCCAGCACGTTCACGTGGGTCCTGGGGACCCCGCTCAGATCCTCATGTTTGTAAGGCCAGTGTCTCACCGTCCAAGGCCCTCTCTAATTCTCACCCTATCCCTCAATTTCTTTTATATGCCTGAACCTCAACGATTTTAGTTTTCTTGGTTTGTATGTGTGGGTATGTTACCTGGTATGCACAGTGACAGAAGGTTAACTATCATGTGGGTGCTGGGAATGGAACCCAGGTCCTCTAGAAGAGCAGTCTGCGCTCTTAACTGCCGAGTTCATGCTCCAGCCTCTTGTCCCCTTTTGGAGATGAGTGTGTGTGTGCACCCCAGGCTAGCCTCAGACTTGCTTTGGAATGGCTTTGAACTGATCCTCCTGCCCTCACCTCCCTACTGCTGGGATTCCTGTCATGCACTACCACACCTAACATTGCCCTTTTTTTCTCCCCTATTTTTCTCTTGAACGGAGCGGTGCTGGGAACCAAGGCAGGCTGAGCGTAGGCATTACCAGCGGGCTTTGCTCCCAGTCCAGTAGCCTTGTGGTCTGGGATTTATTTATTTATTTTTTTCTTCTTCCTGCGTGATCAGAAATTTCTGGTGCTCCATGAAGGACAGTTATATAAATGAATGCTCTCAGATTCTTATTAGCCACCTTGGATTTTGACCCAAGACACAAAAATCTTTTTATCTAATGTATGCTTCATTAGGAGGAAAGCTTTTCCATCACTGTCAGACAGGAATAGGGACGATTTACATACGAGGACACAGGCCCAAAGGAAACCGCTCCCTAGGCCAGCACACTCACCCTGCCTGTCAGCATGAGCCTGCCTGTGGCGTGGCCTCCCCTTTCCCTGAGCATCACCTCCTGTCTGCCCTTTTCCTTTTCTCTTTTCAAACTTGAGCCCCACAGACACGTGTTCTAGTAACGCACCACAACACTAGTGCTCAGCTGCCGAGTCTTTATTTTTATCTCCTCATTCATTCATTCTGTTAAGACAGGGTCCCAGGTAGCCCCGGTTGGCCTCAAGCTTGGTAGGATGACCTTGGGCCTCAGACTTACCATTGTCTTCAAAGTGTTGGGATTAGTAGTGTGAGCTTGCCACCCTTGGTTTAGTTTCTGAGTTTTGTTTTTTTGGGTTTTTTTAGATTTATTTTATGTGTATGTGTGTTTTACCTATACATATATGTACACCGTATATGTACCTAGTACCTGTGGAGGTCGGAAGAGGATGCCAGGAACTAGATGTTTAGGAACCACCTTGTGGGTGCTGGGAACCAATTCAGGGTCCTCTGCAAGAGCGGTCAGTGCTCTTAACTGAGCCATCAGTCCAGCCTCTAATTTCTGACTACTAACTCCTTTTTGAGGGAAGTTCAGCACACATCTGAAAGCGCCAAGGACCTCATCTCCCACCAGAGGCCCTATATAGCCCAGGGTTGAGCATCTAGTCTGCCTTTGCTAGGTCTGGTTGAACTGGGATGGCCAAAGTCTCAGGGAACATCATGTTCACTCAGCTCATAGAACACAGATTTGTAGTGTTTTAAGTCTTGGGGATGACAGTGAAGAAGACAACTAGGACTTTATGCCCTAGTTGCAAAGGCAAAACAGTGATGTGTGAGACACTGAAGACATGGGCACACGGGGAAAGGGGCAGGAAATGGGATTAGGAATTTCTAGACCAAGGTTCTAGCCAAGGAGGTGTAAAAATCTGAGGCCAGGGCTCTGGCAGGGTCCTCTGCTTCACTCCAAGGACTTTGCCAATCCTCACCTGGGTGAGGGATGAAGCCACTGACATAATCATTGTCCCCAAGACCCCATAAATTTGCTGATATGACAGGCTCACATCAATACCCATAATCCTAGCTATTCAGGAAGCTGAAGCAGGACCAAAAGTTTGAGGCCTACCAGGATAAGAGTGAGTTTAAGGCTAGCCTGGTCAACTTAATGAGACAGCATCAGAGTCAAGTAGAAAGCAGATGTGTGTGGTGGTGCACTTGGAAGGCTGAGGCAGGTGGATTGCTTGCATTTGAGGCTAGCCTGGTCTACATGGCAAGTTCCAGAATAGCCAGAGCGACATCTTTTATTTTTTTATTTTTGTCTCAAAAGAGAGAATTGGGACTATGGTGTGAGGCCTTGGGTTCAGTCAATACAGAAAAACAAACTCATTCATGCTAAGGAGATGGCAGTTGTTGAAGGAGAACCCCTGGGCAGGGAGAATGAAGTTCTGAAAAGCCCCACAAGGGAAGACCTCAGTTGAGGAGGGCCTGAGAGATGGGAACCACTCCTTCCCCTGCCTCTCTCCCCCACAGAAATTGAATCTCACATTATAAAGCAAGAAGATATACTTAATGGCAAAGAGAATGAGATTAAGGAGTTGCAGCAAGTTATCAGCCATCAGAAACAGATTTTCAGGTGAGGGTCCTGGGGCCAGGCTGGGGGTTGTTGATGGAAGTGGGGAGCCTGACTTCTGGCCCCTACCCAGGGCTGTCAAGCCTACGACCGGCCGGCTCCGTTGCAGGAATCACATGTCTGACTTCCGGATCCAGAAGCAGCAGGAAAGCTACATGGCCCATGTGCTGGACCAGAAGCATAAGAAAGCCTCGGGAACACGTCGGGGCCGTAGCCGTCAGTGTCCCAGGGAAAAATAAAATGCTTACTTTCCTGTTCTTTAGCTGTAATGCCCACCTTCTACCTTCTCTGTTCTGGGGAGATCAGCTGTTCCATCCCTGTGGGTCCATTCACCGAGGGAGCTCGCTCTGTCTGCCTCCTACAGCAAATCAAGGCACCAAAGGGGGAATGGGGGACATGGCTAGGGTCATCCACCACTGGGCTGCCTCTTCTGAGCTTAGGAGCCCTACTCAAGTCTCCAGTGTCTGCTGCTGCCCTTGTTTGGGCTGGGTAGAGCCAATGGGAGTGAATGGGAAACTGGATGTTTGTGGTCTAATAGGGACTGCAGCTTGGTTTTGCTGGTTAGTCCTTCACAGCCCCAGTTAGCCTAATCATACCCTACCTGGACTCCAATAAATGTGATTTTCAGGGGTTGGCGTTAGGGTTAGGACAGAAAGGAGTGTATGTGTGAGTGTTAGCCCTGGCCAGAGACTCCGAAGACTGGATTCCAGGACCACAATGAACCCAAGAAACCAGAAGCCATCAAGTACTAAGAATATGTTTACACTATCATACAAACTACATCTGCGCCTTCTTACGCTTCAGAACAAAAAAAACCACAAGGAGGGAACTGACAAAACTTTAAAGCCGAGGGACACAGGGAAAGGGCAGCCTGCTCAAGTTGCTCAGGCAGGTCTTGACAGGATGAAAGGCTAAATCTGTTCAGAAGCCATCACTGAGTGTGCCACTAGGCGATCTGTGCTGGGTCACTGTGAGGGCGAGCGCAAAGGAGGGGCCAGTGCGCTGGCATCAGGGCCAGCCGGGGCCTGAGTCACAGCCGGACCTTCAAGCCAGAAGCTAAGGGCAGGCCGTGTCCAGCTGCCATAGGACAATGACAGCTGCTGGTTGCTTCCCTACCAGGGAAGGAAGGAATGTTCTAGGGGACTGGAATAAGGGCCTTCTGCGCCTGGGACTTGAGAGGGAACCCTACAAGGTTTGGTTTGTCGCCCAGGTTTGTTCTGGGTGCTAAGCAGCTTGTGAAAGCTAGCTAGGGACCATCCTCACTCCAGCTCTTCCCAATGGGCCTAAGAGCGATGAGTCCACCAGCACCTTACCTGAGGTAGGAGAGCCCTCCAATTCTCCCCCTACCCCATTAGAGGTAATATGGGGACGCGAGAGGAGTGGAGGAAACCACGGAGGAGAGTGTCCTTGTGATGTTAAAGAACTGGGGCTGAGGATACGGAATTTCGAGATCACAAACCCTATCCCAGGTAAGCCCCTTGCAAAGCCAGTTTTCTCACCTGTGATAAGTGGCGTAGGGCCTAGCTGCTGGTTCATGTCTAAAACTAGGCCTGCCTTCCTCACACACGCCCTTCAGCCAAAGTCTGGAGGGCGCCCCCTCACTGCCCCGCGCCCCTTGAATTGCTCCTGTGCTGGAGAAAGTTGGGCATAGGGGCTTCACCCACCCCCCAAGCTCAGGTCCCTACCGCCAAGGCCGCCAGCCCAAGCGCGGACGCTGGCTCTTTAAGACCGTTTTGACCCCGCGGCGTCCAGGAGGGGCGGGGACAGCAGTGCCGGCGCCGCGAGGGAGCGAGCGAGCGAGGAGCGGAGGCACGGGGCAGGAGGCAGCGCTCGGTGTCCTGCCCGCCATGCTGACGGCGCTCGCCCCGCCAGCCCTTCCCGGGCTCTCAGGGCGGCTGGCTGGCCCGGCGCGGCGTCAGGACTCGTCCGGCTCGTCCGGCTCCTACCACACAGCCCCGGGCTCTCCGGAGCCCCCGGACGCCGGGCCGGACGCGGGAGGCCGGGGGACCTGGCTGTGGGTGGCCCCCGGGCGGGGGGCGGGCGCGCAGCCCGTGCTGTCCGTCAGCGCCCAGAATAGCCGCCGGCAGCAGCGCGGCGGCTCGGGTTTCCCGCGAGGCCCGCCGCCGCCCCGGCCCCAGCTGCGCGTGCTGCCGTCGGGGGAGATGGAAGTCGTCTTCGGCGCGGAGCTCCTGTGCGGCCGCTCGGCCGCGGAGGAGACGGAGCCGCCCGCCTTCCACGGACCCCCGTCGCCGCCGCGGACCCCCGACGGGGGCTCCCGCTGGGCCACCTACCTGGAGCTGCCGGCCCGCGGCCCGAGCTCGGCCGCCCCCGGCCGCTACGAGTGCGTGGAGGTGGCCCTGGAGGAGCGCCCCGCGCCTACCGGGCCGCGCACCGTGCCCAAGCGGCAGATCGAGCTGCGCGCGCGCCCCCGGAGCCCCTCGCCCGACGGCCGCGCCCCGCGCCCCCGCCTGCTCCTGCGCACCGGCTCCCTGGACGAGTCCCTGAGTCGCTTGCAGGCCGCCGCGGGCCTCGTCCAGACGGCGCTGGCCAAGAAACTGGCCGCCGGCCACGGCACTTCGGGGTCCACCGGCGCGCGGGAGCGCACGGAGCCTCCGGGACCCGCGCACGGCGCTCGCGCGGCCCCGGACGACGTCAGGTCTCGGCCGCCCCGCGCGCTCGACAGAGCCCCGCGGCCTTGGCCGAGCCTCCGCGAGCGAGCGATCCGGCGGGACCGGCCGGCGCCCGGGACGGAGCCTCTGGGTCCGGTCAGCTCCAGCATCTTCCTGCAGTCGGAGGAGAGGATGCAGCCGGCTCCCAGACAGGAACCCAGGAGCCAGCTCTCCCGAGAGATTCCCGATCGGACCGTACCGCGGGCCCGGAGTCCCCCTTTCCCTCCCAGGGGCTCCCGGGCGGTTCCCGGTAAGGCGGTGAGGCCCAGGAGCCCGTCTCCCCCACAGCAGGCCCCGAACGGGGCCGTGCGGGGTCCTCGCTGCCCGTCCCCGCGGAGCCTCCCTCAACCTCACAGGACTGTTTGGAGAGCGAGCAGCCCGTCCTTCCCCGGGGCGTCCTCCGCGTGGGAGAACCGGAGCGCCGCCTTCGAGGACGAGGGCCTCGGGAGGAGCCCTTCCCCTCCGCCTCCTCCCCACCGGACGCGGGGCGTCGCCGGAGTTGAGAACCCGGGTCCCGAAGCCCCGCCGGGGCGGGACTCACACCACCCTGTGCCGCCCCGAGACGCGTGGGGGCCTACCGTGCAGGGCCCGTCGGCGGCGCCGCGTCAGGGAGCTCCGAACGGCCTGCCCGACGAGCCGGAGTCACCTACGCCGCCGGCGCCCGGGACCCGGGAGCTCACGGGGGCGCGGGGCCCGCTCGCCCCGGAAGTCGCTCCGGAGGTGGCTACGCCGGGCCCGCCCCCGAGGCGTCCCGCCGGCGCCCTGGACGGCGGCGCGGGCCCGGAGGCCTCGGGCTCGGGGGAGGCGGCTCCCGGCCGTCCGCGCCCGACCATCCCGCGGCCGCGAGACCTGCGCAAGATGGTGAAGACCACCTACGCGCCCAGCTTCGCGGCGGGACCCCCGGGCGCCGGGCTCCCCGCGCCCGACGCCGGCGGGGAGGAGGGCGAGGCCTCCGAAGCGCACGCCCCCCCAGCGCCGGAGCCGCCCTCCCCGGCTCACTACACGTCTGTCTTCCTCAAGGACATCCTGCCAGTGGTCCCTCACCCCTACGAGGCCCCGGAGCCTCCGCCCCCGGCAACCCCGAAGGATGCCCCCCAGCCCAGCGGGGCCCCGAGGCGGAGGGCGGAGAACAGCACCGCGAAGCCCTTCGCGCGCAGCGAGATCCGCTTGCCCGGCGCTCTGGCCTTGGGCCGGCGGCGGGAGAAGACCCCGGCCGTCCCGGGACGCGGTCCTGGGGGAGAAAACCCGGATGCTGAGGCCCAGCGCCTGGTCCGAGACCCGGAGGGTCGAACCAGCCCCCTAGGAGGCGCTTGCTCCTCAACCCAGCGTTCCTGTTTAGCACCCGGAGGGACCCCGCCGCCCCTCTCAGGCTCCCCGCAGGCCTGTCCAGCCTCGAGCCTGGGGGCAGCACCCGAGTTGGAGACACCGCTTGCGGCCCCTGCAACTGCGGTCCAGGCACCCCTCCCTCCGGATGCTCAGGCGACGGCGCCCCGGACGGCTGCTCCCCTCCCGAGAGCGG
Source organism: Psammomys obesus (assembly GCF_907164565.1). Lineage (NCBI taxonomy): Eukaryota > Metazoa > Chordata > Mammalia > Rodentia > Muridae > Psammomys > Psammomys obesus. The sequence goes on from NW_026596069.1 coordinate 1,137,688, forward strand.
CCTCTGCCCCTCCCACCGACCGGCTCCTCCCTCCAGCAGCCTCCCTGGGGATGCGGAGGCCTCCGGGAGCCACGCCCGCGGGGAGGGTCCTCGTAGACCCCGAGAGCGGTCGCTACTACGTCGTGGAGGCGCCGAGGCAGCCGAGGCTGCGGCTGCTCTTCGACCCCGAGAGCGGGCAGTACGTAGAGGTGCTGCTGCCACCCACGCCCTCGCCTTCCCGGCCGCCACGCCAGGCCTACGCCCCGCTGGCCCTAGGGCCCGGCCTCTACCCGCCCACCTATGGGCCTATCCCGGGCTCCTCACTGTCGCCGCTGCCCCCCAACCTGCCGGCCCTCGGTAGACTCCAGCTACCCTGGGCCCCTGAAGCTGGGCCCCTGGAGGGAATGTACTACATGCCCTTGAGTGGGACCCCTAGTCCGGCTCCACCGATGCTTTTCTGTGCCCCGCCCTCCAGCTCTGGTCCCATCCAGGCCAGCAAGGGTTCCATGTTTCCTTTGTGAAGCATCAGTCTAGACCCCCATGGATTTGGGTTCCCTAGAAGGCTTTGGAAGTTCCTGTTCCCAGTCTCTTAACTTTTTCTCCCATCAACTCTTTGGCCAGTTCCAGCCTGTCGCCAGACCAGAAGGGAATGTATCTGCTCCCCGGGCTGATAGTGCCGGCGATCATCAAGCAAATGGCTGGCTGCCTCCCTCCCGCCCCCCAGCAAAAATGTGTATCCCCTTCCTAAAGTTTCCCAGGGTGTGTATATGTGTGTGTAGGCAAGCTAGCATGTCAAAGTGAGAAGGCAGCTAAGAAGTGGGGTTTCCCGGAAGAGCAGGTGTGGAAGCAGCACGGCCCAGGGCCTGCAGTGAGCCGTTTGTATCTCACTAACACTGGGCGGCCATCAAGTCGGGATTAGAGCTTTGTCCTAGGAGGCTGTGGGAGAAAGGGGTGTGGCCCAGGCCAGCTTGGGGCTAAGCATGGGAGCTCTGAGGATGGTCGGTGGAGGTGAAGCATGGGTGTTGTGTAAGGAGATGTGGAGGATTAGCCTGGAACTGGAGGTGAGAGAACTGGGTGAGATGGGCCAGGATTGCCGCGGTCCCTGCAGAAAACAGGACAAGCATCTCCTTGGCAGAAGGGCCTGCAGAAGGGTCTAGGGAATGAGGAAGGGGAGTCAAATTATTCTTCTTCGGGCTGTCTGTCGCTAGGGGTGACCAGGGACAAGTGCTGAATTAAAGCATGTCAGGTGATCAGTAATCGTTTATCTTAGCTGGCCATTGCTGGATGGCAGGGCAGGGGGAACAAGAATCTAGAAAAACAAGTTACCTTGGTTTTGGAAATTGTAGTTGTTTAACCAAAATGGAGGAGCTTTTAAGATGGCTGTGATAGCTGCGTGGTGGTGGCACACACCTTCAATCTCAGCATTTGAGAGGCAGAGGCAGGGGGATCTCCATGAGTTCCAGGCCAGCCTGGTCTGCAGATCGAGTTCCAGGACAGTCAGGGCTATTTTACAGAGAAACCTTGTGTCCAAACAAACAGACAAAATGGTGTGACCACAGCTAACATTTCACAACAGGGAGCCTAGCTCCTCCTTCAAGCCCCAGTGTGTGTCTAATGTAGACCCTCGGGGCTGAGCTCGCTCACCTTGTCCACCCAGGCAGCCGGTAGGCTCAATCACCAGGATGACAAGAGGAAGGAAAGTTAGGCTGTTATCACGGGGGGGGGGGGGGGTGCTGCTGGTGGCGGGAGGGCAGGTTAGAGCCAGCAAGAGAAAGGGTGTCCCTATATGGAGTAGACCAAGGGGCCCTAACGCTGTAGCTGGTTCCAGCATCCACACTGGGACCGGCCCTTCCAGCTGCTCACAGCACAGCAAAGACCCCAAGCCTGCGCTCCAGCTGTCCTGAGGGCCTGAGGACAGTTTCTGTGAAGTGGGAGGCGATCTCTGTAGTTTTGAGCCTAAAATGGCTGGGCCTTGTTGGAAGGGTGTTTGAAGAAAGGCCAGTTCCCACTAGAAGCAGTGTCAGGATTGGCTTTGACAGCTTTCTGTTCCGAGCCTATGCAGCAGCCAAGATCCCATGGAGTCTATCGGCCTCGTCCTAGACTGGAAATTGGCTAAAATACCGAGTCAGAACAACCTCAGCATCTCTACCAGAGACATTGGTCCCAATGGCATCGAGGGGCCAGGGACCGGGGTCAACCCTACAGAGCCTCATCTCGTCCTGCTGTGCAATAAATATCTGACCATGGAAAGCCATGGCCTCTGAAAGAACAACTGCTGTGTGGTCCTAATTTCCCGATGCCACCCTTTTAAAACAAAACAAAAACCCACTTTTACCTGGCATGGTTGTACACACACTTTTAATCCCAGCACTTGTAAGGCAGAGGCAGGTGGATCTCTTTGAGCTCAAGGACAGCCTGTGTCAATAGAGTGAGTTCCAGGACAGCAAAGGCTACACAGAGAAATCCTGTCTCAATAAATAAATTCATAAATAAATAACACTTAAAATATTGATTTTTATTTTCTGAGTGTTTGCATGTATGTTTGTACACCATGTGAATGCCTGAGGCCCATGAAGGCCAGAAGAAGGCACTGACTATGCTGAAATTGGAGTTACAGATGGTTCCAAACTACTATTTCAATGATGGGAACTGAACCCAGGTCCTTAGCAAAAGAAGCAATTGGTTTTTGTTGTTGTTGTTTGGGTTTTTTGAGACAGGGATTCTCTGTGTAGCCTTAGCTGTCCTGGAACTCACTTTATAGAGCAGCCTGGTTTTGAACTCAACAGCAAGTTGCCTGCCTCTGCCTCCTGAGTGCTGGGACTAAAGGTGTGTACCACCATGCCTGACTGGGAAGTGATCCTTCTTAATCACTGAGCTTTCTTAATCTTGCTCCCCTCCCCCCATCTGTTTCTCTGTGTAGCTCTGGCTATCCTGGAACTTGATCTGTAGACCAGACTTGATCTGGCCTCATGGAGATCCCCCTGCCTCTGCCTCCCAAGTGCTAGGATTAAAGGCATGTGCCACCATCACCAGCCATCTTGCTGCCTCTTAACCCCCACAAAGTCCCCCATGCCTGGTTCCGGCCTTGGTGAAGGGGACCCTAGAGTTGGAGAAAGAGACCACATATGCCCTCAAACACTGTGGTCTCCCAGACTGACAGTGCGAGAGAGCCCTAGGCTAGCAACCACAGCCACGGCCACATTGCTCTTTGTGGCTAAGTGAACAGTGGGCATTGGGGACCACTCTCAACACAGCTTCTCTAGCTGGAGGGCTTGTCTCTTCTCCCTGGGCCTTGCTGTCCCCTGTGGAAGAATAAGCGAGCATAACCAGCCCTCTCGCTGCAGGACGCTCAGCAGTCTCCACCCCTTCATCCAGGTCACAGCATGAGACATCCACCAGCCAGCAGGCCTCCTCCCCAGCCTCAGCCCCTCCTTGCACCTTCATCCCCTAGGTGTGCAACGGAGCCGAGTCAGCCGGGGCCAGGGTCCCTAACTACAGAAACTGTGCGTGGTGCGTGGCATCACCAGGGCCCTGGGGGAGGGGAAGAGGTCCAATGAGGTGTCGGTTCCCTATTGGCCTAAACCACAGATAATTCAAAAGCACATCCTCACCACAGCCTCAGCAGCTCTACCAAGTAACTTCAGAGGCCATGAGGCTGCCGTTGTTGCTGCTGTTTGGGTGCGGGGCTCTCCTGGGGAGCCTTGGGGATAAGGCTTCGCTCTCTGCTACCGCCCCTATGCTGGATGATGAAGAGAAGTACTCATCCCACATGCCTGCCCACCTGCGCTGCGATGCCTGCCGGGCTGTGGCCTACCAAGTAAGTTGTGCCTGTTCCCTGCTCGGACCACACCATCTGCCTTAGACCCCACCTCTGGCCTTTAACCCCCGGCCCTCAGCCCCAAGCAGCAATCTTTCCAGGACGCTGCAGCCCCCTTGAATCGCCAATGCCTCACTTTGCTCATTTGCCTGGTCACCCTTTGGTGACCCATCTCGTCTTGTCACCCAAGGAATGGCTCGTCCTCTCATAGTCCTCCCTGTCTGTGCCCCTTTCCAGCTCAGCACCCTCCCCACGCCCCCAGGGCGCCTCTACTCTACGTGCTGAGCACTGTATCTATGTGAACCCACCAGGCTTGTCCTTTCAAGTGTGCCTGTGTGTCCATGCCTCTGTGTGTACTCAGGGGGAGTGAGTGCATGTGCTATTAAAGACTGGGCTCTGGTTACTCTATTTATTTGTTTAATATTACTGTTGTTATTATTATTAGCTTTTCTTGTTCTCATGGTTTAAAAATAGCACGTGCTACTGGGCAAGTGTGCCCTGGAGGAAGGGTCAGATCTTCTACACAGCATCTCCTCCTCCAGCCCCAGAGAAGTAGGTCCTGCCTGAACTGGCCCAGGTGGGCCTTGGGGCCCGCCAAGGGGAAACTGCAGCCTGCCTCCCAGGTGCTTCCGCCCACCCGTCAGCAACTCCGCCACCTCATAATCCCAAGAGACTAGGGTGTCTGTCCTTCTCTCCTTCCCCCAATCGGCCAGCAGTCCCAAGGCCCTAGATCTCAACACTTCCTCATTCCAGATGGGCCAACATCTGGCAAAGGCAGAGGCCAGATCTCACGCTCCAGACTCCAGTGGACTGCAGAAGCTGAGTGAGTCGGCCTATGTGGACGCCCTGGACCGGACCTGCTCTCAGAACTGGCAGTCGTGAGTTGCCAGTCCAACCCCTGCCACCTTCCTTAAGGGGAGGGCCTGATGGGTCTGAGCTCCATCCTCCCTCACGCCCATTCCATGAAGGCTTTGGAATGGTTGAAGGGGAGAGGTTGGCTGGGCTGAAGTCTGGGCTAGTGTTGCTGCTGGGAATATGGGGGTGGGGGGCAGACAGTCACAGAAAGGTCACTATGAGATCCTAGGCCTTGGACCTAACTGTGTCTGAGCTCTGCCAATGTCCAGTATTAGCTCAGAACAGGAGAAAGTCCCTCCCTGGCCTGGCCCCCATTGATCCTATACCCGTTGCTTCCCACCACCATCAGCTATGGAGTCCAAGAAGTGAACAAGGTGAAGCGTCTCATGGGCCCAGGACTTAACAAGGGGTCGGAGCCAAGCATAAGTGTGATGATTTCGGGGGGACCCTGGCCGAACAGGTAATGACAGTGTGGGGGAAGGAGCCCCTAGAGTCCTGATTTGCCACCCCCCCCCCCAGCTTCTCTGTGGGCAGGTGAGGATTCAAGGTGCCTGTTGCTCCCTCAGGCTCTCCATGACGTGTTTCCACTACCTGGGAGAAGTTGGAGAAGACCAGATCTACGAAGCCTACCGCCGAGGCCATGAGTCTCTGGAGGCACTGCTCTGTGGGGGCACGCAGGGGTCCTGCTCGCAGGACACCCATGCCCAGAGAGAAGAGCTTTAGTCTGAGCTGTGAAACCTCTGAGTTGTCTCTCTCTCCTTTTTTTTTTTTTTTGGAGATAGGCTCTCATCATGGAGCCCAGGCTGGCCTTGAACTTGTCCTGTGGCCTCAGCCTGGAAAGCAAAAGCGCTGCCCTGAGCCTTTGTGCCTGGCCCTTCCCTTCCTTTCAGCTGTGATGGTGGGGGCGGTGGGGTAGAGGAGTCAGGAAGCCTGGCTCTTGCTGCCAATCTTCTTCCTCCAGCCTTCGCTGGGGCACTGGGCTGGGTCCACCTTTCTACTTTCAAATAAAGCTCAGTGCCCTGAATCCTCTCTGTGAAAGGGTTTGGGGACGGGAGAGTGGGGCAGACAATGGGGTTTCTGTTGAAGTCCTTCCCATGAGGGCCAAATTCATCTCACTCCCCCCACCCAGAAGAGAGCTGGCATGGCTGGAAGTGTGAGCAAGTTAGGAAAGTACCTAGTCAGAAGGGAAAGTGCAGGCAGCCACCTTGTGGCCACCGAGGCATGGACTTCCTGCTGTCCACCCATTTAGATTAGACAATGGAGGCTCAGCTAAGTAATGAATGAAAATGAGGACGCAGTGCTCCCAGGGATGGTTAAGGAGGAGGGTTTTGTTGTAGGTTTGAAGGAGGGAACAGCCAGAGGTGTCTGGAAGAGTCTGAACTGAGCCATGAGAGGAGATGGGGCAGGGGGCAGGTGGGGCAGGAAGTCGGGGGGGGGGGGGCAAGAGGACCAAGAGAGGAGCAGAGGACCAAGAGAGTGCACCTGGCAGAAATGGCAGATTTATGAAGGGATGAGAAGCTGGGGGAAGGGACCCAGCCCCTGGGCTGGAGAGGGTTAGGGTAGGGGTGTGGTGAGAAGTGCTGGGAGGAGCTATGGGTACTGAGTGAGCCTTGTCCTGGGTTTCTTTGGGACCCCACAAGTAAAAAGAGTAGAGGCTGGGCTGACTTTGAAGGCAGGAGCAACGCTGGCTGCTGGAGGAATTGTGGTGTCTCAAGCAAGCCCTGGAAACTGCTCTGGACCCCTAGTATCCTTGTGAGGATCAATTCATTAAGGAATTGTTAGGGTCCCAATAGCCAGAACAACCCAAGCTGACATAAGAGTCCAGCAAAGCAAGTCTTTATTTGAATTAGGCAGCAAAATCAGTCAGGGACAACAGCACAGACTTGGGAGCTGACTGCATCTTTGAAAGTTCATCCTAGTATTTAAGCAGGTGACAAAATGTATTGTGCTCAGGCCGCTACTGATAGATCAGGGCCAAAGAACAGACTAGGGAGCTGAACTATGACCCCAACCCAGAATGTTACAGATTTTTAAAGCTCCAAAACCACAAAGATCTGTGCCAAGTTACAGTCACATTTTTTTCCACCAATCCTTTGTTCTTTCACGGTTAGGAACAATCATGATGTTTTGGGGGAACAAAAGAAGAATAAGGAGGAAATTGGCTAGCCATCTGGAAAGCTCCCCTAGGGCCCGGGAACTTGAACTTAATTTCACCTTATGATCAAAATGGAGTCTGAAAACAAAATGACAGTACTAAGGATAAGTCTCATTTGTTTGATGCCAATAGAATGAAAACACGGCAGCTTCCTCTTGGATGAATTTGATCAATATCAAGCCCAAGTTTGAAGTCTTCACTTCTCTCCTTGTACCTTCTGATTGTCCATAGTCTGTTTTCCGGCCTGTTTGTAATCTGTGTGTTGTTTAGGCGTGCTTAAAATGTGCCTGTCCCTTACAAAGGGCCTGACTCTGTATTTATTTACAGTTTGTTTTCAGATAGCATCTCACTATGTAGTCCTGGCTGGCCTGGCACTCATACAGATCCGATTGCCTCTGCTTCCCAAGTGAGGCAGTGCGCCACTAAACTGAGCTCCGAGGAATGAGGGATTCTTGATAGAAATCTTTAACAGAGTTTTATGAGGGAAAAGGTCGCTCTGCTGCTCCCAGCTGACTCAGATAGTAAATGAAGCTGCCAACAGATGTCAACAGCCCACTCCAACGTATTGTGTGTGTCATGGATATTTGTTTGGAGGTTCCTTTTCACCTGTTGGCTGTTTTCAGTAGTTACCACCACAAATACATACACACACTATTCGGGGTCAGGGCATTGAAGAACACATAATTTAGAATTAAAGCTGTGCATTGGCTTGGATTGTAGAAGCTGATTGCCTGGGAAATCTAGGGCAAGTAGTTTACAGTGCTCTCCTAAAGGCAGGTTAAACTTAAGCAGGGTAAGCAAGCACACGGTAAAATAGCAGATTAACTACGCAGTTGCAGTCTGAAGGGGTATTGTTAACTTTTTAATATTGTTAACTTTTCTGTGAGGGTTGCCAAAAGTTCAGTCTGCTGGGGGTCAAGAAATATCTTTATAAAAATGTATCACCCTACCCCACATCCCGTTGATAGCATCTAGGGGTCTTAATCAGGTTTTTATTTTATTTTATTTTTTCTGTTAGTTAAAGAATTAAAAGGCAGGGGACTGGAGAGACGGCTCAGAGGTTAAGAGCACTGCTTGTTCTTCCAGAGGTCCTGAGTTCCATTTCCAGCAACCACATGGTGGCTCACAACCATCTATAATGTGATCTGGTGCCCTCTTCTGGCGTTCAGGTGTACATGCAGGCAGAACATTGTATACATTATAAAATAAGTAAATCTCTCTAAAAAAAAAAAAAAAAGAATTAAAAGACAGGGGGAAAAGTCTTGAGTAAAACAAGCAGTGGCAGAGAATTCTGGAACACTGCAAAACAGCAGCAGACAGAACCAGCAGCCGAAGAAAGCTGTTTATTAAATGTAAGGCAACACACGCGCAGCAGGAGAAAACAGACCCTCCAAAAAGCAGCAGGGGCCTCAGGAAGCTGAAAACCTGGTCTCTGGAAGAGTTTTTTTCCTCCCTTAATCTAGAGCTGGTCGGTTTGAAGAGAAAGACAGGATGGCTGACCGGCCCACAACTGTGTGTCCTGATCCAGCTTCCAACTTGTTGAGCCAGTCTGTTAGCAAGAGGCCTGCTGGCAAGAGAGAAGGTCCACACGGTGTTGGTTTCAAGCTGCCGGGCTTTGGTTTAAGGAGGATGAGGAAGAAGCCAGCCATCCGGAAGCTCGCCACCTTTATTTCCTGGTCATGCCGTCCTCCCTATCTGCCGGCCTACCACGGAACATGTCTGTTAGGAACATCAGTGCAACCATTTTCTCTGGCTTGGAATAATGCAGAGCCTGCAGGAGAGGAGTCAGCCACAAGGTTGGCAGCTGGGATACGGGCTCCAGCAGGCTTTGACACGTTAATAAAACAACCCTAACGTGGCACTGAGAGGCTAATGAACCAGCACCAAGAGGTGAACCCCAATGGCACAAAACTCATGCCCACTGGACAATACAAAAAAGCTGGAGATTTGGAAGTGACCCGAGGACCACGATGCTGCCAAACTCCTCGGTCAGCCCGCGCCTCTGTGCAGACGCCCATTGGCAAAGGGGACTCCGACTCTGGCCTGGGGGACTGTCCAGCACCATTGCAGAGTTCACACATCCCCTCCGGTCAGCACGAGCCACTGGCTGAATCTCTCAGGGGCCTTCTGGGCCCTCCAGCAATGCCACTCTCCTGACCTGCCACAGATGAAGCACCTCGCGGCCAATGGCAGTGGAGCCAGCAAGCTGCCAAAAGCTTCTAGCCGGAGAACTGCCTAGTGGAACATTAGCTGCCCGACAGACCAGCCCGGCATGTTGAGATAGCTGCGTACATGGGATTGCTGTAACCTTTAGAGCAGCCCAGCATGGTAAAGAACATTCGTGTGACTAAACGGAGCATATCTGAAAGGCAAATACGGTGCGGGCATGCTCACTGCTGAGTGCCTCAGCCTACAGGGCAGGCTCTGGGCAGCGTCTAAGCCTTAGTCCCTCACCGTGCCAGCCACTTTCTTCCCTGGCCCTTACCCCAGAGAGAAACCTCAGAAACCGGAAAGCCAGGGCCCAGGTTGCTGGCTGGACCCTTAGGAGTGTCAGCTGTGGGTCTGGGCAGATGCCTGTGATGAGGGCCCGCGGTGATCCTGTCTGAGGTCACCAGGGAAACGGGGGTGGGGGCGGGTTCCTGCTTGGTTCTTAGCCTTGTGTTTTGTTAGTATTTTAAAAGGTGGGGTGGAGAGGTTACGAGGACTTGGTTCAGTCCCCAGTGCCCATACAGGGGCTCACAACCATCTGTAGCTTCAGTTTCAGGGGCTCCAGCCCCCTCCTCTGACCTCCGGGACCAGGCCTGCACATACAGTCAAAAACATGGACACACATAAAATAAAAATAAATCTTTTGGAGGCAACCCGAGGACCCAAATGCCATGCTACTTAATCAGAGAGTTTGAGCCTCTGTGCAAGGGAAACCCCATTGGCAAAGGGACTTAGAGACTTGCCACTGTGTAACCCTGTTTTGTTTTGAGACAAGGTCTCACTATGAAGCCTTGGCTGGATTGGAACTTGCTCTGTAGACCAGGCTGGCCTCAAACTCACAGAAATCTACCTGCTCCTGCCTCCCAGGGGCTGAGATTAAAGGTGTGCACCACACCTGGCTCAAAAATAAATTAAACCTTAAAGAAATTAAAAATAAGTGGACTCCTCCTCCTTAGCCAGCTGTAGTGATATATGCCTTTAGTCTCAGTGCTCAGAGGCAGAGACAGGTGGATCTCTGTGAGTTCAAGGCCAGCCAGAGCTACAAAGTGAGTTTCCGGTCAGCTACGGTTATGCGGTGAGACTCGTAAAGGCAGCTTTGGTTTCTCTGTAAATTCAGTCATGTCATATACACGTGTTTCTGTTTTAATGCCGAGTGTGAGATTTTAGTTGGGCTAGAGTTTGTCCACAGCTGTTAATTGTCTCCTGCCGGTCATGTTTTTGCCAGCTGGTAACTGCCTTCCACGTGCAGCACGTGGAGAGGGGCGTGGTCTAGGACTCAGAGTATGAATATGATAGCCCAGCCAAGAAGAGGCGTGTGGTGTTGGAGTGTGGCTGGCTTGGCGAGAGCAACTTGGAGAAACCGGGGAGGCAGACAGTGCGGAGGACGGCGGCTCGGACAGGACAGCTGGCTGCGTCTGCTGTTGCCGGAGTTTGGTATAGAGCCCTAGGCCCTGAACAGCTGGGAGAAGTAAAGGGGTCCTCTCTCCCGCACGTAGGGTTGGGAGGCTGGAAAGGAGGTTGAGGCCTAAACACCCCAAATAAAGTAGAGTTAAAAAAAAAAAAAAAGAGCACTACAGGGCCTGGAGAGATGGCTCAGAGGTTAGGAGCACTGTTTGCTCTTCCAGAGGTCCTGAGTTCAATTCCCAGCAACCACATGGTGGCTCACAACCATCTATCCAGGGATCTGATGCCCTTTTCTGGTGTGTGTGCAGGTGTATATGCAGACAGAACACTCATCTACATAAAACAAATAAGTCAATCTTAAAAAAAAAAAAGCACCACAGAGACTCTTTTGATAAAAAAAAATTTTTTTTTTTTTAACATGTGCTCAGAAGGACACTTCAGAACAATTCTATCAGTTTGAGAGAAAAACAAGGCAGACGAGTTATAAATCTCAGAAGCTGCTTGTGGAAGGAGATGGAAAAGAGGGAGAGAGACAGATGTTTTAAGTCAGGGTCCAAGAGAGCAGATAGGTTCGCCAATGGAGGAGGTGTGCAAGAGTTTACAAATGAAAGAAAGTTAGGGATTGACCAAAGCAACATGGAAATAAAAGCAGACGGGCATGTCCAGAAGCAAAAAAAATTTTTAATCAGAATAACTGAAGTGTCTGAGCCTCTCCTCAAAAGTGAGACTGTCTTGTGTGTAGGATTTTGGACTTTTATAGGCTGGCGGAGGGATGACTGTTGTTAAAATAATAATGAAAACCTCAACTGTTCTATTTTACCAATTAGATGCTGGTGTGAAAACTTGCTAGCTCAGAGGCAGAGAAAGCACCCAGCTGCCCTTCCTTCGAAGCTCATGTCTGGATGGGAAAAAAAACAAAGGCTCACTAGTACAAATGGACAGTCCAGGAGAAAAAGGCCAAAAAAACCTAAGGCTAGCTCAAAGCCCCAAAGAGCTCCAGAGCTAAAGCCCTTTCTACTTCTACACAGAAATTTAAATACCCCTCAATTCAAAGTCCCTCCCACTCCTTAATCCCTATCAGCTGGTTTCTTGCTCCAACTCTTGACCGAGGGTTAACTTTATTAAATCTGGTGTACAGAAATCTCTTTTTTTTTTTAAAGATCTATTTACTTTTTATAATTTATTTACTAATATGTATACAGTGTTCTGCCTTGAATGTATACCTGCACGCCAGAAGAGGGCACCAGATCTCATTCTAGATGGTTGTGAGCCACCTTGTGGCTCCTGGGAATCGAACTCAGGACCTATAGAAAAGCAGCCAGTACCTTTAACCTCTGAGCCACCTCTCCAGCTCCAGAACACTCTTGGATTAAACCACACCAAAGAAACAGGGTTTTATAGTTCACAGTCTTGGGGTTCACAATGGGATCAGGTGACCTTGGGGACAGAGAGTGCATCTGCAGGCCAGCTCCCCACGGTCTGGAGGTGGCGGATGCCAACAGGTTTGCTGTGTGGGTCGCCTTATCAGAGGATCCCACGGGCCTTGAGGTTGCTGCTGCCGCCCAGAACTTCTCAGTCCACATGAGGCTTTTAGGTAACTAACCTTTCCCAGACTGTCAGAAAAAGCATGGCTTTGGCTGGTATCCAAAAGGGTGCACGGTGCAGGGGTGGGGGTGTCTGTGTCTGTCTTATAACCTGGGCTAGGACTCAGAAAGTAGGCGGGTTCGATGGATGGTGGAGGGTCTGTGAGAGGTCCCACTAAGGAAGTTGACTGACTTCTGGGAAGGACATTGTTTAAGGGTTGATGGCCTTAGTGAGTCAGCCTTCCTAGGGGTGGGCTCTTGGCCAGGTGATTGACAGCCCAGCTGGATTAACTTGCATCTACTCGGTATGTGTACACTCGTGTGCGCTCATGTGGAAGTTGCAGAATGACTTGCTGGGCTCAGCCTTCCCTTCTACCGTGTGGACCCAAAGGATCAAACCTAGCAGCAAATGTCCTACCTCACAAATGACCTCTTTTCTTCTACCGAGACAGGTGTCTGAGTGTTCTACTGTGAAGAGACAGCATGACCAAGGCAACTCTTATAAATCATTTGACTGGGGTCTTGCTTACAGTTTCAGGGGTTTCAGAGGGTTAGTCCATAACCATCGTAGCGGGAAGCAGACAGGCATGGTGTTGATCTGCAGGAAGCAGGCAGAGAGACACTGGGCCGGGCACGGGCTTACGGAAAACTCAAAGTCCACCACCACTGACACGCCTCTTCCAACAAGGCCATACTTCTGTAGCCTGGTGACTAAGCACTCTATGAGCCTATGGTAAACCATTCATGTGCAAACCACCAGAGAGAGGGACACAGGGAAGAGTCTGGGAAACCTCAAAGCTCACCCCCTCCTCCTCCAACAGGGCCACATTTCCAAATCCTCCCAAACGGTTCACTAAGCATTCAAACATGCATGCCTATGGGGCCATTCTACTTTAAACCAACACACAGGGTGAGTTAGGGTCTATCTATCTATCTATCTATCTATCTATCTATCTATCCATCCATCCATCCATCTATCTATCTATCTAGGGCATGTTAGTGGTAGGATGAAAGTTGCAAGTGAGGGGTGAGTACCTTGGTGGGCCTGTGACAAGTTGTACCCATGCAACAGAGCTGGTGTAAGAAGTTTATTGTGGAAGGTGAGAATGATAGAGGCAGACAGGAAGACAGGAGTGGGAGAGAGATAGGGAACGGGAATGGGCAGACAGGTCTGGGGTTGCTGGGGGGGCTTTTATCTGCAGCACACATCTGGCACACCTGGTGGTGGCAGGTGATGATGTAAGCTGCTGCTAGGCCCCTGAGAGCAGGGCAGTGGGGTCACCTGAATACTAACAACTAGAATGGCTTCTAGGCTGTGGTCCAGCTAGTCCAACAATGGCTGTCTATCAAAGGAAGGTCCAAGAATCCAGTAGATTTTTAGTCTATGAGGCTAGGTGTCTTCAGTATCTGCCAGAATCCCAAAGACGTAGGCTGTAGTGGCAGTGAAGAAATGGACTGCCAGTGAGAGTGAAGCCAAGCAGGCAAAGCGAGCAAGTTTCTTCCCGGTCCTTTCCATAGGCTGCCAAGAGTTTGGCCCAAATGAAAGGTGGGTTTTCCACCTCAGAAGATCCACAATAAAAGGGGGTCTTCCCACTTCAAATGATATAGTTAAAAAAAAAAAAAATCCCTCACAGGTGTACCTAACCCTTGAGTTTTAGTTAATTCCAGTTATAGTCAAGTTGGCTGCCAAGAAAAGCCGTCACACAGGGTCTCATTATGTAGCCCAGGCTAGCCCGAGGCTCACCGTGTAAACTAGGCTGTCCTTGAACTCACAGAGACCTAGTGCCATTGCCGGGATTTAAGGAGTGTGCCACCATGCCAGGTAGGCCTGGACTAACCCTTGGGAGGAGAAACAATAGGTAATGTTCTAATCTTTGGAGCAGATCAGAATGTGGTCTCCACCCCACATTCTTTTGAGAAGTAGGTTTAAGGCGCGGTGACAAACATGTTTATCTTCCTAATGTTGCCAGAGAAACAGGAGTGGGGTCCAGAGCTGTCCCGGAGGGAGAGGTCTGTCTCTCCTCAGAGGCCTCTATATATCAGTGTTTAAAAGACATCACTGTGGGAGGGCTGGCATCCCGGCCCACGCGGGGGGACACGTTTTCAACCTTTTATTGCAGGAGTCCTGGTGAGGTCTGGGCTCAGTTGAGCAGTGATTGAAGAAGTGGGGGTAGGGGCTCCATTTCTGCCACCCGCAGAGCGCTGGGAGGAGTTGCAGAAGGCCCAACAGGTCAGACTGGCTTTGAGAACCAGGAGGTTGAGAGCAACCTAGACGCTGAGGAAAAGGCTGGAGCTGGAAAGGGAACTTCTTTCAAGACGACATGAAGCTACTGCCCAGCTGGAGAGCCGTGCTGCCCGTGGGCCCATGGCCTGGGCTGTGCCCCTGTATCCCAGCCTGGTCATGGGCTCAGCAACCCAGAAGTAAAGGTAGTGTCTGGGGTGGTTGGGTCTCCAGTGCAGATCTCAGGCCGGTTCTAGACCGATGAATCGGTCCCTTGCTCCTCAGGACTGTCCTGCTAGCTCAGGCTCTAGCCTCCTCCAGAGAGGAGAGACGTGGGTACAGAGTGAACACCAAGGAAAGTGGTCAAAAAGGTCCCATGCTCAACCTAATGTCCTGATATACTCACTCATTTATCTATTTCTTACCCCTTTGAAATAGGTGGGGTTTTTTTCTTTCTATTTTATTATCTGAAGGTTTTTTGTTTTTGTTTTTTTTCTTTCGAGACAGGGTTTCTCTGTATATAGCCTTGGCCGTCCTGGACTCTGTAGACCAGGCTGGCCTGGAATTCACAGAGATCTGCCTGCCTCTGCCTCCCTGAGGGCTGGGATTACAGGTATGCGCCACCACACCTGGCTAATTGAAGGTTTAACTATGTAGCTTTGGCTTGAAACTCCACTCTGTAGACCAGGCTGGCCTTGAAATCACAGAAATTTGCCTGTGGCTGCTGAATTTTAAAGGCGGAGCTATCAAGATAGGGTCTCTTGCAGCAAAGCCCCTGGAGCCTGGTCTTGAACTCCTTTTCCTCTTGCCTGCACTCCCCTTGTGCTGGGATTACAGGTATGTGGCATCTTACCCAGCTTTTCTGTAATTAAAAAAATTAATAAGTTATATTTAGTGTGTGAGCTTGAGCATGTGCAATGGTGTGTGTGTGTGTGTGTGTGTGTGTGTGTGAGTGAGTGACAACTTGTGAGAGTCAATTCTCTTCTAGCATGTGCGTCCTGGAGAGAGGACTGAACTCCGGTCATCAGGTTTGGCAACAAGTGCCTTTTCCTGCTGAGCCATCCTGCCAGCTCCCAATTTTTATTTATTTAGGATTAGTTGTGTGTGTGTCTGAGTTTGGGTATTTCTGCTAAAGGGGTACATGTGGAGGGAAGCCGGCGCTTTCCCTCAGGTCCTGGAGGTCAAACCCGGGTCATCATGGTGGTCCACGCCTTTACCTAAGGAGCCATCCAGCAAGCCCTTTCCGGTTACTTTTTAGGCAGGGATTTTCTATGTTAGGAATTATTTTTTAGGGTACAGTCCAGGCTGGCCTAGATGGAACCCACTATGTAGGCCAGCCTGGGCTTGAACTCATTGTGATCTACCTGCCTCAGCCTCCTGAGCACAGGGATAACAAGCATTAAGCACAAGACCCAACAAAATTCTTAATATTTTTGCAACAAGGGCCCCCTTCTCATTTTCTTTTCTTTCTTTCTTTTTTTTTTTTTAAGATTTATTTATTATGTATAAAATGTATTCTCTGCATGTACACCTCCATGCCAGAAGAAGGCACCAGATCTCAGTATAGATGGCTGTGAACCACCACGTGGTTGCTGGGAATTGAACTCAGGACCTCTGGAAGAGCAGCCAGTGCTCTTAACCTCTGAGCTATCTCCCCCCCCCACTCCCTCTGGAGCCCATTTTCACTGAGTCCCACAAATTGCGTAGTTGATCCTGGCTAACCCAGGGCTAGGCTGAGGCCTCAGGAACGTACGTGTCGAAGGGTGGCAGGGAGGGCACAGAAACCAACCTGAATTTAACAGCATTTTTTTTCTGAAACTCTATTTCCTGTCTGGCCTTGGTGCTATCACTACTAAGTCTTTTTCTTTCAGCAGTGAAAGAGTTAACACACACAGGGCAGCTACAGAAAATACTTGTGACAGCGGATATACAAATACAGATATTGGCATTTGATCATGTCCCTGGAGAGGACAGTGATGAAGATAAGATTAACCTCTGTTACTGAAGGGCTTCGTGATGAGTCATGCCCTGTCCCTTTCCTCACATGTCATCCCGGACTGTCCCCTCTTCACCCTGTAGACTCTGTCCCTCCCTAGGGAAACAAGAACAGGCCTCGTGCCAGGCCTGGATGCGGGTAGGATATGGAATGCTCAGGGGGTAAACCTTTACCACCCGACCAGAGTCCTTGCCTCTGCCGGATCCCCCTTTCGCAATCTGGAGCTATGGGCCTGGTTACAGATTGACTTCCTACAATGTCTGATGTGTGGAGTAAAGTCCTTCTTGGCCTTGGTAAAGCCCTCCTCTTTTCTCCTCAGACGGTTCTCAAACCTGTGTCTCAGAGATGAGGGCTCAGGAGGACCCCGAGAGACCAACGCAGGTGCTGGGGGGATGGGAGGGTAGGCAAGGGACATGGCAGATGGGAGCTGGGCCTTGCTGGCCTTTCTGGGCGGTCAGCGACAAAATTTCTAATGCACTTGACAAAAAGTGGCCAGTCCTGAGCCGCAAGTGGCACTCCGGGGAATGGGTTAGAGGGAGGAGTGAAGGAGCCTCGGGTTTGGGGATGGCTGACTTGGGCTGGGAGGTCAGCAGGGGCTGGGCCTCCCCTTCCTGTGGCTCTTTCAAGGAGGGGTAGAGGTGGGACCGGCGGGGGCTACCCATAGTCCAGAGCTGCCCAGTCTGCTACCTCCCTGACTTCTGACTAGCGGCCTCGCCAGAAAGGCAAGGACTAAGGGCTCCAGAAGCCTGGAAGCTGCTCTCATCCCTGAAGCAGGGTGTGGGAAGTGGGAAGGGCTACTGGCTGGGGAGGTGGCTGCGCCAGGCCACCTGCCCCCCCCTCCCAGTGGACGGGAGGCCACTGTGGCTGCCTGAGCAGGCTTGGCCAGTTCCTCACTGTGCGCTGAGCTGCAGCTCTCTCTTGCCCCAGCATGAGTTCCCGGGGTCAGCAGGGACTCCCGCCAGGGACCAGCAGACACCCATGCCCATGGAGCCCAAGTTCGAAATGTTGTACAAGATTGAGGACGTGCCACCGTGGTACCTGTGCACCCTGCTGGGCTTCCAGGTGGGGTGTTTTCTCCAAGGCCCCCCAACCCTACAGAACACGCCCCCCCGCCCCCACTCTCGAATTGCAAACCCTCTCCAGATAGCAAGGTCATTTCAGGCTAGAGAAAGGAAAAAGGTCGGTACAGTGAGTGCCACCAAGCAGCAGTGCCAGAGGAGGTTAAGTGGCCGGGAGGACTGTAGGCGGCCTATCCGCGGAAGCCACGGGGGTGGGGGGAGTCTGAGGTGGTGAGAGCAGCTTTCTCAGACCCCTGGGAGAGGGGATGATGCCATGGTTAGTCAGCACCCGTCAGTGCGGGGCGCAGCTGGGCCGCCACGTCCGCGTGGGCGTTGTGGAGCCACCTCTCCAACTCCTCTCACCCCAGCATTACCTGACGTGCTTCAGTGGCACCATTGCCGTGCCCTTCCTCCTGGCTGAGGCGCTGTGTGTGGGCCGCGACCAGCACATGGTCAGTCAGCTCATCGGCACCATCTTCACCTGCGTGGGCATCACCACTCTCATCCAGACCACGGTGGGCATCCGGTGAGCTGCCCTTCCCCCTACCTAGCCAGCCTTAGCTCCCGGGAGGCCTGCTGGGGGAAGGCTCCTCCGCCCACCCTCTGCCCCGGAAGTTAAGGTGTGCCGGGTCCCTGGGAGCGGCCTTCCAGCCCCTGTGCAGACTTGGGGGATTCCTGGTGCGGGATGAACAATCCTAGACGGCGCGGCCCAGTGGCGGTGGGTGGGAACAGTGGCAGGCGGCCCTCAGATTCCGGGATGGAGGGCTGAGGACAAAGCGCAGGGTTTGAACTAGAGGAGGCCGCAGGATGCGGGGGAGGGGGCCTCGGGGTCAGCCTTGCCTTTCTGTGGCCCTCCCTCCAACCCTCATCTTCTGCACCTCCCCCCCCCTCCACTGTGTGCCCTCCAGGCTGCCGCTGTTCCAGGCCAGTGCCTTTGCGTTTCTGGTCCCAGCCAAAGCTATCCTGGCGCTGGAGAGGTGGAAATGTCCCCCGGAAGGTGGGTCCCGCCGCGGTGTCTGCGCTGGGTGACAGGCTCTTGGGTCTGAGCGGCCGCCCGGAATCTCCCGGGGAGTATTCACGGCCGTGCTCTCCCCGTCTCTGTCCCCAGAGGAGATCTACGGTAACTGGACAATGCCGTTGAACACCTCTCACATCTGGCATCCTCGCATTCGGGAGGTGCGTAGAGAGCTCGGGTTCGAGGGAAGGGCTAGATGGGCGGGCCACTGTTGGAGGAGGTGGCCGACTTCTGCTAGTGTCGGGTGGAGGTGACTTACAGCTGATTTTGCCTTTTTTAGGTCCAGGGTGCAATCATGGTGTCCAGCCTGGTAGAGGTGATGATTGGGCTGATGGGGCTGCCTGGGGCCCTGCTCAGCTACATTGGGCCTCTCACGGTCACCCCTACGGTCTCCCTCATTGGTCTCTCTGTTTTCCAAGCTGCTGGTGACCGAGCTGGCTCCCATTGGGGCATTTCAGCTTGGTGAGCAGGCAACAGCACTATTTCTGCCCAGTCCTAGGCCCTGCTCCCAACCCCTTCCTTGCTGCCATCCCCTCTGTCTCCAGGAGCCAACTGGCCTAGCAGCTCTTCCCTTCTGTGTCTCTGTCCCCAGCTCCATTCTACTGATTGTCCTGTTCTCGCAGTACCTACGCAACCTCACCTTCCTGCTGCCTGTCTACCGATGGGGCAAGGGCCTCACGCTCCTCCGCATCCAGATCTTTAAGATGTTTCCGGTGAGGGGCTCCCGCCTGCTGGCATGAGGGAAGGGGCAAGGCCTGACCCGCCAGGGAAGGTCGGGGAAGCAAGGGCGGGTCTTCCGGCCAGATTGTCAGCCGGGGCTGTGGGGCTGAGACAGGAGCAGGTTGGCCTGCCTCGGCCGCGGCCCCCCCCCCCCCCCCCCCGAGCCTGCAGCACTGCCTGCCCCGCCCGCCCTAGATCGTGCTGGCCATCATGACGGTGTGGCTGCTCTGCTACGTGCTGACCCTGACGGACGTGCTGCCGGCGGATCCTGCAGCCTATGGCTTCCAGGCTCGAACGGATGCCCGAGGGGACATCATGGCCATCTCTCCCTGGATCCGCATCCCCTACCCCTGTAAGCAAGGCGGCCTGGTCCCTTCTGCCTCCAGCTGAAGCTCCTATGAGCTTCAGAATCACGCCTGGTGATTCTGGTTTAGCTACCGCAGCACTGGCCCCGGATGCCGCTGACTGGTGGTTTGCCCCCAAACCTTATTCTTGATCCGTGGTCAGTGAGAACCCCTACTAGTCCCTCTCGATTTCAGATCACCCCCTCTCTTCCTAAGCCAGCCACCTCAATAACTGTTTCCTCCGACCCAGGTCAGTGGGGCCTACCTACGGTGACTGTGGCAGCAGTTCTGGGCATGTTCAGTGCCACGCTGGCGGGCATCATTGAGTCCATCGGTGATTACTATGCCTGTGCCCGACTGGCCGGGGCACCGCCCCCTCCAGTACATGCTATCAACAGGTATGCCCACACAGGGGCTGATCCTGAGGGGTCACTGTGAAGGCAAGTGTAGGGATAGGACTGGGTCTCCCCCCCGCCCCCCCATTAGAGGCTTGGACAAGAAAGTCACAGTCCCTCTAAATGCTGGGAACTTCTGAGGCTCTGTGTCCCGGGGAAACCAGTTCGTGTCTGTTCTCATGCAATGGCTAACCATGCTGTGAAGTCAGGACCCTCATCTTCCTCATGGTACAGATGAGGAAAGCTCAGACCTGTCCAAGAGAGGAAACTGTGGGGCACCGAGGGCTGGTGTTGACTCCTGTAGCTTCCAGCCTATAGATGGTGTCAGCCTGCACAGCCCCAGAGCAGGGCAGGCAGCAGGCCGAGGTGACAGTACAGATTGCTGAAGGGGCTGGACCAACACCCTTCTCACCATTTGTTTTGAGGGTTTCTCTGTGTAGCCTGGCTGTCCTGGAACTCACTAGGTAGACCAGGCTGGCCTCGAACTCAGAGATCTACCTGCCTCTGCCTCCCCAGCACTGGGACTAAAGGTGTGTGCTACCACTGCCTGGCTCACCCACCATTTCTTTACAGGGGCATTTTCACTGAAGGCATCTGCTGCATTATCGCTGGGCTACTGGGCACAGGCAACGGGTCCACCTCCTCCAGCCCCAACATTGGGGTCCTAGGGATTACCAAGGTGCCACGACGCCAGCTAGGGCAGCTGTCCTGTTCATGTGTTGCAGACCCCATTCTAAGCCGTCTTGGCATTGGCCTAGCCCCACCCTGAGTTTGAGAGCATCCCACCTTCATCCTACCCCTCCCAAAGCTGGAGTCCATTTATATGCCTAATACCCTGCCCGCTGGAACTAGCCCTGCGTCTGGGTCTAGCCAGCCCATGGCTTCCCGCAGGTGGGCAGCCGTCGAGTCGTGCAGTACGGTGCTGGGATCATGCTAATCCTGGGTGCTATTGGCAAGTTCACCGCCCTCTTCGCCTCCCTCCCAGACCCCATCCTGGGAGGAATGTTCTGCACCCTTTTTGGTGAGTGGCTGATGCCCACCCAATGGGAGTGGAAGGGCCCATCTAGCCAGGCCACACCTCTAGCGCTTCTGCCGTGGCAGGCATGATCACCGCTGTGGGACTGTCCAATCTGCAGTTTGTCGACATGAACTCCTCCCGCAACCTCTTTGTACTGGGATTCTCCATGTTCTTTGGCCTCACCCTGCCCAATTACCTGGACTCCAACCCAGGTGCCATCGACACAGGTACCGACTCCAAATTCTTACGCCTGTGGGTTATGTGGGCTGGAAACCAGTTTGGTGGTACGACACTTCCCTAGCACCTGTGATGAGGCTGGGATTACAGCCATGAGCCTAGCTCTTTATTGAGGTTTTTATGTGCTCACTGAATCTTAATAGTTCCACGAGAGTCGATTATTACCTTCACAGAGGCTAGGTGTCCCCAGAGATGGGAGAGAAAGGTACAGACGGGGTTCAAAGTTAGGCTTTGAAATGTTCCATGGCCATGACAGTTTCTAAGTCCGTGGACTACGAGGTGGGAAGCTCCGGAAGCTCGTGCCTTCCAGAAAAGGCCACCAGCCCACGGCCCCTGACTTACTTCCGCAGGCATTCCTGAAGTAGATCAGATCCTAACCGTACTGCTGACCACAGAGATGTTCGTTGGTGGGTGCCTTGCTTTCATCCTGGACAACACAGTGCCAGGTACAGGGTCAGCACTGGGAAGGAATTCTGCACAGAGCCATGCTAGACTATGTACAACAGATGGTTTGGTATCGGAAATGTGGCCATGCAGGTCAGCGAGCAGAACAGATGGGCTGGGGGGGGTGTCTCCTGGCTGGAAGGACAGGCTGACAGCACCTTTATTTTCACAGATAGGTAAAAATGCAGCATTGGTTTTGTGGGAGAATCTGTCAAGCATGTTAACAGCCTGACACACAGATACAGGAGCCCCACAATGAATCTTGGATGCCAATTTCCCCCCAGGATTGCGGAAGTGTGATAGCCCAGTATGCATATGCCCAGTACATGTATTTTAAAACTGATCGCCAACAGATCTCTGCTGGAGTCAGGCATGGAGTGTCTCAAGCCATCTTGAAAACCTGACAGGCTGGGCTGTATCAGCAGCAAAGCACTTGCCAAGTGGATGATGCGCTAGATTTAATCCTGTGTTGAAACAAAGCAAAAATGACCGAAAAGTCATAAAGTAACATTAAACTGCAAATCCGAAACAGCTTATATCCCAGTCACTGCACCACATTGCCTCTTGCAGACGGGTTTTGGGAAACTGTGTGGGCAAACCTCAGTAAAGAGAATGGTCATTAACCAAGTTTTTTGAGACATGGCAGTTCAGACTAGTTTGAACTTGCCATTCTCGTCTTTATCTGCTCATTGTTGACATTATGGGCATGTTTCATCATAGTTGGCTTCTGCCTCGGAAAAGAGTCAAATGCAGTTCTGGCAAAGCTAGTGGAACTTACCAGCCTGGCCCTGAATCCGTCTGAGGAGGATGTGTAAGATGGTTTGTTATTCCCTGCGAGAAAATGACACGTAAAACTGGACTTAAAGAATAAAGTTGTAATGACTAGGCAGGAATCATGGATAAGCTGGCTTTGTCACAGGATGAGCTGTTAGCAAGAGCACGCCCTGGGCTACGCAGGTTTTCATGCCATGGCAGGGGGGTTAGAGGCAAATGGGATGTTGGGACTAGTCATGTGAATGCCAGTAGCTCTTTTTTCCTTTTCCACTCCGGGTAACTGACTCCTGGCCCACCTCCATCTCCAGGTTGCCATTTCTGAGGCCTCCAGCCTTTCCCTGCAGAGCCTGAGACTCAATACTCTGGGTTACCCTTAGCTCTGCTGCCCTCGCTCCTCTGGCTAGATATGTACTTTAGTCTTTTAGCTCTGGCCCTTTGGAGAACCTGCTATCCCTGGGATTCCGTTCTTAGAGCTGTACTCCTACCCCACCAAAGATCTTCGCTAGCCTGGCTTCCATTCATACTATAAAAATAAGCCATTTTCCAAATGTAGAATCCTAATATTGATAAGTATATCAAAATCTATGTCCTTGGGCTGGGGCAGGATGACTCGGCAGAAAAGGTACTTGCTGGACCTGATGATCTAAGTTCAATACCCAGGACCCACATGACAGAGATCTGACTTCTGCACTTATCCTGATCTCACTATCTTGGCTATAAAAATTCAAGATAAACAATAAATGTGATAAAAGTTTTAAAAATATGTCCTTACTCCAAGGTATACAACACCTAGACATTATTTGGGTTCCATGAACCAAGTACACACTAGTCCCATATTTAGACAGAATAGTGACTTGGCCTGTTTCTTCACCTTAAAATTTTGTGCAACAATGCCTACATGCCTCCCGGGGGGCATTCTGTAATAACCAAATTATTTAGCACAGAGCCTGCTGCTGTGGTTACACAGTGTTAATTAATCTTTGAAGGTTTCTCAGGGCTTTGGCAACTAAGGCATCTGGAGTTGTAAAGTGCTTATTTGGTATGTGAACCCACCTTGGGCTCCAGCAACCAACCAACCAACCCTGAACCCAATGTTCTCCTGCAGGGAGCCCAGAGGAAAGAGGCCTGATACAGTGGAAAGCTGGGGCCAACGCCAACAGTGAGACATCAGCCAGTCTGAAGAGCTACGACTTCCCCTTTGGGATGGGCATGGTAAAAAGGACTGCCTTTTTCAGATACGTTCCCATCTGCCCAGTCTTCAGAGGATTTTCTAAAAAGACAGAGAATCAGCCTCCAGTTCTAGAGAACACTCCAGACAATACAGAAACTGGGTCTGTGTGCACCAAGGTCTGAAACTACCTCTACAAAAGGTAGGATGTGTTATATATGGTTCTTGTGGGAGCCTGAGTAATCAAACATGTTTCAGCAACAGAAATCAAACTACTCTAATTATTGTAATGTTTCAACTTTCAAGAGGAGATGAGGCTGCATAAAAAGTCTTACGTGGATTTTGGGTAGAATTCCTTAGCCATATTATTCTAAGAACAGAAATTCCCAGTTGTTGTAGGCCACCTATGATTACAAGTAAGCTCAATTATCAACCCTACCAGATAGAGTAGCATCTAGGCCATCTAGAGTCTACAAGCAGTCACCACCATCCTGGGTCCTTATATTCCTGTACATTAGATACATTATTTTTCAGCCTCTCAAGTACTGACATTACTGGCATTAAGACACCACAATCGGCTCACCCTCTCCCAATGCATGATATTTTATTATAGCCCTTCTCAAAGTGAAAGGTCTGAAGAAAATTAAGGTGTGTTTGTTTTAGATGCATGAGTGTTTGCATGCATGTCTGTACAGCATATATTTTGTCTGCTGCCTAAAGAGGTAGGAAGTGAGCCACAGGATCCCCTGGAACTGGAGTTGGGGATGGTTGTAAACCACCATGTGGGTGCTAGAATCAAGCCT
Source organism: Psammomys obesus (assembly GCF_907164565.1). Lineage (NCBI taxonomy): Eukaryota > Metazoa > Chordata > Mammalia > Rodentia > Muridae > Psammomys > Psammomys obesus. Next base: position 1,161,882 of record NW_026596069.1, read on the forward strand.
GGGTCCTGTGTCAGAGCAACAAGTGCTCTTTTATGCTGAGCCATCTCTCTTGGCCCTGAACGCAGGAATTTTACAGGTATAAAAGTATGTTGACATGGGAAAGGCTGGAAACATTAACAGTAAACAGAAAACTCCTTCCACATATACTGTTAGTGGTCATAAAATTAAAATCATTTCCACTCAGTTACCTGAAACTGCTAATACAAGCCCATTATCTTTAGAGCTTCAAAATGTGCGAGCAGTTCTGAATCCTATTTTTGCCAAAATGCAGATACCTGGCTCTAGTTAAATACTTTCCCCCTCTAATAGCATTCCAATGAAAACTGTGATGCTGAAGTCTATGGTGACTGCTGTAAGGATGCAAAGGCAGGAAGCATGAGAAAAAAGCTAGCTTGAATGGTGTCCTTTGTAGCACACTTTATTCTGAGCTGTCAGAGAACAAAGGGACTGACTTTGTATGGCCCCACCCCAAACAAGTGTCAAGCCTGTGGCCTGTTGCCAGGTGTAGTGGCAGACATTTAACCCCAGCACTTGGGAAACAGAGGCAGGCAGATTTCTATGAATTGAAGCCTGCCTGGTCTACAGAGTGAGTTCCAGAGCAACAGGGCTATGTTTTGAGACCTTGTTTCAAAGATAGAAAAACAAAAGCCAAAAACAGGAGGCTGCTCTTCCAGAGTACCCAACATCCATATGGCACAGCTCACAACTATCTATAACTCCAGTCCCAGCGGCTCCGATACCCTGTTCTAGCCTCGATGGCAACTAGGCCTGAAAGTGATACAGACATACTTGTAGGTAATATTCTACACATAAAGAAAATTAAAAAAAAAACTTGCCCTTGGAGCTGGAGGAGGTTTAGTGGTTAAGAGCACTGCCTACTCTCCCAATGGACCATGGTTCAAATCCCAGCACTCACATGGCAGTTCACAACTGTAACTCCAGTTCCTGTAATGTCACAGAGACATACATAGAGACAAAACACAAATGTAAAAAAGGAGCCCTCAGCTAGACACTGTGCCTCATATCTCTAATTCTAGCATCTAGGAAACAGACTGAAGGATTGTGGTTAAGTCTAAGGCTGACTGAGCTACAGGAAAAAATTTAAAATGCCAGGCACTTTGGACATGCCTATAATCACAACACTCGGGGAGGGAGAGGCAGGAGGATCTCTGAGTTCCAGGACAGCCTGATCTACAAAGCGAGTCCAGGACAGCCAAGGCTACACAGAGAAACCCTGTCTCGAAAAACAAAGGCAAAAAATAAAACCATAAAAAGCTTCCCCCCTCCCACCTGGGAATGGTGGCATAATCCCAGCACTTGGGAGGCAGAGGCAGACAAGACCAGCCTGGACTACAGAGCGAGTTCCAGGACAGCCAGGACAAAAAAAGCCTGCCTTTTTTTTTTTAATTTTTATTTTATGTACATTAGGGTGAAGGTGTCAGATGCCCTGGAACTGGTGTTACAGGCAATTGTGTGCTGCCATGTGGGTGCTGGGAATTGAACCCAGGTCTTTTAGAAGAGCAGACAGTGCTCCTAACCACTGAACCATCTCTCCAGCCCCCAAATCCTGTCTTTAAAACAACAAAGACCCTCACTGGGGCCGAGGTTGTAGTAAGACCACTCAACAGTGGTTGCTCAGCATTCAGAAAACAGCTCCTAAATTCAACCTCTAGCACCACAAACAAACAAAAAGAGCCAGAAATACATACAGGAGAGCAAGGTAAGCCCGCACTCGGAAAGCTGAAGCAGGAAACCTTAGTTCAAAGCTGGCCTTAGCAATGCCGCAATACACTGCTTGACATACGATAAACGGCTGCATGGCCTGTTCCAGTCTTCAGCTCTGCACCACCTAGAGAAAGCCTCGTCACCGCACACACTAAGGAAGTGTTCTGCTACTATCACACATCCCCAGTCCAACCATAGATTTTATACCATGGCTACCCACGCTTGCTAACACTGCAGCGTGCGGCACAGAAAACAAGGACAAGTTAAATATTGAGTAGCTGTTTGCACAGCTACTGTAGCTGTAAGCAAACTCTCCTGTCTCAGCGTATCTCACCCACAGGGGAGCCCTGAGGCACTGGGCCCACAGTAAGTGAATACCAACACGAGTCTGTAGTCTGCACCAATAAACACAAGCATCAGCTCAGTTCTACTATTATTTATTTTTTTAAATATTTTTGAAAAAATATAATTTTTTTACAATATTTTCAACTTAAACACTATTCACACTGAACACGTATGGCAGCTTAACCTACCCAAATATGAAGCTTAAGAAGCCAAAACTGTTCTAGCTTTGTTAAAAGAAAAGTTGTGCTGCAGACTATAGTCATGATGGTTAACAAAGCAAGGAAGAGCACCACTCAAAACCACGCTTCCATCTTTTTAGTTCTTCAGTTGGATTATGGGCTGGTGTTGGTCCTGTGTTAGACTTCACACGTGTATGGCTGTAATGCAGTGAATCCTCAGAAGTTGCAAGCCTCAAATCGTATCTCCTCATGTTTAACACTGGGAGAACTCAGCACTCCTGATACACCAGGCAAAAGCTAGACTAGCTCCTAGCTGACCACCACCTTCTGACCTTGGTCAAAGACATTCTTGTGAAATGACTTACTTCAAGTTAACAGACTTTCTTCAGAAAAGGTTATTTTTGATGGACAAATGAAACTGAGAAATCTGTTTAACAATCAGAACCTAATTTAAACTTACTCATTTACTTTTTTTTTTTTTTTTTTTTAAAAAAGTGCAGACATTTGAAAGTGTCAATTAACCCTAAGGGACCAGTTCAGCCTCAATGACAGACAATTCAGTGAGATTTGGAGGTTATTTAATTTGGTTCTTTGTCACAGTTGACTGGTGCTTCTTCCATTGCTGTCTTTACATGAAGCCACAGGGCCACTTGTACTTTCAGTAACTGTGTGACAGCTTCTCAGTAACAGTCTCAGCACTTTTATTAAGCATGCAAGACTAACAACAACTTTGGCAATGCATAAGTGTAACACAGTGACGAGAGCTTTTACAATGAAGTCTTCTAATACTGCCTTCACAGTGTGGAAATTGTGCTACATCCACCAAAAGAGGGCCCGGCTAGTCAACATGTTAGTACTTCACCCCAGGAACAAACTCCTTTGCATTTGGATTCAGATTGCTCTTGACCTGGAAAATAAGTACATATAATTAAAAAAAAAAAAAAAAAAAAAGCAAGTTCATTACAGATGGCTGTGGATCTGTGGATTTTCTCAGAAGCATTCAGCCTAGATCTTTACGTAAAAAATACCTCCCAGAGAACTACAAAAGAGTGGACAATAAGGTTATACCTAACCCCAAAAATCGATGGCAGAGAAAGAATGTGAGATAAGCTCTATATCCTTTTTTGGGGGAAGAAAGGGGACAGGGAAGACAGGTCTATGTCCTCCTGGCTGGCCTTGAACAGAAATCCAATAGCCTGTGCCCCTCAAGTGCCAGGGTCAAAGGTATGTTTCACCACACTTGGCCTCTATATCCTATTATACCTACTTCTAAAGAAGGAACTGACACTAAGTGAAACAAGAAGCCCAGGAACTTCACAGAAACTGTAAGGAATAGCATAGAATAAGGAATTCTGTCAAGTGTACCTGATGCTCTGAAAATACTTCCAAACTGGGGCACTGTTGGCTATTTATGAATTTTATTAATGATCGGTCACTAAAAAGTTGGAGATTATCTTTCTACAACTGCTGTTCTCATTCTCACAGGAAGCACTGTATGTAACAAGAACACTACAGAGAAGACAGAAGACCCGAGTTGGAAATCCTGAGCTCTACCTATTCCAAATTCCTGTGTAAGCTTGGATAGATGACCCTCTGTGTGACTTATTTTCACACCAGCTTAAAAACAAGTTGGAAGAATGGGCCGAAGTCTCTAAGCACTCTAGAGACGTGACTAGCATTATTTTTGCTTCTTCAGTTTTACTCTCCTAAGCATGCATACATGTCAATATAAAGGAAGAGCTGGAAATCTCCACATTGAACATTGGGATCTGATAAAAAAGAAACCAGGGAGATTCCAGTGGTAAATGTAGACACGCAGGTAGGCTTAACCAAACAAACAAAACACCCATAACTGAATTTAATTCCAATATCATGTATTTTAAGAGCAATACTAACATATCATATTTAGAAAAATATTAAATATTCTCCCTTCCCACATGGGAAATAAATTTATACTTTAAGACCAGCTCAGTGATAAAAATGTCTATTCAGAACATTCTGGGCTTGACCATCAACATTACATACACACAAATAAAAATCCTTAAGTGGGGGCTGGAGAGATGGCTCAGGAGGCTAACAGCACTGGCTGCTCTTCCAGACATCCCGAGTTCAATCCCTAGCAACCACATGGTGGCTCACAACCATCAATAATGAGATCTGGTGCCCTCTTCTGGCGTGCAGGTGTGCATGCAGACAGAACAATGTATCATAATAAATAAATCTTAAAAAAAAAAATCTTTAAGAGGTTTAATTGTAAAAGAAAAGAATTCTTGAATATCTTTTGGCAGCTAGAGAAGTTTAAGAATGAATTAAAATAATCTCAAATAGTCCAAGTCACACAGATCAGTTTCTGCCTTATGGATTTATGCAAATCCAGGTTATACATTAAGCCCAGCAAAGGCCTTTGTTCACCAGAGCATTATGTGACAATGACTAATGAAGACCTTGAGCAAGTATGTCCCAACAGGTGGGTTACTGTAATTTACTGCAAGGAAGGTTAAACCACAATGTGAATTCTGGTGTTTTCTATATTGTCCTTTAGCAGCAGAACGTTTTCCAAAAGCCTGGTAGAGAGGATGACTGTAAAATGACTCCGTTGGGATACTTTTAAACAATTATCATGCTTAAAGCCCAATTCTTCAGGTTTAGGTGACATGAACAGCTTAGTAAACTAATGCATAATAAAGTGATAGCAATTGACAAATTGCAGAGCCCACGAATTCCAGAGAATTCTTTCGGCTAGAAAGGTGAGCATCCAAGACCAGGGGAAAAAAAAAAAAAATCCAATTTCAAAATCTTGTGAGCACAGTGGCTCATGCTTGTAATTCTAGGTCTTGATAGGCTGGGGTGTGAGGATTGCTCCAAGTTTGAGGCTAGTCAGGGCTATGCCTGAATTCCAGGTTGGACTGTTAAGAGTGAAATCCTGTTTCAAACACTGTACGAAACAAAAAAAAAAAATCTTTTATCTTAATTGTAGTAAAAGACTCATTAGGTTCTACTTTAGTGATGAAAACTTTATTGCCAGCACATTACCAATGACAAGACTAAGAATAAATAAGAATATGAATCTAGGTCTGCACTCTTTTTCTGCCAAGAGCTTGTAAAAGTATCTCAAAGAAACTCAGTCAGGAGATCTCAGAAAACTTATCAGATAAAAATTTCTAAATTTCACCAAACTTTCAGGCCAAAATTAAAGAGCAAACCTTATCAAGATACTTTTTATATAATCAAGTCATATGGTACTACTGTAAGTTTTTGGACCACCAAAGACATTTAAATATTCTAAGAGCAACATTTAAGTTTAATGCAGCATCAAGGTTGAAATCAGCAACAAGGAGGTACCGTATCATCAATAAGATGGGGACCTCTGTTTCTACTCCTAAAAAGTAGAAAAAATTTCAAAGGAGAGATGTGGAACTCTTCTTAAATAGAGTAGCTGGGTTTTCCACTTATGGGAGATGAGGTGGGGTCTAAAAAGACAAATGACTTTTTACCACAAGATCTTCCAGAGAAGAGCCATCACTGATAACAAGGTCATTAAACTGGTCTTGGATTTGGTCCATAGTTTGTGGGAGATCTCGAGCTGGAATAAACCATTCATGTTCTTCTTCCTCTTCCAGCATTTCTTGGAAACAGCGTTCAATAAACTCTTCTTCCCACAACTCCTCTTCTATCTAAATTTACAACAAACAGGTGGTAATCATAGCATATCTGCTTAAGACATCAGTAAATATCTTAATTTTTTTTTTTTTTTTTTTGAGGCAGAGCTTCTCTGTGTAGCCTTGGTTGTCCTGGACCTGCCTTGTAGACCAGGTTGGCCTTGAACTCACAGATATCTGCTTGCCTCTGCTTCCATGAGTGGCCTTAAAATATTTGAAATCACAATGTAAGGGCCGGGTGTGCCCTTTAATCCCAGCACTTAGGAGGAGGGAAGGTTATACAGAGACCTTGTCAAAAAAGAACAGAACTAAATCAAACCATAATGTGGCTAGTCCTGTGGGTTTTAATTTATCTCAGCACATGAAGAAAAAGGTAAAATGACTACCATGAGTTCCAGACCAGCCTGTAATACAGAATGAGCCTCTTTCTCCAATGCTTCCTAACAGTCAGGCACAGTAGTGCACACCTGTAATCTTAGGAGGCTGAGATATGAGAATGGTTGAGTTTCTATACACATAAAACCCCACAATATCAGAGCTGGAAGTGTAACTCCTTGGCAGAGTACATTATTACTATGAATGAGGCCTTGGGTCTGATCTCCCAACATCAAAATTCGTAAGTTAAGCTGAGTGCAGTGGCAGAGGTTTTTAATCCTAGCACTCAGTGAGGCAGAGGCAGGCCAGCCTGGTCTACACAGTGAGTCTAGGACAGCTAGGGCTACACAGAAACCCTATCTTGAAAATCCAAAAGAAAAAAAATATCAAAAGTTAGAAACTTTCTTCCCTGTTTCTGTACTACCAAAAAAAAAAAAAAAAAAAAAAAAAGCCCCAAACTACCACAAAGACCTAGGAAGCTCTGTTTAGGATTATTTTAGGTCTTTCCTTGTCTCTACAGAAGGTTTTTTTTTCTTCTTTTCCATTGAGACTAGCAAGGAGAAAGTAATGGAGTGATCTCTTTAAGAAATATTTTTCAGAATTATTTAAGAAGCCTTAAAACATCCAAGCCCTAATCCAACCCCATAAAGACGAAAATCTCTAAAAGGTAGAGATTAAGGCTGGAGAGATGGCTCAGGGGTTAAGAGCACTGACTGCTTTTCCAGAGGGCCCATGGTCCCAGCATCCACATTACAGTTCCCAACTGTCTGTAATTCCAGTTCCAGGGGCTCTGACATCCTCACATAGACATACATGTAGGCAAAACACCAACGCACATAAAATAAATAAATGGTTAAAAAAAAAAAGGTAGAGATTAAAACAGCAGCAAAATCTCCCAACTGATCTAGGTGTGAGGGAGTAGACAAGGTGAGCCCTCAGCCCTACAAAACAAACACAAAACCTAAGGACTGAAGAAAGGACTCGCTGGGAAAGAGTGCTTGCTCTTCATGCGCAGGACCCACGTCTGGTTCCCAACACCCATGGTAGGCAGTTCACAATTGCCTGTGACTCCAATTCTGTGGGAGCCAATGCCCTCTTTTGGCCTCTGCAGGAACTTGTACACACACAAAGAGTAAAAGCAGATCTTAAACTCAGGCGTGACGGCTCAAGGCTTTAATTCCAGCCAGCACTAAGAAGGTGGAGGCAGACCAGACAGGTAGATCTGAGTTCCAGCACAGCCTGGTCTACAAATTCTAGCCAATAGGACTACAGGGTGAACCCCCCCCGCCCCCCCCACCAAAAAAACCCAAAAACCCAAAAAACAAAAAAAAAAAAAAAAACACAACAAAAAAAAGCAAAACCAAACCAAAAAACCCACCTCAATTGACTCAAGCCTGAACTATTTCACTCTGGAATGTTCATCATAGGCTTTAGAGAAGTTGGGCTACTAATGATTTCTGAAACTGTGATTAGGACTGGAAGTGAGAGAATGAGAATAGATAGTAGAAACATAGGATTCAAAGATGACCTCTTTCAATATATCAGACTTCTCTGAAGAGAAGTAGCAGCAGATTCTTACAGACTGACTAAGACTGAGGCTCTCCAGTGAAAACCAGACCAATTTTGATGTCTGTGGTCTGTTTGTTCCAGTTTTCTAAATTTTCTTGGATTTGCAGTGTAATACAGAGATATGACTGGATTAAGGCAATGCTTTCCAAAATGAAACTATCTGGGAGCTTTTTTATGTTTCCCAGGCTCCACCCTAGTCTTCTGAATCAATGTTTAGGGTGGGAACCTGAAACAAGCTACCCAAGTAATTTCAATGAGCTCTTCAGCCTGGCAGTGATGAGCAGTCAAATGAAACAGGAGTGGTAGCACATACATCCTTACAGTGCATATAAAGACCTAGACACGCACAGTTCAGGGCCAAGTGCATATTTCAGAGAGATGAAGCTATGGGAAAAAACAAAACAAAAACACGTTTGTATACAAAACTAACTTGTCTGTTGAATTCCTCTTCATTTTCCATCCACATGTACTCTGCAAATGGATTATCATCTTCATGAGAATGACCGTTAATAATCACATCTTCATTGATGATGCTTGGGCTAGTACTGCTGCGACTTGGATCTTTCATGGTTGGTGTTCGTTGTCGTTTTTAACCTTTAAAGTAAAATATAATCATTTTTTTAGTTCTTCATGAGCATGCCTCATTAAGGTATTAGAGGCACATGCTACATTCTTTTCCAATGAAACAGCTGAGGGCAAGTCTCGACAGACACAAGTAGGAAACTCTTCAGTGTGTGTGAAGAGCCACAGGTCTGGTGCCAGCTACTTTTTAAATTTTTTATTTTTTGTGTCAACAGTCAGAGGCAGGTGGATATCTGAAGTTCCAGGCCAGCTTGGCTGACATATCAAGGTCCAGCAGAGTTAGTGTTACATAGGAAGACTGTCTCAAACTATGAGCAGGGGTTATGCACAGGTCATGGAATGTGTGTGAAAACCAGTGGACAGCTTATATAAACTGGTGTTCTCCTCCTACCACGTGGGCTGTGGCTTATAGGCAAATAAGCCTTTATCCATTGAGTCATCTTGTTGGCTCCCGTATCTTAAAAATAGTAATAATTTGTTTTGTTTTTTTGAGACAGGGTCTCACTATGTAGTTCTGGCTGTCCTGGAACTATGTAGACCAGGCTGTCCTTGAATTCACAGAGATCTACCTGCTTCTGTCTCTCCAGTGCTGGGATTAAAAAGCACATCTCTGTGCCCAGCCAGAAAATTCCTTTTAAAAAAAAAAAAAAAAAAGATTTATTTATTTTATGTATATGAGTGTTCTATCTGCATTTACACCTGCCAGAATAGGGAATCAGTTCACACTATAGATGGTTGTGAACCACCATGTGGTTGCTGGGAATTGAACTCATGACCTTTAGAAGAGCAGACAGTGCTCTTAACCACTGAGCCATCTCTCCAGCCCCAGAAAATTCTTTAAAACTTGATTTCAGTTAAGTCCCAGAACTAAAACTGAAAAATAACTCTTGAAATATTTATGTTTACCAGGTGGTGATGGTGCGACGCCTTTAATCCTAGCACTTGGGAAGCAGAGGCAAAAGGATCTCTTCGAGGCCAGCCTGGTCTACAGCGTGAGGATTATACAGAGAAACCCTGTCTGGCAATTTTGTGTGCAGCCATGTGTATGTGGAGATCAGAGGACAATTTTTTTTTTCTTTCTTTTTAAAAAGATTTTTTATACAGGTCTCTGCCTGTACACCAGAAGAGGGCATCTCATTATAGATGGTTGTGAGCCACCATGTGGTTGAACTCAGGACCTTTGGAAGAACACCCAGTGCTCTTAACCTCTGAGTCATCTTTCCATCCCCATAGAGGGCAGTTTTCTAGAGTAGGTTGTCTTCCATCTTGTTGAGGCAGCACTACTGTGGCAGATACTCCAAGCTATAGAGTTTATGGAATCTCGGAGGATTCTTATGTCTTTCTGCCACTGTTGTTCTCTGACCTCCACACGCACCCTGTGAGGCATGCTGTGATATACCCTAGTGTGTAATAAATAAAAATAATCAAGGTTACTGTGAGCACACTGGACACTCTCAGTTAAGAGTTTGGCAAATGTACTAATGGTATAATTTTAGTTGAGATTAGGGGTGGTAGCATGTGCATTATAATTAGTGTCAAATATAACAATTTAACATCTAAGCACAATTACCAACATGCTTAGGATTTTATATCAGTAGCTCTTTTATTCCAAAGACAATGATAGTCATTTGCTCATATTTGATATTATTTCTCACAATCTACTCACCAGCAAATAACTTAAGGTAACCTAATTAATTACCTATAAAAATTAGGCTACTCAGGTTGGTGGCACAAATCTTTAATTCCAGTACTCAGGATGAAGAGGCAGGTGGATCTGAACTGAGGCTAAAAACTAAAACATGGAATTTCAGATTCTTTACTATTTTACTAGTTAAGTTGAAACTGCTAAAAAAGAGATGCATAACAGCAGTCACTTGTACACAAATTCAGGCAATAGTGTGACCTGGCCAAAGAAACAACAGAAACACCATCACCCCAACTTAAAAACAGGCAAAGAGGTTCAACTGGACATTTAGTTGATGCTGTCTTTAATGAATACAATTATGTTTAGGGCTCAGAAGGTTCAAAGGGCACTACACAGAGACAAAGGTGTGGGGTTTCTTGTAGGTCACATTTGCCATAAGCTTAACAAACCAACAGTCTCCATCCAGCACGATGGCCTCTACTCCCAGTGCTCAGAGGTAGGGACAGGTGGGCCTCCGTGACTCAGGGGCCAGCTTGGTCTAAGCAGCAGCTTCCAGGCTAGTCAGCATTGAAAGTGAGACTCAAGTCTCAAAAGAAAAAGAAAAAGTAAAATAAGTAAAATTCTAGAAAAAGTGTTCAAAGATTATGACAAGAGATGCTGAGAATCCACAGCGATCTCATGAAATGCACCATTCACTACTGAATAGAAATTATAAAGACATCTACATTCGAAAAAAAAAAATACAAGAAAGATGACTGTACTAGAAAAAGCACACATGCTTTTCACAAGAATATCCCATGAATAAAAGCAAAATTTGAAAGAATCAAGATCTTGAAAGTACCACAAAGACTTCCAAGAAGAGAACATGCTACACAGGTGTGGAGTGACATTTATGACCAATCCCAGCACTGGAGAGGTAGGAGATCAGAATTTCAAGACTATCCTCAGCCACATAGGAAGTCTGAGCCTAGCCTGGGCTATGTGAGATGCTGTCTTAAATACTTTTGGGCTGGCTGGGGGTACTTAATGGTAAAGCACTAAGAGGGATTAGCATGCCAGGCGGTGATAGCACACATCTTAATCCCAGCATTTCGGAGACAGAGGCAGTGTCAATCTCTGTAAGTTTGAGGCCAGCCTGATCTACAGAGTGAGTCCAGGACAGCCAGGGAAACCCTGGGTTGGGGGGCGGGGGGGCGGGGAGTATGTATGAGGGCCTGTGTTTACTCTATAGTACACAGGGGGAGAAAAACCCATTTCATCAAAACAGATTTTAAAGCCCATCAAATAAAATTAGGCAAAAGATTTGAATTAAGTTATACAGATACATGAAAGACAAACAGATGGCTTATAAAAAACAAAGCTCACACCTTGACTCCAGTACTCAGGAAAACAAAGGAAGACAAATCTCTGCTGAGTCCAGGCCAAGCAGAGTTTAAAATTTTAACATTATCCATTAGAGAAATATAAACCACAGTTACAATGAGATAGCAAACCACACCCTCTGGAGAGCCATACTAAAAGAAGTAAAACCCTCATGGATGGCAGGATGCCACAGCTGCTCTGTAAAATATCATGGCAGGCCTTCAGTAGTTTAAACAAGGACTATCATTTGGCTCAGCAATTCCATTTCCTAGGTATATACTTAAGAAAAAGAGTATGTGACCTTGGTTACCTAAAAACTTGTAAATGTTCTTGACTATGTTTCTGTGTTCCTCCCAGGTGTTGTTGATAGGAGTTACTCATTATTGCTTGCTGCTGCTAATCAATTAAACGATAAACCAGTCTTTATATGCCGCTGGAAAAACCCTTATTCCATGTGTGGGCTTGTTCTTGTATACAGCCTGAACTCATGAGACCCTTACTCACGTGACCTTTCTTAACCCCAGAGGCTCTGAGCCTGTCTGAGGCTCTGAATGAAGTTGGCTATGGCAGGAGGTTTTAGTCAGCCTCATTTATTGGCTCCACTTCCTCCAGGTCTCACCCCCTCTACAGCGGTGACACACGGGGCAGGTACAGTGCTGCGTGCCTGAAATCCTGAAGGCCAAGAGCCAAGTGAGGTAGCAAGCAGGTTGGGGCCAGCCTGGGCTACAGAGCAAGCTATTGACTGAGAACAATCAAAATAACTTCAATACTTGGAAAGCCTAGTCAAGGGGCTACTGTAAATTCAATGCTAGCCTGGGCTACATAGCAAACAACATACCAGCCAGTTATATAGCAAGAGCCCCTCTTACCAAACAAACAAAAAACAAATACCAGAAACAAAACCCAAAAAACTAGTCAGGTGCTTTTCATGCAAACATGAGGTCCTGAATTTTTTTTTCTTTTAAAGATTTATTTAATGTACATGAGTGCTCTATCTGCATGTGCACCTGTATGTCAGAAGAGGGCATCAGAGCACATTATAGAAGGCTGTGAGCCACCACGTCATTGCTGGGAATTGAACTCAGGACCCCTGGAAGAACAGCCAATGCTCTTACCTACTGAGCCATCTCTCCAGTCCCCGAGGTTCTGAATTTCAATCCCAACACCCAAATAAAAAGTTGAGTGTGGTGGCATATGCCGTAATGTCAGCATGGGGAGAGGTGAATCCCTGGGGCTTGTCAGCCAGACTTGGATAGTCAGAAAGCCCCACATCTTGCTGAGATGTTGTTTAAAACCAAAACAAACAGGGTGGGGTTGGTTAAATAGCTCGGTGGTTAAGAGCACTAGCTCTTTTTCCAGAGGACTAGGGGGGTTCTTTAGTTTCAGCACTTACAGGGCAGCTCATAATTGAAACTCCAGGGGACTGGAGGCCCTCTTCTGACTTCCTGGGGTACTGCACACAGAGGGCACAGGCATACTTAGAGGCTGACCTCTGTGAGTTCCAGGCCAGAGGGCTACAAAGAGAAACCCTGTCACGAATCCCTCCCAAATAAAAACACTAAGCAAGTTCCAGGGCAGCCAGAGCTACCCAGAGAAACCACGTCTTAAACAGGGTTTAAACAACAAATCACATATTTTATGATTCCACATATATGAAATATCAGACTACGCAAATTAAGAGGCAAAAAGAAAAGAGCATTTGACTCTCTACTGATAGTAAAAAGAAACAGTAAAGGTGACAGAACAGGTAACAGGTTTTTTTGTTTGTTTTTTGTTAGGTAATAAAATTGTGCTGAATTTTGATTTTGCTCCTGAACCCCCAGCCTTCCTGTCCCCACTTCCTAAGTGACCAGATTATAGGCCTGTATGGATCTGTTAAATTCTAAATTGTTTACAAAATAAAAATTCTGTTTTTTGCCTAGTCTTTCAATCTTGTCTCACAGGGTGTCAACATTTTTGTTTTTTTATTCTAGGTAAGATTCTCCCTATATAGTCCTGGAAACTCAGTTACACAAACCAGGCTGGCCTCATAGAGAGATCTGCCTGCCTCTGCCTCCCAAGTGCTGGAAGTAAAGGCCTTGCCACCATATCAAGTTGGGCTTTTAACATTTTTGATGACTGGTTTTATATTTTCCACCGTAATTCCATGTTTAATTTTCTTACCCTTCTTTTTAGATTTCATTAAATATTTTCCCCACAATGTTTGTTTTCTGAAAGTTATTTTCCTATGAGTTAAAAATATGCTCTACACATCAATGTTTTTCTTACACATCTGAATGTGCAGGGATCACACCCAGGGCATCTGAATACAAGCCAGGTAAATGCTGTAGCATTTAGGCTGTCTACTCAGTTCTTTTGTTGAGAGTGGAGGAAAAAAACACATGGTCTCTATATATAACAGGTTATCCCTGATCTCATGATCCTCCTGCCTCAGTCTCCTGAATACCAAGATTACAGGCCGTTGTTACCAGAATCAGCTAGTGCACAACTTTAATTTTTTTCGTGTATGTAAGTACAGGTGCCTCTGTAGAGGCCAGAAGAGTGCACTGTATCCCCTGGAGCTGGAGTTTTAGGCATTGTGAGTCACCTCTGTAGGTGCTAAGAATTAACTCTGGCTGCCTGCAAGAGCTCTACAGTTAAGAGCTCTTAACCCGAGCCATCTCTCCAGATTCCAGTATGTACCTTAAAAATAAAACAAAACAAAACAAAAAAACGTTTTATTGATTCGTGGTAAATTTCACACCATGCACCCAATACCACTCTTCACCATCCCTTCTCTACCCTTGCAACTTCCCTCCCAAAAGAAAATACAAACACACACACCCCAAAACAAAAACCCCAAACAAAACATGTTTCCTGCAATGAGTCACTGCTGCAGTTTGAGTCCTCTGGCTTCTGCTACCCCATCAATACTGGATCCTTATGGGGACTCCACTCAGATACCCTGGAGCTTTGGATCTGCAGGACTGGCTCCTTCACTCACTCCAGAAGTTCAAAGATATGACAGATGCTGGATGGAGTGAGCTAACTCAAAGTCTGGATCTGGGCTTGGGTATCAACTGAGTTGGTCAGCCCACAACTCTCCTGCACCCACACCACCAGGGCACACTCTCCAGCCCTCCCTGGCTAGCTCACCCAATGCTGAAGCAGGCAAGGGGTAGGACCAGCTCTCCTGCCCTTGGGCTGGCTCATCCTCTCTTTTCACCACCAGGGCCAGCTACTATGCTGCCCAGGTGAGGTGCAGGGCCTGCTCTCCTGAGTGCCCTAGCATGTAGCTTTTAAATACTTGACAATTTATATTACCATCTTTGATTTTACTAGATCCATTGTTCACCATCATTTTTCTTTATTTGTAGTACTGAGGAATGAAACCCAAGGAAGACCTCATTTATGCTAGGTAATCAGCCTACCACTGACCCACAGGCCTAGTTCTTTTGGATTTATTGTTTGTGTATGAATGCTTTGTTTCTACGTATATATGTGCACTACATACATGCTTGCATAGTCTGCGGAGGTCAGAAGAGGGCATCATATCCCTTGGAATTACAGATAGGACAGTTGAGAGCCATTATGTGGCTGCTGGGAACCAAACTCAGGTCCTTTCCAGTCCAACAAGTGCTCTAAACCATGAGTCATCTCTCTAGCCCCAGGCTTCTCCCCCCCCCCCCCCCCCCCCCGACAGGTTTTCGATGTGTAGCCTTGGCTGTCCTGGACTTGCTTTATCGACCAGGCTGGCCTTGAACTCAGAGATCCACCCGACTCTGCTTCCCTGAGTGCTGGGATTACAGGCATATTCACCTTGCCTGGCAGCCTTTCTTTCTGACAAGTTTACTATGTAAATTAGGCTGAAAGTGAATTAGAGACCATCCTCTCTGGGCTTCACAAGTAACTGACATTACAGGCCTCAGCCATGCTCAACATCCATCCTTGTCTCTTATATTATATTCTCTTTACTTGATACATTTGAATTTTACTATTAATTTGCATGAATTTATTGTCACATTTCACAGAAAAAGGAATGAAAGGAATGGGTCACATGTGCACACACAAAAAATCCTATGAAGTTATGTATGTCATTCTATTAACATGCAGGCCCAGGGAATCCTAATTAACATAGCTACTGCACTTGCTTCCTGCCTCTTTGGGGACTTGATCCTGGCAACAACTTGAGCAGCCCTTGGAATAAGGGAACAGCAGTACTTTCTAAAGGATCAATTGCTACCGCCAGCAATCAGGATCTATTCCCAACCCACAGGAAGCTGGACTTTTTTTTACAAGAGAAAGAAATGAGGATGCAGAGCTTTCTGGATGGTAGAATCTGTTTTTAATTTTTCTTATTTTCTATATAGAAGTATTTTGCTTGAGTGGATGTCCATGCACCATATACATGCCTGGTGGCTGCAGAAGAGGGCACAGGAGCCTCTGAAACTCAAGGTAGAGATACTTGTGAGCCATGATGTGGTTCCAGGAATCAAACCTGGGTTTGGAAGAGCCACCAGTGTTCTTTATCAGTTATCTTTCCAGCTCCCTGTTCTGTTTTAACTTAAAGACTTTTTTCCTAAAGTTTGCCTGGAATTCTGCATTTCCAAACCACTGCATGTTCAAAAATGTCTGTTGCATTCATATATGAGTAGAAACTTTAGTTGCAATCAAATTTTTAGATTTTTGTAATTCTAGTAAATATAAATTATTTCAAGTTTCACTACCATAGGAAATTAATTTTCTTCCCCTTGTAAATATCCTGTTTAAGACTGGACAGATAGCCAAGCATAGCACCTCATGCCTGTAATCTCTACACAGCAGAGGATCAGATCTAAACTGCAGGCTTGCTTCGGCTGTACAGTGTAAGTTCAAGATTAGCCTGCATAACCTATTAAGACGACACTTCAAAATTAAAAAAAAAAAAAAAGGTAGGGGGAACCCATTGGGCGGGGAATACAGCACAGTTATAGAGTGCTTGCTATCTTGGGGCTCTAAATTAAATCCCCAGCACCACAAAACAAGTAACAACCCACCTAAATAGGATAGGGCTGACAAGGGATTTAGAGCACTCATTAGCCTGTTACGTGGGTTTTAGCATCAATATAAAAGGTAGGAGAGAGGAGGAGACAGAGGTTTTAAAACTTAGATTCATAAATTTTACTAGACTTTTGTTAAATATAGTAGTATTTTTTTTTCCCATTAATGCTGCTTAGAAATCAGCTAAGCCCTTCAACTTAGGAACTTGTTTTCGGTAGACCATGATCTCTTTGTTCCTACCTGAAATTCCTCACATACTGGTTTCCAGAAGTATTCTTTTATATTGCTATTAAAATTTAAAATATGGTTTTATTATCTTTCTCCACTAGTTTCATCTCCTAAGAATTTTCATTAAAATTCAAATAGAATCATCTGTTTCTTTCATTAATTTGTCTTCGCAGGCATTCACCTTTCTTCTTTAGACTGTACTCTGAACCGACTCCTTCGATTTAAGCACTCTTTATGCCACATACACAGTCTACCAGTCTCTTCAGCTGTTAAGTAAAAACAAATATCCCATCAGGCATGGTGATGCCCATTGTAATTCCAGCACGCAAGGGGTTGAGGTAGAAAGACTGCCCTGAGTTTGAGGCCATCCTAGACCACATATCAAGTTCCAGGCCAGCCTGGGCTATGCATTAAGGCTTTGTCTCAAAAACAAAACAAACTTCACAAAGGAGAAAACTATTTTCATTGGTCCTTTTCCACACAGAAATTTTTGGGAAGCATGACATTTCTGTCTTAATGTTTAGAAGAGCATCCTAAGAGCCAGCCAGTGAGGCACACTTGTAATCTTGGCACATGGGAGACTGAAGGGGACAAATCTGGAGTTTAAGGCTAGACTGTACTATGAACATAGACATAGTATTTTCAAAAGGAAAAAAGAAAAACACAGAAAAAGGGAGTAGCTGCCGGCAAGGGGGTGCTGAGTGAAGGATGCCTTTGATCCCAGTACTTTAACAGGCAGCTCTCTAGAGTTTCAGGCTAGGCAGGCTATACACCAAAACCCTGCCTTAGGGAAAACAAAACAAATGGAAGACAGCTATCATCAGTCTGCTTTATTCTAATAATGTGTAAGGACAAGTCTCACCTCCTCACAGGTAAAATGGGGAATAATGACAGTACTCAGGGCTGGAAAGGTGGTTCAGCAGTTCAGAGCACCTGTTACAGAGATTCAATTCCCAGTACCTATATAGCAGCTCACAACCATCTTTTAGCTCTGGTTCCAGGAAATCCTACTCCCACCCTTCTATCTCTGATGACACACATACATATATTCAGGAAAACACTCATAGGCATGGAGTAAAATAATCTAATAAAGTTTTTTTTTTTTTAAAGATTAATTTTACGTGTGTGTTTTGCCTACACATATTTTACATGGACCCTCTTCTGCCTGAGGACAGATTGAGCAAAAGATACTGAATTGAAGCTCACAATGTGGATGCTGGAACAGAATCTGAGTCCTCTGTAAGAGCAAAGTATTCCTAACTGCTGAGCTACCATCTCTCCTTCTTCATACAGGGTCTTGCAACCCAAGAATGGTCTTGCTCCTGATGCTTCTGCCTTCATCTCCAAAGTGCTAGGATTACAGCTATGCAGCCCTGGTGTCTCCTTATTTATAGACAGGGTCTCACTGTGGCCCTGGCTGTCCTTTAACTTGCTAGGTAGACCAATCTGGTCTCAAACTAAGAGAATCCACCTACCCCTGCCATGAGTGTGAGTGTATACATATATCTGTATACGTGTGTGTACATATATGTATTTTTATTTTTTCACTGGTCTTATACAGTAGGGGTGAAATAATGTTAAAGGCTAGAACCTGCCAGTGTGGTGGCACATGCCAAAAATCCTAGCTACTTAGGAAGAAAGAGGTAGGTGGTCTGGTCAGTTTATCAAGACTCTGCCTCAAAGGGCTGGAGATGCTGGTTGTTGCAAACAACACAAAACAAAAAGCCAAAAGCTATAAAACACTAACCTCTAATGTTAAAAGAGTAAGGGATGGCTCATTATTCTCTATCATTTTAGTCATAAGGTCAACATCAGAAACACTATTCTATATAACTAGGTATTAAAATTTAAGACTTAATTCAACCCCTTCAGCCATGTGCCAATTAAAGTCACTTTAATTAAAATATACTTTAGTTGAACCTGTCATATTTCAAGTATTCCCGCCCCCACACACGATATCACTATGTAGCTATGGTTGGCCTTGAACTCAGATATTTGCCTCTGCCCCCAAGGGCTAGAATCAAAGGCGTTTGCCACCACATCCAGCCATCATATCTAGTTTAATTAATATTTACAAAAGTACTTAGACCAATGCCTAGCATTATTATTGTAGTTTTTCAAGACAGGGTTTCTCTGTGTGTTGCCCTGGCTGTCCTGGCTCTCACTTTGTAGACCAGGATAGCCTCGAACTCATGGAGATCTGCCTGCCTCTGCCTTCCAAGTGCTGTGATTAAAGGCGTGCACCACCATGCTTGGCTGCCTAACATTAAGTGCACTTGCTAAATATTCTGTCATGCTCCTGTTTTCTCAACTTTAAAGTAGGTAAGAAAAAACTTGCTCTATTTCCACAAGTTGTCATGAATATGAAAATGCTTTATAAATTACAAAATGATGTGAAAGAGCAAAAGCTTATTAAATACTACCGTCAATCTTGCACAGTATCCATTAAAGCTGCTATAACAGTGGACATTTTAAAACTTTCATTAAAATGAAGGCATCACTAGCTAGGGTCATAAAGTGATAAACCTGAATAAAATTTGTTACTTATTTTGGAAAAACCCGCTATAAACTTACTCTGTTCCAAAGAGGATAGAAATTACCTACCTCAGATTGAGTTCTCAAGGACCAATATGCACAGCCTTTAACCATTACAGTGAATCGCCATTCCCCCCATCCCCTAAAGAAACAGATAAATAGGGTATAATTTTTTGAAAGTTACCTATCTTTGTGATACATACTTCTGAGACTGGTTTTGTTCAAGGTCATTAACTAACACAAAGAGACTGTTCTCAATATCCTGTCATTCACAAACCACAATCAGAGCCACAAAACAGCAAGTACTGGGTCTCATTCAAGTCCTTGCATAGACCCTTTTCCTAGCTGAAACAACCTACAGCTGAAATTTCAGATGCTACTTAATGAATCAACACCTATTACCTGCTAAATGAAACGTGCCAAAAACGTGACACCGTGACACAAGAAACGCTCAGTCAGCACAAGCAAAATGAGCATTTACTGAAATAAGTATCAAAGGCTGTCAGCAAATTGAAAACCAAATGCTTTCTAGGGCTTGGGAATGCAAAATCAAGAAAAGTAAGATAATAAACCAAGTCTTTTAGCATGTATTAAGAAAGTACCGCGGGCTGCTGCAACACATTTTAAAAAATTAACTACACCAGAATCCCTACTATCCTCTTTCCTTTCATTGAGCTAGTAGAGGTGGTGAATAAGCACATATTCATGAAAAGTAAGAGGAACAGCATCAAATTGTAAGAACTGAAAGGACCTTTTAAATTCATCTAGCTAAAGCCTTGCTGGTTTAAGTGTTCCCAGGGCCCCCAAACAACAGGCCTATTTGAAGCACGTGATAAAGCTTAAAATAAAGGGGTAGGGACGGTGAAGGAATGGAAGAGGTGGAAAAAGATACAAGCCGTTCGACCGTTACAGAGTGCTCCCCTGAGACACCGCCAGCCTGCCTGTCCCTTTTCTCCCCAAACCCCAGCATCGGCAGAAACGCGCAGGCGCAGCAGAAGCGGCAGCGCGTGGCAACGCGCAGGCGTATAGTGGGTAGAAACAATGAGCTTTGTTGCCCAAGCGGCAAAGGGGGGGGGAGGGCTGGGGGACGCAGGGGAAAAGGTACTGGACAGGGTTAAAACAAAACAAAACAAAACAAAACAAAAAAGAGACCGAGGAACACAAGAAAGTGCTATCCCGGCAACACTCGCGCGCCACTAAAGACCCGGATAGAGGACTGTGCGACCGCAGTAAGTACTGAGAGAAATGAGCGAAGGCCATTTCGGATAGATGGAGCCTGTCCCAGCTTATCCCTCAGACTCGGCGGAAATGGGTCAGGAACAACCGAGGTCAAACCGGGCTCGGTGGCCCGTGGCCTGGGCGGCCCCTTTCGCCCCCCCGTGGCCTCTCGACCGCCGGAGTCGCCGCGCCCTCACAGCCTTCCGTCCGAAGGGACCCCTCACCCAGTGCACGGCAGCGGGGACGGCAGCCAACGAATCTTGTCGGCCTCCGCGGATCTCCACAGGCAGCGCCGCTCCCCCGCTCGACGTGCGCTTCGCCCGCCGCCTCCCTTCTCCAGTCCAAACAAACAGCCTAGCCCGGAAGTGACTTCATTTCCGTCATCCCGGCCCCACCCACTCGTTCTGCCTTTACTCCCCGGCTAGGCCACTAGAGTGCGCAAGAGAAGAAGCGACTCTTAGGGTCAAGTCTCTGTGTTGTGCTCTTATACAGGAGCAAAGGGCTTCCGGGCTCCGCAGAGACCCACCTCGGGTTTTTCTAGTTCTGTTGACTTCTGGGTGTGTGGCAGGTACGGCTCCTCACTCGCCCGCCCTACCTGACGATGGATTCTGTGGATATGGGAGCTGGGAACCAAGGTATGCATCTGTGTCCTCAATATATATACCAAAAGGAACATCCAAGTAATGACTCTACCCCGATATACATACTAAAAGTGTACAAAATAAAAGAACACGCACTGATGTCACATTGGGATCCTGACCTAAGCAAAAAGCAAATCAAAAGCATATGGCTAATCCACAAGAACTCGTACTCATACACCTTTTAAAGACCTTTACACAGTCACAGAATACCAGCAGGTGTTTCCTATTCAGCCTGCAGAGCCTCAAAACAAAACTAAGGAAGGCTCAACATTTTCCATGCCAATAATTTCAACACTTGGGCGGAAGCAGGGATACAAGAGCATCATTTGCACATCAGTTCTTGTTAAGAAAAAAAAAAAAAAAGCCAGCAAGATGTTTGTTTCAGGGAATAAAATGCTTACAGTAAGTACGAGCTTTGTGACCTGAGTTCCATCCCCAGTACCTACATAAAGGTAGGAAAGCACCAACTTGTCTCTGATCTCCACACATGCCATAGCAAGCAACCAAACAATCAAAGGCAAAATCTTTTAAGTTTATAACTACCTTCAGTGTACTGGCCTATATGTCCATGTTATCATCACTGGCTAGCTCTTAAGATCTATGTCTAGTGACAAAGATGTGTGAAAAACTTTCGGGGCATATTTTTAAGAGGACATATAAACGCCATTAAATATTTGCTCTGATATAGGAAAGATGAACTTGGAAATAAAATTTTAATTCTTAAGTTCATATGCTTGTATTATTCACTGAAACAACCAAATTCTGGGAGTTTTGTTTTTGGAAACAATGCAATCAGCTTTATGTTCGAATCTCTATAGTATTCAAAGGTCTTGGCATCAGTGACATTACCTTTGAATTAGTATCTTCACTTCCCCTCAGGTAGCATTTTAACCCTTGGCCAGTCTTGGTGACAAAGGGGGAGGGGAGGGTTTACTCCTCAGTTCTGGCCAGTTCAAAGCCCCACAGAAATCAACATGGGTCATCTAACATGGCTCAACTACTTCACTTACATTTACAGAACTGAATGCTAAACTGCTCTAATCTTAAACCTCTCATCTGCAAGACAAGCGCAGCCTGCTAAGCTGAAATCCCACAGTTATAGCCAGGGAAAATTTGTCTTTGTTGCTGCTAAGTATACAGCTATGAGAGGAAAAACTGTTACAATTTATCCAAAGGATGCTGATAGCCAGCTGTTGTAGACAACCGTGTAACCCTCGCACTCAGGAAACAAGGTGGACTTGTAAATTTGAGCCTCAAAATCAAATGGTATTGGTGAGGAACCTGGAAGAGCAGTCCAAAGTAAAAAACACAACAGAAATCGATGTTTACATGTTCTATAATTAACCTACTTAAAAACATTTGTACATGAATGTTTATGTATTTGCTACATGTTGGTGCCTGAGCCTATGAACTGGATTTAAAAGGTGGTTGTGAGCCTCCGTGGGTGCTGGTAACTGACCTTCTGCTAAGAGCAGTACATATATATTGGTAACCTCTAAGCCATCCCTCTAGTTCTATTCCCCCCACATCCCCAAAGACAGGTTTTACCTTGTAGCTCATGTTCACTTTGAACTCATGGCAGTCCTGCCTCAGTCTCTGGAGTGAGGTTAGACTGAGATTACAGGCAAGAGACCCCACACATTTGGCCAACCCCACACCCCTAAAAACTCAGTACAAGCCAGACCTAGTAGAATCCCAGCTACTCTGGAGGAAAAAAAAAAAAGTAACTCGGGCCAACTTGGGCTATGCTGCAATTGCAATCCCAACTCCGAAAACTTAAAGACCTTATCCCAAAATAAAAAGCAAAGAGTTGGTCCTGAGTTCAACTCCCAGGAACCACATGGAGGCTCACAACCATCTAAAATGAGATCTGGGCCTCTTCGGCATTCAGTCACATGTAGGCAGAATCGATGTCTTAATTAAAAAAAAAAAAAAAAAAACACACACACACACAAGAGTTATGGGGAAGAGTATTTGCTTAGCATGTTCTGAGTTCAATCTTTAACACTGGGTGCATTACTAAGAAAGCCTGAGTAAGATGATTCCAATCTCAATTTGGTGAGACCTGTCTCAAAGCAAAAACCATGTGTGTGCCTAAGACATGTAAGGACCTAGGTTAAATCCCCAGGATTTCACAAAAACAAACACCTAATCTAAGCATGCCAGTCTAGAATCCCAGCACTCAGAAGCAGAGGTACATGACAGATTCTGCTTTGAAAGAAAAAAAAAGGGGGGTGGGGGTGGGGACACAGGTTAGCTGAGTGCCTATCATGTTCTAAACTTTTGAGTTTGATCCCCAGCAAAAAATAAAATTGGGCATGGTGGCACACACCAGTACCTGGAGGATAGGAGGATCAGACTTTTAGATCAGTTTATCATCCTTAGCTACACATGGATGACAACCTAAGCCATACAAATACATGATAGCAACATACCTTTAATCCCAAAACTCAGGATAAAAGAAACAGGCAGGCCTTTGTAAACTGAAGCCAGTCTAAGCTACATAGTGAGCTCCAGACCAGTGAGAAATACTTAGTGGGAACCTGTCTCAAAACAAAACACCCCAAACAAAAACCTTGTTTCAAAAAGGACAAAAGTCTGCAAAAGAGCATGAATAATGGCCCTATGCCTCCCTCGATCTCCCAAATAATGTCTAGTTAGTTAATACTTTTCAATGCTTCCATGTGTCTTTTATTCACTTCAGTGGATAATTACATAGCATTTTCCCCTAAAAGAACTTTCAATGAGAAGTAAAACTAGATAACCTAAAAAGGGTTATTTCTATGTAGTTTGAATGAGAAATTTGAAGAATAGCATGAATGAGGGATAGACTAATGATGACGTGTGCAATATTGTAAAAGCAGAACAATTCACTTCTCCAGTCTGGGTTGGCTTTCTACAGCCCAGCTTTAGAAAGATGGGAGAGCTATACTTAATGTCCACGAGCATCAGGCACACCAGAAAGTTAGGAGTTATATTTAATCTCATAGGTCATTACATTAATAATTAATTGAATTGTAATCCATTCCACAGGTTCACATGGCATTACAATTTAGATGGCTTTCAAAGACACAAACAGGTTTCTTAGTGCTGAGAACTGAAGTACCTTGGACATGCTAGGCAAAGGTTTTAAGACAACTCTTAACTCCAGCCAGGATTATCCACCTGGAAGATCAATGTATAATTTGGTAGGTAGCAGCTGGAAACTATTAAGTCAAATCTAAATAAGGGTGTAAAAAAAAAAAATCTTCAATTTAAACGGTTTCTCACTGGGCAGCAGTGGCACACAGCCTTAATCCCACCACTCAAGAGGCAGAGCCAGGTGGATCTCTGAGTTCAAAGCTAGCCTGGTCTTTTAAGTTACAGGGCAGCCAGAGCTACATAGAGAAACCAATAAATGATTTTAAAAGTGTTCTCATTATGCTGTTGAAACTGCTCTTGACCTGTGACTTGGGGTATTCCTGAGTAGTCTGAACTACAAAGTGACCACTGTAGTGTTATCTAATCCTCCATTTCAGGACCCTGTCTCCAATCAAATAACTGAGAAACCATGATTTCTGATTTAATCCCGGCAACTGAGCAGACAAAAACTGGTCTTCTGATAGGAGGTGGCACTGAAACTCAAACAGCATTTTGTTCAATTCAAATCTAACTCTTAAAGGAGTGGGCTCAATCCCAACACCAAAAATTAAAACAAAAACAAAACAAAACAAAACCTCTTGAGAGGATTAGTAACTCAGTGGTATTGCACTTACCTACCTAACAAGTACATTAAAGTCCTGGGTTAGCTCTCTTACACTACACTGATTACTCAGCTGGACATCTTAAGATACCGCTTCAAGGCAGGACGAAGTGCACACCTATAATTCCAGCGCTCAGAGAGGCAAAGGCAGTCAAATCTCTGAGTTCGACGCCAGCCTGGACTACTAAACAAGTCCAGCACAGCTAAAGCTATACAGAGAAACCCTGTCAAAAAAAGATACAGCTCCAGTTATGGAGGGTTCTCAATTAAGGGTATCATGTTCAAGCCAGCCACCAAGAACTCCTTATCCTTCTCCCAATTTTGTACTTACCTGTTCTACTCCGCCACACTCAAGTTTCTGTTAGGCCTGGCTGTCCTGGAACTGGCTCTGTAGACTAGGCTGGTTTTCAAATTTAGGGATACCCCTGCCTGTACCTCACAGTACTGACTGGACTGAAGGCATGCATCACCACCACACCCATGCTGGATGCCCAAAAAATTTATTGTGAAAAATGCTAAACAAATGTCACATTTATGATATTGCCCTAAAAAAAGAAACATTCAAAAGGATAAGGACATAGCTCAGTGGTTGAGTGCTTATATTCAACATGTAAAGGCCCTAGCATTGCAATCAACTACTCAAAAGAAAAAAGGAGTGGGGGTAAAAAAAAAAAAAAAAAAAAAAAATCTTTCCCTCCTACATAATGGATATAATCTTAAAAATTCTTAGAAGCCAGGTGTAATGGTGCATGCCTTTGATCCCAATATTTGGGAGGCAGGGGAAGGCCTCTGAGAAGTCAGACTGGTCTATATAGCAACTTCCAGCTACATAGTGAGACCATGTCTGAAAGAGCAAAACAAAACAAAACTTTAGAGGGTTCTTTAATATGGCTCAGTGGGTAAACACATTTGCCATATAAGTCAGACCAACTTGAGTTGATCTGGGGAACCCACAATAGGAGACAAAATAAACCCACAAAGTTTTCCACAAATGTACGTGTCCACATTCCTATACAATATTAAAAACCATGAACTTAGGTTTTACTAACTAGTGTTGTTGGCATATGTTATAGCTAGAAATTAATCTTTGTGTTTCCCCTAACTCCAGAACATTTATGCTACTGAGGCTGGGCTTAAACTGAAGCTTAACTCTGGGTACCCGAGTACCTAAATGGGCTGAACTTTTGCACAAAATAAAATAAAAATAACATCTGGGATATACAAAGCAACTCAAATGTCAACAATAACACTACCAGAACTTAAATCTCTTAACAATGAGTAAAAAAGGATTGTAAACTAAATTCAGGCCATCTCTAACCTACACTCACATTTGTATAATAGTAAGACTAAATAGGAGAAGTATGTTTAATTTTGTAGCAGGTATAAAATCAAACATTTCTTTTATAGGTTTGCCATAAACTAGATCTGGAGGAAGCAGGCATGTGATCACATATGTACAAGTTTGGGCAGGATACCAAGTTCAAACCCACTCTGGGCTATATCGTATAACAGACTAAACTCAAACTCCCTATGCTAGATTATCTTACTTTTGATCTTGTCTGTATATCCTGAGTTCTGGGAGTAAGAGCATGTGCTATCGATCCTTGTTTATTGGGTGGACTTGGTTAATGCTATGAGAGCATTACGATATAAAATGAGCTGTATCTACAGATATCTCAAAGGTAAAAAAACACCTGCCAAGTTGGACAGTGGTGTAACACATCTTTGATTCTAGCACATGGAAGACAGAGGCAGGTGGATCTCTGTGAGTTCAAGGCCAGCCTGGTCTACAGAGCAAGTTCCAGGACAGTCAAAGCTACACCAAAGAGAAAAACAAAACAAAACAAAAACCCTGTCTCAAAAAAACCTAAGGATAAGCAGGGTGCAGTGGTGCACGCCTGTAATCCCAGCAAAGGGAGGCAAAGTGAGGTGGATCTCTGTGAGTTTAAGGTCAGCCTGGTCTACAAAGGGAGGCTAAGACAACCACGGCTACAGAGAGAAACCCTGTTTTGAAAAACAAAAACAAAAAAAAAAAAACAAAAAAACCCAAAAAAACCCAAAGAACAAAAAGATTGACATAATCTGGAAAATAGTATTACAGATTTCTCACAAGCATCTTATTTACAAAAACAAAACACCAATCTGACACAATTTCTCTTTTTTTGGGGGGTTATTTTTGTTTTATAAGACAGGGTTTCTCTGTATAACAGAGCTGGTTGTCTTAGAACTCACTTTGTAAAATAGGCCAGCCTAGAACTGATCACAGAGATCTATCTACTTGCCTCTTCCTCCCAAGTGCTGAGATTAAAGTCCTGTACCACCATCACCCCAATGAAACCTGATTTCTTAAGGCCACAAGTAAAGCTAAACTGTTAAATTCTTCAAGTTATTAAATCCATATAATAAGCCATACATGTTTCCATTTATATGTGCACAATGCTTTCTTGTTTGTTTACTTTTGAGACATGATTTTACAATGTAGCCACAACTGGCCTGGAACTCTATGTGAGGGAAGGTGGGCTCCCAAATCAAGGCAAATCTGGCTCTGCCTCCCAAATGCTGGGATTAAAAGTATGTGCTACCACACCTATTCCTGGCCCTTGTCCAGTTTTTAATAGTTGCTGTTAGATCAAAACAAAACAAAACAGAATTAACAAAGTGAATTATTAGTAACAGCTAAAATTAAACTGAAGAAAATTGGCAAGGATTTTTTGTACATGTTACTCAAGAGACTAAAATTTTACCCAACATTATATTTAAAATACCCTTTTAATACAATTAGGCTGGAGACTTTGAAAGATAATCATTTGTCACTGATTTAAAACTGTCCTTTGGACTTTAGATTATCCAACAACATCAAAAATCTTTTTCTGATTTTGAAAGTGACAGAATGAATTTTTCCAATGCTATTTTGCAATTTGATTCTTAAAGGCATGGATATGATTGAATTTGAGCTTTTACAATTTCATTACCCACAGTATTTAAAATTGTAAGGTTAAAGAAAAAAAAATCTCATTTTTAGTTATGTAACAAGAACAAGAAATCCATAAGGACTAAGCTGAGATTTTTAGTAGCTTTTAGAACATCCAACATTGACTTAAGAATTTGTTAAAGCATGCACAAAATTTAACGGTGAATAAAAAAAGTCACAACTGACAAATATTTTGGTTAACATTCCAAACATGTTTAACCAACCAATCAACATTGCCTAGATTTGTTTTTTATTTTATTGGTATTCACTTCAGTAACTTGAATCCACAGATATAAGCAGTATATAACCAGAGAGTTACAAGTAAACATAGATTATACATGCAAATTTCTGCTCACAAAGGTCACATGTGCAGGTACATGAATTAGAAGCGTGCGTCTAGAATTATGGCCAAACTGTTTTTAAAATGCAGAAATGTAAAATTACATCCTGAAAATATAGAGATGGTTTACACACTTCAAAAATCAAATCTTTGCTTATACCAGAGATGTATGACAG
Source organism: Psammomys obesus (assembly GCF_907164565.1). Taxonomy (NCBI): domain Eukaryota; kingdom Metazoa; phylum Chordata; class Mammalia; order Rodentia; family Muridae; genus Psammomys; species Psammomys obesus. The sequence continues at coordinate 1,190,193 of NW_026596069.1, forward strand.
CTACAGGATTCAAGTAACAAGCAATAGGTTCTCAAGAAATTAATACTGGTCAAAGAGAACAGGAGTATTTTTACATTTCACTGAAATAACATTGACTACTGGAATATGAAACCTAGTAGGAACTCAGGGAAAAAAATTACAAATCTAAAGCCAATTACTTATTATTTCTTATCATCTAAACAGCATGACATTAAAAGGAAACTGCACCTGCATTTGAATTGTCAATCTCACATGAATGAAGTTCTCTAAAAATGCAATGCAACCAAAGAGCTTCCAAAGTCAAATGAAAAGTCAGCAAGGCTCAGATTAAAACGTGGAATGTTTCAGATGAAAAGTAATAAAAAATACAATTGGTTTTGTTCTTTATTGAATGGAATCAAAAGTTGACATTTCTTTGAAGCCTCAAACTACTAAATTTTTCCGAATGGTTCTATGTTATCTTTCTCTTAGTGGTGCAAGTTGTTTTCCATAGCTTACAACAGTCAATCTCTACAAAGTACTTTTGTCTGTTGTCACTTTGATGAAACAAAAACATTTTCATTAACTTAACCGTATGTGTACTTTTTGCTATAACACTTAAAACACATGAACAGACACCTATTATTTTCCACTAGAACAAAAGAGTACAATAGTTCTAACTATCAGTATTGTATTTAAAAAAGGTTAACATTATAATCAAAGAACCACTGTTTTCTTTGAAATAATTAAGCTTCTTGTACATCTTTAAGTTTCCTTCTTCTGCCTCCGTTCTTCTGCCAATTTATTCAGAAATTTCTGAGGGGAAAAAAAATTATAGGGACTAAGTAACTTATGAAACACCTAGTATATATTAATTATAAAATATTCAGTCCAAGTTTAGAGACTTACAATATTTTATGAATGAGTTAATCTTAATGTACAAAACTAAACTGGCTCAGGACACAATAAAGTATAAAAAAAAAATGGCAAATGTGGAAAATGGATATTCAATGTGCAATTAACCCTAACTTTTAGAAATGAGAAAATGTTAAGAACATGATTAACATAGGAAGAAATAGTTAGACTAGATTTTTACTATAACAATTTCGATGACCTAAAAGTGCCATAGACAAGATCTGAAAGACCATGGCTATGATTGATTGTATAATAAAACTTTATTTACAACAGAGGTGACCAGGCTACAGAGTATAGCTTGGAGACCCCTGCCACCTATAATCTCTAATGTACAATTTCTAGACACAGATTAAGGAACTATGAAAGATATTTAAAAAGCATTTCAGTTTCTTTACTTCCGGTTAAAATAGATCAGTGCTGGTTATTGCAGACTGATGAAAGGGTTAAAAGCCATTATATCCTTAGAAAGAAAACGAAAACAAACAAACAAACAAACAAAAAACAGAAGGAAAAAACCCCACAAAACATCTAGTTAAGAAAAGTGTCAAAATGAGCAACATAAACTGCTTAATGACTTTTTAGTGCATCTGATTCATCTTTTTCTGTAAAAATAGAAGGAAATACTTAGTCATTAAGCATATCCTTCTAGGTTAACACTGGTTTTGACTTCACATAGCCTAAAATCCAAACAGTGTATTTGTAGCCTGAATGGAGCCATATTCATTCCCCTCCCAAAATAAATTGTTAGCACTAAAAATTGTAACCACCTTTTTCTTACATTCATAAGAAACATATAAATTGCAAAGATATACTTGTAAACAGCAAAAATGATATAACCATGGGATAAAATTATTTTTTAAAATTCAAGGCTACTATTAGCCAGTCAAGACAGAAAATGTGCTGAGGTAACTGAATGTTATTCATCAGGTTGAGTTTCTCTTGTTTGAAACACTTGGGATTAGAAGTGGTCGGATTTGGCTAAGGCCCCATGAAACAGCCCAGAAGTAATAATTTTTCTTTTCTCTTTTTGAGTCAAATCCAGTATCTTAAACATGTTACCAAGAGCTCTGCCACTGAGCTACATCTCTATTCCCCAGAGGTAATTTTATTTTTAAGTTCATGGTTGCGTATCAGGAATCTCCCTTGATTGCCCTTCAACCTCATTTATTGCTGCAGGGTCTCTTCACCAAATCCAGACCTTGCTGATAAAGCTGGTTTCACTAGCCAGCATGCTCCATCTCTAACCTTTGACATCTAGCATTACAGTCCAGCTGCCACCCGACTCGAAGTTTACTTGAGTTCTGGCGAACAGTCCTCTTGCTTTTACAGCAAGAGTTTAACCACTGAGCTATCTCCCTAGCCCTCAAATATACCTTTACACACTTTTTAAAAAAGTGTATCAGCATTCTGACTAAAATTTGTTACTAGCCTTTGTTGGCACTTTGTTGGACTGTCAGGGTAGGAATATTCAATAGGCAGCAACTTTTCAACACAAGTAAAAAAGTATCCTATGATTGAGTTAAGAATTACTTTCAAGGTTGCTTGTATTACCTATTCATGCCTTAAAGAGGCTCCTAACTAAAAAACAAAGTAAGAATTATTCTTGCTTTCTGTTGTGCTTTATTCACTTAGGCTGTGATGCAGATATAACAATCTGTTGGTTATAAAAGTGAGAGCATCATCAACAAGTAGCATTGGAATAATAATCTTTAATGGTGGCTCACACTTGTAACACCAGTCCTTTGGGAGGCTGAGACAGAAAGATCTCAAAGTATGAATATGGCCCAGGGAAGGAGAGCCAGGCTCTAACATAAAGAAATACAACAGGGACTCTGTACTCTACAAACTCAAAAGCTTTTAATTTTCTTTTCTTGTTTTTGAGACAAAATTCCCTAAATATCTTGGACCTGGCTAGCCTCAAACTCAAGTTTCTACTGCTTCTGCTGGGATTAAGGGCATGCATCACCACCATGCCTAATTTTTTCATTTTATGTTTGATCTCTAAAATTCTTAAAATTTGAGAATTGGTTTAAGAATACTCAAATGACATTATTACCTATTTTATTTCTTCTCAATTCACCACATTGCAAAGGGATGGCTGTGATCTCATGATTTTATCTCCCAGGTCTAAGAATTATGGGTGTACACCACTAATTCTGGTTTTATTTCAATGAAAAGAGGCTCAAAAGTTTATAGAACCATTAAATTCCTTAAAGCCCAGGCAATTATTGAAAAATGTCTTTGAGATAAAGCATTATGCTGGGTCCAGAAACACACACACATTTTACTTATATATCTCATTTATTTCCGTAACTTAAATCATGTTAGTTTTCACAAAATGTCCTCTTATATCCAGCCTTACCTTTAATTTCTGATAATGAGGAAGGCTGCTGCAATGAGTATTCTTTGCAACTTCTTCATTTGTATAAAAGAGTGAACACAGCTTACAGTAAAACCCTGTTTTAGGTATCACATAGTCTATACCTAGAAACACAAAATACATTCTTACAAATTAAGTAAACTTAAATTTTACTTTGTAGACTCAAATCTTTTTCCTGTCAGTGAATCAGACAACATTATCTGTTAAGTCCAGTAATGGCCTAAGCTAAAAACATGAACAATAATTACAATACTCTTTTTTATTTAACTGATGTATAAGGTCCCACCTATCTGCACTCTTAAAAATGAAAGACAAGAATATAACAAACACAAAACAAGAAGCAATGTGTAATTTTGGAAATCATTATGAGGAGAGAACATAGTGGAATGGTAACATAACACAAAATTAGGAGACATACAGAAGAGAAAAATAGAGCAATATGTCAGTGAAAATTACAAATTAATACACAAGGGGATAGAACTTTACATACTACCAAAACTTATATAACATCAAGTTTAAAATCTATTTTAATAAATTTGTTGGGAAAAACAGAAAGGGGGAAGAAGAATGTCTAAAGCTCACCAACAGGAACATTAGGTTGATATGGTCCAATTCTATACTCATCTGGAATTGTATAGTCCTCCTTGTTTTCATCATTTTGGCCATCTGCATTCTCACTTGTGTCTTTGTTCGGATCATCAGCATTCTCAGCAGACTCAGCACCTGGTTCTGCATTTTCCTCATTTTTAATCCCATTTTCCAATGCAGCTTCATTTTCTTGATCAAGTTCCTCGATCTTGTCCACCTTAATTTCAACAAAACAAACATTTCTATCAACTTGTTTAAAAACTCATGCTTGATTTCAGAAGTAGGTAATCTTCTTCATCACCAACCCCATCTATAGTGACAAAACTTTCCATACTCCCTGGGAAACAATGCTGTTAAGACAAATTTACTCTGTAATAATTACTCTGCAGCATCCCTTCAATCTGTTTTACTTGAAGGGAAAAGGAGAGTGTGTTTGTCTTTTTTTTTTTTTTTTTTTTCTTGAGACAGGCTCTTCTAAGTATACAGTCCTGGTCCAAACTAGAGATCGCCATCTCTCAACTTCCCTTCATTGTCATGCCAGCTGCCTTTGTATTCATTATCTCAAAAGAACCTTTTCTTGGGTTAATAATGCAGTTCACAGATGATGCAGAGGTACTTTTCTAGCATGTATAAAGCCTAGGATCAATCCTCAGCACCATAAATCCCTAAGAATAAATGCATTACTTATGAAAGAAAATAATTTTTCTGCTAGACTCACTAATGTCTTCAGAAGAGAACTCAGCTTTTCTTTTTCTTTCCGAGACAGGGAATCTCTGTGTAGCTCTGCTGTCCTGGACTCGCTTTGTAGACCTCAACTCACAGCAATCTGCCTGCCTCTGCCTCCCTGAGTGCTGAGATTAAAAGCATGCCACCACAACTGACAGAACACTGCTTTTCTTGATTCCTTTTATTTTTAAAGGGCTGTTGCTCAGTGATGAAATTTTGTCTTTTAATATGCTACCATTAGTTTGACCTCTAACATAAAAGAAACCAAATAAATAAACCAAAGAAAAAAATCCAACAAGCTTCAACAACATGACACCCACTAATACCCATTTCATCAAGCAAAAAGCCTAATTAAAAAAAAAAAAAAAAAAAAAGGAATATTTGGCCATGAGATGGCTCAGTGCTGAGCCGTCACTGCTCTTACAGAGGACATGGGTTCAATTTCTAGCACTCACATGGCAGCTCTCTGTAACTCTAGTTTCCAAGGGCTCTGCCACCCTCATACAAACAGATGTGCAGTAAAACCCCCAATGTTCATAAAATAAAAATCATTAAAAAAAAAAAAAAAAAAAAGCCCACAATTCACAAAAATGTTAAATAGCAAAATAAATGTATTTTACTGAGGGTGAGACTCAGTGGTAGAAAGTCTGCTTAAGACCTGTCAGGCACAGGGTGGAGAGATGGCTCAGAGGTGAAGACCACTGGCTGCTCTTCAAAAGTTCCTGAGTTCAATTCCCAGTAACCACATGGTGGCTCAATCTATACTGAGATCTGGTGCCCGAAGGTGTACACGCACACCTGTGAACCTTCCCTGGCCCTCAGGAAGGCAGAGGCAGATGAGTTCAAGGCCAACCTGGTCTACAAAGCCAGGACAGGACAGCCAAGGCTACACAGAGAAAACAAAACAAAAAACAATCCTGTCTGGTGATGGAAGGAAAAAAACAAACAACAAAACCACAAACAAAAAAACTTGTCAGGTCCAAGGTTCACTATGCTTAGCATTATTAAAACAAACAGATTTGTTTTGCTTTGACTTTTGAAGGAGGTTTCTCTGTGTAACTGAAACCTGGCTGTCTGTCTCTGATGAGGGATTAAAGGTGTGTACCACCACTAGCCAGGAAGTTTAGATACTTTAATGACTTTTAAGGGAATTTCATTTGAAAATGAAAGCTGGAGATATTGCTTAGTAAAGTGTTTGCTTAGCATTCACAAAACTCAAGAGTTCATTCTGGGTGGTAGTGGCTCATACCTTTTATCTACTAGGGAGGTAGAGGCAGGCAGATCTGAGTTTAAAGACAGTCTAGGCTACAGTTCAAGTTCTGGGACAGCCAGGGCTACAAGAGAGAAACCCTGTCTGGGGATGGCTGGACTTATTACTAAGTTTTGTTTTGATGTGTATAGGTTATATATACGAGTTTCTGTGTATAATGTACATGCAGGTACCTGAAGGGCTAGAAGAGGGAATCAGATCTCCTCAAACTGAAGTTAAAGACTACTTTAAGCTACCAGGTATTGGTGATGGGAACTGAATCTGGGTGCACTGGAAGAACTGGACTGCTGACAGAGCTCTCCAGCCTTCAGAAACATTTCTGCCCATAAATAAACAAACAAACAAATAAATAAGGCAGAATCTCTTTATGTATCCTCTGTCTGTCTGTCTGTCTTGGAATTCAGAGGGATCTGACTGCCTCCGCCTCCCTCCTAGATTTAAATGCATATCTGACCCTGCTTGAGGAGGGGAAAAATACCGTGAGAAAAAATTGATTTGACCTGGTTCTTATTAAAACATTACTATAAAAATTTACCTTTTTAAGTTTTTTCTTAGATGTTGATGAAGCACTTGCATCTTTTTTCACAGCTTTATCTGAAGGCTCCTTTTTCCCATCAGAAGATACATCCCCTAAATTAGCAAGATCGGTCTCATCGCCCACTGAACTACCACTTTCTAGGAGTGCTGCAGCCTCTTCCTCATCGACAAGCAGCTCATCTTCAGACTCAAGAAGCATATTGGGCTCTTGTTCTGTCTGGTCGTCCTTGGTGTCCTTCTCCCCATCTTCACCTGACTTGTCTTCTTGTTCTTTACCCTCAGCTGGACTCTCAGTCTTCTGAGCACCATCAGTTTTAGACTTCTTATCACTTGGGGATTCTTTCCCATCTGGAGAATAGGATCTTTTCCTAAAATGAGTCAGAGGCACATTTTGTTTGCCAAGTTGAAAAATAAAAACCAATTGTCAGCTTACAAGGTTAATACTGATTCCAATTTGGTAATATCTGTCTAAGCCATGTCAGCTGAGATAAGGAAGATCCACCCTGAATGTGGGTGGTACCATTTCATGGACTGCCTGGGTTTCTGACTGAATAAAAAAGACAGGTAAGGTGAATAGAAGCATTTCTCTTTCTTTACTTCCTGACCACTGATGCAAAGTTTGTGATTAATTTCTTCCATCTCTTACTGCCACTACATCCTTTCTATGATGGACTGTATTTTTTAACTTCCAGCCAAAAATACTGTTCTTTCCTAACATTGCTTTGTTCAGATACTTTGTCATCGCAAAGACTAGTAATTACATAATAGCATGTGAAATTAAATTACCGGGATTTATCTTTCTTCAGTAAGTCAATTCCTCTGTTAGGAATCTGAAAGATAAAAAAATTTCATAAGTTAAATACATTAAAATTTACTAATTTGTAGACTATATAATCAATCAAGTGACAATCTACAACTCTCCTTTATATAATCACTGTGTACAACCATAACCAAGAAAATCTGCCTAGAGTTTAAAATTTCATCTCAACCACTAAAACATGGAAACAGGCAATAAAACATTTTGGTGATATAACTGTACTAATAAACTTTGGAAGATTTGTTCATAAAACAAAACCTGTCTACTGGAAAAAAAAAAAAGGTTCTTTTTAAGATTAAAAAAGAAAAAACAAACAAAAAACAGCAACTTCTTTTTTTTTGAGGCAGGATCTCATTTTTTTTTTTTTTTTTTTTTTTTTGAGTTCTGACTGTCTTGGAACTTGGAGAGCTACCTGCCTCTGCCTCCCAAATGTTAGGAGACAGGGACAGATTTTTTTCATTTAATATGGGTTGTATTTTATAAGGGTTTTGTCTGAATGTATTTAGTGCAGTGCAAGCATGCTTGATGTCCACAGATACAGGGTCAGATCCTAAAAAAGGAGTTGCAATTGGTTGTGAGTCATGTAGGGGATGGAGCTAAACCTGGGTTCTTGCAAGAACAGCAAGTACTCTTAACTAAGTCACATTTCCAAACTTTAAGATTTGTTTTTATGTGTGTCTACCTGTCTGTGTGACTGCATGCCAATTAAGTCCAGGGACTCAGAGACCAGAAAGGTTGCTGCATACCTAACCCTGAGTTACAGGCAATTGTAAAGCACTTGAGTTGGGCACTGGGAACCCAATCCTCTTGAAGGACAACAAGTGTTTTTTAATAGCTGAGTCGCCTCAAGCCCCAAATCTTGTATTTAGTATGCAAAATGAGATTGCTCAGTTGGTACTGGTGGCTGACCCCAAAGCCTAATAACTATATGTGCACAGTGGCACTCACACATCCAAAAATAAATGCAAAAAGGATGGCAGTACACACCTGTTAATTTTAGCACCCAAGGGGGGGGGGGGGGGGGCTGACTTACAGTAAGGCCTAGCTAAGGTTCTTGGCAAAACTCTGTCTATCCTCTCCCTCTCCTCCCCAAAAGGGGGAGAGAAAACATTTTTGTGGCTTTTGCCAGGCATATGGATTTATCACCTTAGCTGTTTAAGAAGCAGAAACAGTAAGATCAGTTGAACCCAGCAGCTTAAGGCAGACTGGGTTACATAGTTAGACCTTGTCCCCTAAGAGATCCAAACTATTAAGCACTACATACCCGCAGCACCAGTTTCTTATATTTTTCAGACAAGTCAACTTTAACACATCTCCCTTGAAACCAAAGTGCCTTCTTTAGACAATGGTCAACCATTGCCATTGCATCTTCTCTGGTTTCCATCTCAATGAAGGCCTGGAGAGACGGAGGGAGAGAAACATACAATGACATTACTTTTCATGAAAATGAACTAAAACCATTTTATTCTACATCATGAAACCATTACAAAACAACACAAACAAACAAACAAAAAAAAACACTCCAATACTCTCCTGAATGAATCTGGGGATTGCACCCCAAGCCTTGTACTTCTGAGCTACATCTCCTGTTCTCTGAATCCTTTATATAAAATTTCCAAAATGAGTAAAGTGAATAAAACTGCTAATTCTGAAAAGCTGGTTGTGGTGACTCATGTTTTTAAGTCTGGCACTATAGAGGCCAAAAGAAAGTGATTCGCTCAAGGGCAAACTGGGCTACATATTAAATTTTAGGACACCAAGACATATTTAGCAAAGCTTACAAAACAAAACAAAGCCTATAATTACTACCCAACTCTGGAAAGCTGGGTGTCTACATATATATCAGATCTGTAAGAAGAAAACTCTAAAAGCAGATTATGTTTCTACTATATGACAAGAGAAAAAAACTTTACTTTCCACTTTGTACTTTTCAAAACTTTAAGGCGTGACCACGAACTAAAAAAATTTAAAATTGCGTATGTTAATGATTCAACCTACAAACTAATGCATTTCTACTACTGACACCTACTCCCAGTAAACCAAACTGTCTTAAAGCATATTAAAAATTACTTTTAAAATCTTATGAATGTGTATTACCTGACTTTTCATCCTCATCAATATGTAATTCTTTATTTTCCCATAAGGCTCAGCAAGCTTGAGGACAGCACTGTCAGAATAGCCAGAATGAGGTAAATTGCTGAGATGGATCACACGTCCAAGTTCTTGCTTTTGATCAAACTTCTGATCTGGTTTTCCTTCAGGTTTCTTAAGAAAAAAAAAAAAAGAGAGAGAGAAAGAAAGAAAAGGACATTTAAAAAAATAATTAAAAAGCAAATAAAAGGTTGACAGACATGCTGTATTTATCAACAGCCTAATTTTAATTAACCAAGGAAACACATTAAATAGTATTTATTAAGCTGATTTCATATAATCTAGAGGAAAGAGAAATTAAAGGCCACTACCTTTATTCTCTTATACTTCTGGGATAAATGAACCCTCACTGGCTTGCCAAATACTAACGCTGGTGTAGTTGTATAATAGTCCACGGCAGCCTGAGCATCTTCTGTGGTTGCCATTTCAATAAATGCCTGAAATTACAGAGAAAGAAATTCCTAAAAATGTTACCCAATTTTCATAACTTTGTTAGTGTATTTAATCATTTTATAGAAAGCAACTTCAATAAAAGACCACTTGTCAAACTGATATTGTACTCAAGAACAACAAACCACGCATCTACTAAAACTCTATTTAGTATTAAGATCTTTTCCTCTGATATTTCAAAATGATTTAAAATTACATGGAACTCTCCATAATACACCATTCAATTTCATCAATAGATGAATGGTATGAAAAACTGATGTCCAACACATACCTCATTAATTTTATTTAAAATCAGATGATTTGAAATGACTCCAAATGGTTCTACCAGTTGTAACAGTTGGTATCTCAAGTTTTTTCCTCGCTGAAAATCCATAATGTGAACAACTCGGCTGGTTTCCTACATATTTTGGACAGATAAAGTCAATAAAAATCCTTTTAAAAACATACTGAGAGTTACATATGTACTTAAGAGGCATTATATATACTTAGCATATGGTAAGCATAACGCCATGGGTTAACACCTAGCATTAATTTGTACACATACAACTTTCACATAAATTTGTTTTTTATTATATGTATGGATATTCCCACTTGAGTGCCTGTGGAGGACAAAAGAGGGTTAGATTCCTTGGAGCTGGAATCATAAATCATTGCAAACTACACAACACGGGAGTTGGCAAACAAACTTGGGTCACCTCCAAGGGCAGTATGTGGTACTAACTGCTGAGCTATCTTTGCCCCTATTAGTCTTTTATCTACTTTGATTTTATGCGCACATGTGTACTTGTGTGTGTAAGGGAGGGAGAGTGAGAGAGAGAGAACACAAACATCAATTTGGGTACGTGAGGAAGGAAAAAACACAATAAAAACATTGCTCTTGTTTGTTTTTTGAGACAAGGCTTCCACAGCCCTGCCTGTCCTCAAACTCACTTTGTAGACAAGGCTAGCCTTGAACTCAGGCCTCTGATTTCAGTGCTGGAATTAATAAAGGTATGTACAATCACACCCAGCTACAACCAAAATGTTCTGTTAAAAAAAAAAAAAAAAAGCTGGATCTGGTGGTAGAGCTACATTGGAGGCAGACCACATGAACAACAGTGTAAGGCCTGCCTAAGCAACTCAATCCAAAACAAAACAAACAAAAACTGTAGTGAAGTACTAAGTACTTGGCCTAACATACCCAAGGCCTTGAGTTTGATTCCCAGTACAAAAAAAAAAAAAAAAGTTTGTCAAAAATATTATGCGTTATTATTACTATTATTTTGCTTTCAAGACAGGGTTTCTCTGTGTAGCCTTGGCTGCCCTAGACTCAACAGGAAAGCCTCCTAGAGTGCTGGAATTAAAGGTATGTGCTACTACACCTGGCTGCCCATTAACTTTTCTTCTATAACCAACCTGAAAAAGTTCTTACTTAATAAAGAAAATTTAAAGCTACACAGCATATTAAATCTTATTGGAATAAATTCATTAATTTTCTCTGAGACAGGATCTCACATGTAGCCCATGTTTTGGCTGACCCCAAAACTCACTATGTAGACCAGGTTAGCCTTGAATTCAGAGATCAAAACTGCCTCTGCCTCCTGAGTGCAGAGATTAAAGCTTTGTGCCACCATGCCAGGACTGGAATAAATAATTCAATAAATCAAAAAGTAGTTATTGTCAAGTTTCAAAATCAGTTTACTGATCCTCATTACTTTCTTTTTCTTCCTCTTCTTCCCTTTTTGTATGTGTGTGTTTAGAGAGAGGTTTTCTATATAGCCCTGACTGTCCTGGAATTTGCTCTGTAAACCAGGATTGCCTTGAATTCAGAGACCCACCAGCCTCTGACGGGATTAAAGGCAGTTGACACCAATGCCTGCCCTTATCACAGTCTTAAAAATTACATGTGCATAGCATATGCGTGGGCATTTACATGCTATGCTGTTAGTGTGGAGGATAGAGAGTAATTTGTAGGTCCTGGTTCTTCACTTCCACCAAGTGGGCCCTGGGATTCACTCAGTTGTTGCTGCTGTTGAACCATTTTTCCAATCCGGATTCTGTTAATGAAAACTATACACACAACTGGCTATCGAAGCTCCTAAGATTCACGTAAAAGCCTAACAGCTTAAAAATATGTACTATTTCTTTTTGAGACAGGATTTTGTAACTGCCTCGGCTGTCCTGAAACTCTCTGCACATCAGAATGACTTCCATTTCTGAGATCTGTCTGCCTCTGCCTCGTGAAAAACAAAAAACATTTTCTTTTGGTTTGTTTTCTTTGGTTTTTAAAGACGAGGTCTCATGGCGCTGGAGAGATGGCTCAGAGGTTAAGGACTTATTACTGTTCTTCCAGAGGTCCTGAGTTCAATTCCCAGCAACCACATGGTGGCTTACAACCATCTATAATGAGCAGATATGGTACCCTCTTTTGATATGCAGGTGTACATGCAGAGAGAACATTGTATAAACAACAAACAAATAGATCTTAAAAACAAAACAAAACAAAAAAAACAAAAACAGATGAGGTCTCATTACATAGCCCTTGGCTGGCCTCAAACTCAAAGAGATCTGCCCGCCCTTGTCTCTTGAATGCTGGGATTAAGTGCACTGCCATCATACCCAGCAAACATAATAGTTTCCAAATTAAAATACCCATCCTGTTACAAGCACTGTGATTAATTAAATTAATAAGCAGTCAGACATGGTGGTACATGCCTTTAATCCTAGTACTTGGAGGCAGAAGCAGGCCTATCCCTGAATTTGAGGGCTGGTCTACAATAGACACTGCAACAGAGAAACCCTGTCTTGAAATTCCCCCAGGCTCCCAAAAATATTCAGTTGATAAGCATTTAAATGGAATCACATTCTCCCAACAGCAACTATAATAAAAGTAATAGCTGTATTACGGACCACTCTGCCTTTTTGCATGTGTCTTGGTCCCTGTAGGTTCCCATTACCAGCACCTGTGTAGAAGGAAAAGAAAAAATTTTTAAAAATTCACAATAAAATTATTTCCTTTAAAATGCAAAGTAGCTTAATTTTAAAAAATGGACTTCTTTCAAATACAAAGGGAAAGACATTTAGAAGTGATTGCCTTTCATGCTATGTTACTTTAAAAGAACTTTTCAAGGAACACTCTTATACAACCATTTACATTAAAAACAGTTATAAGTTTATAGAAAAGTCAGTATGAATTTTATATAATCACCCAGATTTCCTCTTGGTCCAACCGCTGGTCCTCCAAGGTGAAACGAAGGAGGTGGAGGTCCCAGAATTCCTGGTGCTGGGTTTGTAGACTGCTGCAGCATGAATGGATCACCCCTAGGAATAAGAACAAAATAAGTAAAACACAACAAAGAGATTAATCAGAAATGAAGTAACTCTTAATAACATTTTAAACTTTAGAAATATTTGTAAAGAAAGTAGAAAATGTGAAAAGTGAAAAGAAAAATTACATTATTTTCTGAAACTTCCTTATACTGTACTTACAAAAAATAAAATTTTTTGTTTTTTAAAGATTTATTTATTATTTATACAACATTCTGCCTGCACACCAGATCTTACTATAGATGGTTTTGAACCACCATGTGGTTGCTGGGAATTGAACTCAGGACCTTTGGAAGGACAGTAAAAGTCCTTAACCTCTGAGCTATCTCTCCAGCCCAAAATCAAATTCTTACTGGTGAAGAAATATAGAAAATATTTTTACAAAACATTGAAAGTTAAACCTGGATTCCTCACATTGATCTCCTTTATAAACAATGCCTAAAAAATTTTAACTTACATTGTGTGTCCAGTATCATTGTCAGGATTCCATTCTGGGTAGCTTTAAAAAGATCAGAAAATTAATTTTAAAATAAAATGGTTCTTCTCAGAAAGTAGCCTCTTTAAGCCTCTAAAACAGAGATGATTAGTAAAGTTATCTGAGAATCTACATGTCAAAAGCATGAGATATTTCAAAAAGATCTTCACATACCAAATGACTTGGAATGAACCTACAGTACTTGTAAATGAATGCATGTTGAAATGTTCCCTTATTTGTTAAGCTGTAAGCAGGGAAAGTGCTGCACAAAGAATGGATATAGATACATAAAAGTTTCCTTCCCTGATATTAGGTGTAAGAGCAGAGTTAAGCTGTTGTCCCGGAAAGGACGGACAGCCTCAAACGAGTTAGGTAGGTATGGGTAATATGTGCTATAGTGGGCAGTTTCTAAATTCAGAACTAAAGCCATGTATGTCAAAAGCTTTTCATGGACTTCACTTGGTTTCTAGTAATTTCAACTGCTACTCCATATTTTTTGTTCTATAGCATTAGCTATTATCAAAGTGCTATCTTTTCATTAATACTACTGAATTTCTTTGATTAACAGTCTAATGTGTGCATTTATCCTAGAAATTAAAAAGCAAGTAACAAAATACCTTATTGTTCATTAAGACAATTTTAGTTTATCTGTAATTAAATATTATCAGACATTATCAAATGTGACAGTAACACCATATATATATAAATAAATGATGATTATTTCCCAAACCAATAATGGCTGTTTCTGATTCACAATAAGGGATGCTTTATATGTATTTCAAATTCCTACATTTCAAGAAGAAGCTGGCACCGACGACTGTGACTTGCTCCATTGATATGTTGACTCCACTCCTGCAGCAAAGTAAATTAGTAGAATTAACAAAAATTAAAAGCTAAAATATTTTATATGAACCATTAAATTAATATGTATGCAGTATCAGGTTGTACAAATACTTCCTGATTTCATTAAATCACAGTGGTTTATGTTAAAATCATTCCTGAGTCTTTAAAGCTTGATCCTGCCCTCAAATACTCTATGCACATTCTTGGAAAAACTGGATTAACTTGGTCAACATAATAATTGAGACCTCACATTGAAAAGATGTAGCTAAGAAAGATCATGAACAATGGAACTTGAGGTCAGCTGAACACAGTAACTGCTGTGGACCAAACTCAAGTATCCATTGTTATTGGAGCTGATATTTTATAATTTTATAATATTCTGCATGTCCAAATAGCCACATACCTAGACTTCTAGAAAATGGTGTATGAATAATTAGTTTAAAGTAGAATCTTTATTTTCACCTAACCTTTAGGCAAATTCCAAGTATAGCATACTTTCTACTACAGCAAAATCAAAACAAAAACCTAAACAAACATAAAACCAACCAAACAAACAAAAATCCCCAACCCTCCAAAAAAACAACTACCCCATCATCATCACCATCAACAACAAAAGTACTGTCAAAAAAGGCCAACATGATTTAATGGAAATGGCTTATCTAAGAAATGTTCCGCATTTATCAAAAATTAAGTTCCCATGTTTCCCTAAAATAGAATCAATTTTAAGGAGTGCCTTTCCCAAAATTTGAGGGAAACACTATCAATATTTTCTTCTTTGTGATTTATTTTAAAATTCAAGGCAAACTAAGTTTATTTGATTTAATTGTCTTTTCTCTAGGAATAAAAAAAATCCAGTTAACCTTTTATCCAACAGTAAGAGCCAAGAAAGGTAGGTTTTGCTGCCAAAATGCCTTAGTTTATTTCCTAAATTACAATATAACTAGATATGATCTAAGTCTACATTATTTAAATTCATTACAATAGAAGTCTCCTAAGGTGGTCAAAAAACCAAATTAATTAATAAAGGTAGACAAACTATCAGAACAACTGCCAAGCACACGAAGTTATCTATACTGGACTGTTTTAAAAATCTAATTTTTTAATAAGTAGTTTTGATTTTTCACAAATTCCCACAAATCAGGCAATTTCTAAATATCCATTCTTCTTGAAAATAGAATATAAATCATGCAATGTATTTTTTCAAACAGGGGGATTAGAGAGTTTCTTTTAAAGGAAAATAGAGCATTAAATCATACAATTTGCCTTTTATGAAGACTCAAAATAGCACTTTATAAATTGGATACTAATTCCTAAAGTTTTACTTATAACAGTCTTCATGTTTTGTGCTCTAAAAAAAGTTAACTAAAACCCTGTGAAAGAACTGAAATGGAACATAGCCAAACCAAATAGTAATTAGAATGTGAGGTGCTATCAACTACTATTCTTAGTATCTGTAACAACTAGATTGTCTCTCAAAAGCAATAGCTAATAGGAACTTGAGCAATTTCTATACCTGTTATACAGACAGATGAGCTAACGTTTCTACTTGCAACACAACAGACCATTATTAGAAGCCATTTTAAAAATGGCTGTAAGCAAGAAGCACCATGGATAAAGTCACAAAATTCAGAAAAGGGACTAAATGAAACCATCAACCTAAAGAATTTCAGAACAACTTCAGATACAAGTATCTATCCTTAATAAGCAATGTTTTAGGGAAAGCATGCTTCTGAATTTATGGGAAATGGAAAGGACACAGAGCTGAAAATAACCCAATCCCCCATGTCCTTAAGTTTCAAGTTTATGGTAAAAATATGGCTGGTCTTTCAAGTAGTAGAAAGAAGGCCAAGATCAGAAAATCAGTTGTGCACCTCCCAACCCATCCATTATTAATCAGCTCCACTATACTTAATCTCTTAATGTCTAGTTTAAAATGAAGACTAAGAATCCTGCAGGTTTGTTTTTTTTTAAAATCAAAACTTTGCATCTTTCTTGACTCAATTCTAACCTAATTCCTACATGAGATAAAGAACAGGGATTCACTTTTTGAATTCACAAGTTTAGTGAAAAAACTACACTATACTCACATTCGGGTATCTTTTTTTTTTTTTTTTTTTTAACTTTCTGAGGCAGGGTCATAGACGGCCTCTTTGAGTACTGAGATGAAAGACCGGTGCATGGCACCATGCTCTTTTGAGATCGGTAAACTTTTTTTTTTTAACATTTAAATTTATTTATTATTTATTTACTTTATGTGCATTAGTGTGAAGGTGTCAGATCCCTTGGAATGGGCATTACAAACAGTTGTGAGCTGCCATGTGGGTGCTGGGAATTGAACCTGAGTCCTTTGGAAGAGCAGAATAGTGCTCTTAACCACTGAGCCATCTCTCCAGCCCCGAGATATTTAAGTTTTATACTAATCATTCTGGAAGCATTTCCGAAGTGGCAAAATAGAATGCATTTTAAAGACCTAAGTAATACTAAAAGGAAAAAATAGAAACTCAAATGATTATGATTAAAAAAGGTGCAGTGGGCAATTTTCTTCAAGTGAAAGGAACTTGAAAGAAGTCTTGAGATTGTATAGATATGCTACTTAAATGTTTTTAAATGACCTTGAAATAAGAAAAGACTGTTACTTAAAAATTACCTAAAAAAAATAAAATGAAGGCACTCCATCATAACACGTTACATCATTCTTTTCACTTGAACTTTGTAAAATGTAGGCAATTTAACATTACCATTAAGTGAAAACAACAGATTTTCCAAGTTATGCAGTGATACCGGAGAGCAGGATACTTAGTTTTTTTCATCGTCTGTGTCCAGCACAGAATTTTTTTATAAGTTTTATCTTTATCAGTTAACAGTTTATTGCTGAAGTAAATAATTGTTTTTTTAATGAAGCAGATACACAGAAAACATTAGCTAAGTTGAAGCAACTGTAAAACACTAAGAAACTCATGTGCTTAAACTTGTTCCAAATTGGTCTAACCTACAAACACCAATTTTATAAATCCAATGGTTAAGCAAAAGTCCTCTAAAGTAAGTGTTAAATATACCTAATTATTTTGAAAAATATGCAAACTAACTAGAACCCAAGCATTTTTATAGGCTAAAAACATTGTTCAATCCAAAGTGTCAACAAGTATTTCAATTTAAGTCATTAGCCTTCCTTGGGAACTAGAAAGTCGTAAAATTTGGAGAAAAAAATAATAATCTTATACAAAATAGAAACTTTTATCTGACAAATCCTCTTATGGTTCCTTTTTGTGTTCCTTTCATCCAACAAAGATTCACAGTTCTTTAAGATCACTTTCATTTGATCACTGTAACTCCCTTGATTAGGGATTTCTGAGAACACCAGTCATGTAATTTCTGCTTTATTTCTTGGAAAAGAGGTAAAGAACTAACAAAGATGTCAATCAAATTTAATGGACCTTTTTCATTGCAATAATTTGCACTAGACTAAAAGTTTAGTACAGAAAAAAAAGCTAAAATATTCGAGGGCATAGTTAGCACATCTAAAAAAATTGGCAAAAGTAAAAATGTCTAACAAATAAGATTTTCTGACTCTTGAGCTCCAGGTTCTATTTTTTTTGTTGAGACAGGGTCTCACCATGTAGCTCTTGCTGGCCTGAAATTTATTATATAGATCAGGCTGGCCTTGAAATCCACCTGCCTCTGTCTCTCTAGTGCTGGGATTACAGGCTCGAGCCACCACACCCAGCGGCTCTATTTTTTAAATAAAAAAAATCTACAAATCTAAATTTGGCATTTATGTTAATTTATCTGATACAGATTAAAAGATAAAAATGCTGAGATCTATCACAGAAAAAACAATAAAACATAAAAAATTTAACAACAGGGTTTAATGGATTAAAAAAAACACTAAAAAAAAAAAAAATGAAGTTAAAAGAAAGTGATATGAAAAGAAAATGTCCCAGATGTTGCTGTAAAGAAAAACCCTGTAACAGTAACCATTAAATCAATTCATAGTAGCACTTATTCCAGTTAGGTCAGTTACTACAAAAGCACATGGGGGGAAAAATGGATGGTCATAGACCACAAATTAAGCTAGTGAGTGGGGTGCTGCATCATTGACTTTAAGTCAACTGCAATATATACTGAAAAATAGAATTTAAAAATCCCTCTTGAGAATGAGTAACACTGAAAAAGTTGAAAGAGAAGGTCAACATATTTAAAAAGACATTTTGAAAAGGTTTCCATTTTGCCAGATATGATAAAGGAGAGTTTTGTTTTGCTTTTTTCCCCCACAAATAACTATACTAGAAGTACAATAAGCCTAAGTCAGAAAAGATTTTTTTTAAACAAGGAACACAGAGCAGGATACTGTAGTCAATGATTCATCAGAGTCTCTAAAGGGACAGATGCAATAAATATGGGATAATAAAAAGTGAACTTTGAAGTATGTTTAAGGAAGTTGTGGAAACGGAGAAAAAAATGATGAAAAATTTCAGTCATAGTATGAGAGTTTGTGTTAAAGGGAAATTAAAAAAAGGAAGAATGAACTAATCTAAAATATGAAACATACTGAAACACACACCAGGGCTCTACATTAACTCTTTCCCTGTAGCCACAGATAAGAAAAAAAGAGAATTGTACAAGAATATATCTTTGACTACATACAAATCAGCAATCAAGACAGATGGAAAGCTGAAATCTAGCGTCCTAAATGGAAAGCACATTGACTTTGGGGGGAAAAAAATGCTTAAAACAATTCAACAAAGCAGACCAGGGGGGGAAAGCCTGCTTAAATAGGATTAAGAAGAACATACTGATGCAAAAAACCCAACAAACAAGATAATCCCAGTAGATGACAGCTCTGTGGCTAGAAGCATTCTAGGTAGATTGTATTATTAATGTAAAGCCCTGGTTTATATTGCTCAAAAAAAACAATTACCTTCCAAATAAAGTGTTCTCAAAAGTATATCAATTCTCGATCAACTCAATGTCATCAGACTACAGAATTAGAGTAAAGATATAGGTAAATACAGAATAGGCACTACAATGTAAAAGAAATTAGAAGCATCTGTTGCTTTAACTCACCTTATTAGAATGAACTGGCAAATCACATATAGAGCACAGATGGGGATAACCCTTCGGTAAGAGTCCATGGAAGTCTTCAATATTGCTACTTGGAGGAGCGCCCCTCTTTTTCTCAAAGAGAGATCTCTCTTGTAAGGGGCCAGGACCACGTCCCATTCTCTCATACTCACTGTCAAATTTATGATAGTTATGCGAGGTCTCACCAAAAAAAGAATCATCCCTACACCTTTCTCCATCTCTTAATCTGTCATCTTCATAATCCATTCTGTCATAATAACCAGATTCTTGAGAACGACTTCCATGGTCATAATCAAGTACTGGGTTGAGACTAGGACCACGATCATCAAAACTATCTCTTCTAAAGTGCCTTTTTTCTTCCCAATCATCCCTAGGTACTCTGTATGGTGGCTCCCGTGTAGCAGATCTGCCATCTCTACCATAACTCAATGTAGGGCCTTCTTCAGTTCTCCTCCTTTTAAGCTGTAGAAGAATTTGGGGCAAGTTCTCAGGAGTAATCTTGTCCTCTGGATAACGACTCAGTTCATCTAAGTCTCTAGCAGACAGACCAAAGCTGGCCAAAATATTACTGGCCTGGTCTGCATCTCCACGGTGTTGAGAAGACAAAGGGAGCGGACCTCTACTTCCAATGTTAAATATAGACTGCAAATTATGGGAAGAAGTACTAGCAGAAGACAGTGCACTATGAGCTCCTTGTTGATTCAATGAAGAACTCATTCCAAGATTCATTAAACTAGCAAGGCGTGCAGTACCCTGGTTCATCCTTCCAAGAGATGCTGGCATACTTAAAGACTGGGTAGCAGCAGCAAGAAGGCCTATTCCTGCTGCAGACAGGTCACGCCCATGACCCTGTGAGTCCCTACCGAGAGATGACTGCTGGAATGACTTGGACATTGTAGAACTAGCTCTTGTCTATTTTATAGATCAAAAAGAAAAAAAAAATGTTTTAAAAGACGGCCAAAAAGAAAGCTCAAACTAGAAAGCTAGGTTAACTTTGCTTCAAAAATCGTAACGCCAAGAAAAAGGATCAATAAGGACTGTAGAATCTTCTTCAAGCTGAGAACCAGCAGACAACTCTGTAGAAAAATAAGCAGTTTTAGTCATAAATCCCTTTAAGTAGATGCCGTTTTTTAAGAAAAAAAAACTTACGCATCATGTTGATTTAAAAAAACCACTTAAGATCTCAAACTTATAAGGAATTCATTACATATCTTAAACAGATTCCAGATGTATGCAGAGCCTGCATATAGATATTTAAAAAGTAGCTTTTCATGCTGAAATTTAACAAAGGGAATTTCATATTGGGCTTAAAAACATTTAAATCCAAGGGCGAGATGTTTGGGTGCATCAAAATTTCAGTGAAAACATAGATGGGTTTCTTCTTTTAGAAGAATAAAAATATACTCTAGTATAATGCTTAAGTTCTAGAAGACTAAAAAAAAAAAAAAATCAAAATTAAAAAAAAAATCAAGGTCAGCAAGTCAAAGATGAACCAGTTGTGTTCTGCTTTAGAAAATGAGACCTATTATCACTCTCAGAAAGAACCAAGTAAAACCACAAGTAAATGAAGCTTAGGGTGTCAAGCATCTGATGTAAGATCTAAGATCAAGTAACAGTTGAGACCTTCAGGCAGCAAAATTAACTCGAGGTGAAGACAGATGTGAATAAGAAAAATAAGTCATTTCCTACAATTTTAAGGATTTCTGCCCAAATTTAAGCCACACAACTAACTGCCTTCTTACTGACCATCCTATACCAGGCAGTGCTTACTTGATAACTATTCTTTATAAGGTAAGGAGAACAATTTTGGTCAGTATAGAAACAGACCTACCAAGAAAAAACCCAGGTTCAGGAAATACAGGTGATTTAAAGAAGGGAAACACGCCCAAGTTAGCACCTATTATTGCTCATTTAATTTTCAGGGCTATACCATCCATCTCTAGAGTTCAAAGCACATAAATGAAATCTAAGATCTTATTAATAGATTTCTGCAAACTTTTCACAAGAATAGCCCAACAGCTTGAAAATTTTTAATTCTGATTATGATCCTTCAAGATGTGCTTCTGGATGAACCTTATTTTATTAGCACTGCATCTCAAAACTGTAATAAGAGTATGCAAAGCATTAACATTTGATTCCCATAAAGCATTAGTTAAAAGACATAATACAATCAAGGTTTTCTGTAAGACAATTGTATAATCACAATCACATACAAGATAAATCTGATCAATTTGCCACAGACTTCTCCTATGATGCATTGCTTCTTCATTTTGTATGTTTGATTAGCCATACACCTAAGCATTGATAGTTTAATAAATTTTATTACACTAAACCCCAAAAAATATCCAATAGTCAAAAGTCAGTTATAGGATCAATTTCATCAATGATAGATTAAAGCAAAGATATACCGGACAAACACAGTGGCAGAGGAAGAATTTAAAAAAAAGTTACAGGCAAGAAAGATTTGGACTAGATTAAAAAAAAAACTGATGTAATAAAGTAAGACACAAATGCTATCAGTGGTAGCTAGAATTACAGATGTTTTTGTACACCAAGAAAGATGAATTTGAGAAAAGACACCAAAGAAACTAGTTCTAGACAAGATCCACTTATGTAATCTATTTAAGATTAATGAAGAGAAGAGTTAGTGATGAAAGCTGTGTTTTGTTTTGTTTTGTTTATAGTATCTTTAAAATGCCACATAGGACAGCAGACTGAAATACTATGTACTTTGGTAATATTACTGTCTACATTGTATAAACACTATTAAAAAAAAAACGAGTCATTTTCAAAATAAAACTTTTAAAAGACTGGAGTTTTTATTTATCATGGCTTTGACTTTCATGTTACAGCCAAAGCCTTTTATTATTCAAAAGCCTGTCTTAAAATAAAAACAAAAACCCTACTCCTATAATAGTATCTTGTTGTGCCTAAAAATTAAAATGACCATATCTTAAGGAACCAAGTTCATTAAGTTGCATGTACATCACTTATATTTTTGTAGTTTACATGAGAACAGTGGATCTGGAAAACCAAGTTAGGGTAAAAGATAATTTAAAAGACAAACAGATAATGGATGTCAGAAAAACTCAGAAAAGGGAGGACAAACAATATAAACCTTGACATGGTGCAATTCTGCAAGAACCTCTTTACTACTTTTAACATAACTTCAAAATGCAGCTACGCACACAACACTGAAGTATTATTACTGAAAAATGAACTTAAGTTGGATTTTTAACTGATACAAACCAAATAAATTGTCACACTCCACACTCTCACCCTGGGGCCAGTAAAGTTCTCTTAACTATAAACACAGCACTTTGGAAGCTGGGGCAGTAGGACTGCTATGAGTTTGAGGCTACATAGCCACACACAAATTCTAAGACATCTTGGAACCCAGCTTTAGAAAAACTTAAAAAAGTATGTTAGAAGAAAGAGAAATCAAAAATGAAAACACTGCTTAGAAAATATAGAAATGGTCCCACACTTTTTTAGTCAACAAGCCTAAAATATACAAGCTATTATTAAGGGCTCATTCCCATGGGACTTGCTGCTCATAATTAAATTAGCACAATACTGGAAATACTTAATTATTAAAGATTTGTTAAAAATCTTTAATAGGGATTTATTAAAAATCTTTAATGAGAGCTGGGAATCATTTAGATGTCTCAGTGGGTAAAGACCTGGAAAGACCAGTGACACAAGTTTGATCTCTGGAACAAAGATTTGAAAAAGACCACACAGTTGTTTTCTGGTTGTGGCATGTGTCCTATCTCCCAATAATAAGTAAACAACATTTATTTTTTAAAAATTAGGGGATTGAAAGTTTGAGACGTTGCTCAGTGGGTAAAGTGCTTAAAGCCCCACGAGCTCAAGCCCCAGCCCTAGTATAGTGGCACATGATTGTCATCCTGATGTTATGTCTACTGTCCCAGCTTGGCTTCAAACTCAAGATGCTCCTGCTTCCACTTCCACAGCACTGGCACAGTGAAGGCAGGAAGATCATGAATGCAAGGCCATTTTCAGCTAGGAAGAGTTTGAGTCTCCCTGGGTTCTCTTCAGAGAACTAACCTATGACTGTAATGTATTAATTTACCCAAAAATTCTAAATGTCCATCCATGAATACACAATTTTCTACTCTCAAAATACAATTCCCCTAAAATGAGAAAAACAACAAAAACAAACAAACAAACAAAAACCCTTTACCAAGATGACCTATAATTTCACTTTAGGTAGGATGAGAGGGGAATAGTTTAGTGGAACACTTGCTTGTCTAACAATGTGTAAGGTGCTGAGTTCAAGTGCCAGCAACACACACACAAAAACAAATAAATACAATTTACTACAATATGAAAACCAATTTAAAATTTATTTAAACTTGGAAGAAAGAGGTAGAAGAATCTTAGTCTACATTTTGAGTTTAGAGCTACATTGTGAGACATGTCTCAAAACAACAAAAAATATTATATATATGGACATGTCTGTGGTCGTGAGACAGCTTGCAGGAATCAGAATTCTCCTTCCACTATGTGGGTCCTAGGGATTAAACTCAGGGTGTCAGGCTTGGCTGAAAGCAACTTAGCCCAATATAAAAAATTTAATCAATTCATTAAAATATATCTTTATATGTAAAACCTTTGATTTAACAATACAACTTCCCTGAGGATCAAGTATTCTTTATTGGATTTTTTTTTTTAATTAAAAGAGTACCAGGAAAAAAAAAAAGTGCTAGGTATGGTTTGACAGTTTAGTCAGTAAAGTGCTTGCCTTTGCAAACACAACTGTTAAAAAAGGCTGGGGCATAGCAGTAGTTTATAATCCCTACACTGGTCAGACTTGCTTGGTCAACCATTGTAGTCTAATTGGTGACTTCAGGAAAAATGAGTCTCAAAGAAGATAGATGGCAATGAGGACACCTGATTAAACTACCCATCTCCTCACACACTTTAAACACACACACAAACAAAACTAAAATACGCTTTTAAAGGGTATGTATTACTGCCATATCTTGAGCTAAGTTCTAAATTATATAAAATTGCTTCTTAAAAACAAGTCTTTTTAAAAATCTGTATATGGTGTTCATATTATCCCAGTACTTGGCAGGCTGAGAAAGAGAATTAGGATTTCTAGATCAACTTGAGCTACAGAGTAGGTACCAAGCCAGTCAGGGTGACATAGCAAGAAAAATCTCAAAAACTAAAGCAACACAAAACAAATTAAAACCACTAGAAGCCCAGTGTGGTGGCACACACCTTTAAGCCCAGCTTTCAGGGAGACAGGGGCAGATAGATGTCTATGAGTTTGAGGCAAGCCTAGTCTACAAAGCTGAGTCCAGGATAGCTAAGGCTACAAGGAGAAACTCTGTCTCAAAAAAACCAAACCAAACCAACAACAAAACCACTAGAGAAGTCAACTAATTTGAAGGTGATTTGACCACAGTGGTAGTTTATGGCATAACCAAAAATATAAAAACACGCAGGCAAAAATATCTTCATTGTACGTTATTTAACTCACACACCTTAAAAAGCTATACAAATAGCCACAAAACACACTTTTGTATTATCTTCTTCTGAGCCACAGACAAGAGGATGGCAAGAAACTTTTAGATTTTTCCACTTTTGGTTATGTGCTTGTGAAGGCAGGCATGTGTGTCACAGTGCACGTGGAGAAATCGGTTCATAACTCTCAAAAGTAAATAATTCCAGGAGGTGGAGAAATGGCTATGCGGTTAAGAGCAGTTGCAGAAGACCTGGATCTGGCTCCCAGCACCTGCATAGCAGCTTACAAGTATCACTAACTCCAGGTTCCAGGGTATCTGCAACAGTTTCTGGCTTCTGCAGGTACCAGGCATGAATGCAGTGTATTTGAATACATGCTGGTAAAACACTCATATACATTTGTGTCATCTTAATGACAATGAATGTTTTACTGACTTTATTCATGTGAAAACACTCTAAACATGCTTAAACTAACAATAATGATAAGAAAGATGTCATTATTGACAGATGGCATGGATAGTTCATTACCAATCTCAAGTCAACATCATTTATAAAGGTTGCAGCTTTAGATTACAAGTGTGAGCCACCATATATGAGATTAGACTTTTAAATTTTCTTCCATGCTGCTGAGGTTCAAACCCATGGTCTCACAAATGATAAGCAGACACTCTACTACAGGGCTATACTCCAAGCCCCAAGAGATTTTTATGCCAGTATGAAAATCATGTTCAAGGACAGGGTTGACAATTATCCTTTAAAAGTTTCACTTGGTGGTACTGGCAATATGGCTGAGCAGTTAAAGAGGTTACTCTTTCAGAAGATTCAAGTTCAATTCCCAAAACCTACAGGGCAACTCACAATCATCAGTAACTTCAGTTTCAGGGTATGCCCTCTGTGGGCATCAGGCACGTATGTGGTGCACAGACATACATATAGAGAAAAACATCCACACACACAAAATATTTTTACAGTATTTCATTTGGAGGCTGGGTGGAGCACTTAAATGTGCAAGGTCCTAGGATCAAACCTTAGAATCACAAAAATAATCTTTAAAAATTCTGTCACTCATTAAACCTTACAGAACAATAAAAATAAAAGTTGGAAGGCCAGCTGGCTTGGAGTACAAAACAGGTGTAGATTGGGGATATGATTCTGTCTCAAACAAGCTAGATGTAAGCCTGCATTTGCTCCTTCATAAACACAAGAAGTTACACAGCAAGATCCTGTTTTAAAAACAAAACAGAAACACTGTATTTTCTATTATGTGCTCCTCACTGATACCACAGTAAGACATATACCTTACTGAATACCTTAACTGGATGGGGGAGGAGGAGGTGTCATACTATGCATTGCATTCCAGATAGTCTTAAAATAAACTTGGGTCCCAAACCTCCCATACCAATTTCAATTTGAAAAGTTAGGTGTAAAACTCTTAAAGACTACATAGCTAAAATTTTCTCCATTGTAGTTTCTTTCTGATCTACTTTATAGTTTTCACACAATGTTTTTTATTAAGGATTTCAGAACAGCTGAGTGTGGTGTTGAATGCCTTTAATCCCAGTGTTGGGGCAGCAGCGGCAGTCAATCTCTGAGATTGAGGCCAGCCTGATCTATACAATGAGATCCAGTTTCAAAAACAACAAAAACAAAACAAAACAAAAAACAAAGCCTGGCTCAGTGGCACAGACAGTCGGATCTCTGTGAGTTCAAGGCAAGCCTGGTCTGGTCTACAAAGTGAGTCCAGGGCAGCTAAGGCTATACGGAGAAACTGTCTCAAAACAACAACAAAAAAAGGGAATTTTAGAAGAGAACATATTCTGTGCAGATATACTAAAGACATCTAACAAACCACTGTCTGATACCTACTCTTATTATTAATACAAGTACTCGGGCTTTTGCTATTTCTGATTATTCCACTTTCCAGATTTTGTTACAAGCTGGTCTACTTGTATCTTAAAAACATGTGAGATACTAAAACCTCCAAGAATCTACTCTGATAGGGGCTTCTACCATTTATAACTACACACTCATTTCACAATACAAAAGCAAATGCAGGCAGGTTAAGTGGTACATAACTACTGTCTTATTAGCACTTGGGAGACAGAGGCAAGAAAATTGAGAGTTGGAGCCCAGCCTGGGTTATTACAGCGACAAGACCACAGACCATGATCTAACATACAAAAAACCCCCAAACAAATAGTAAATGCAACTTCTTGTATAAAACAGAAAATTACCAGGCAAGAAATATAAAATCAACCCTAGTATTAACCTTCAGAGACAACATTTTTTGGGTACATATTTTTTTACACAATCAAACTGACATAAGCAATACTGATTTTCATTTCCATGTAATAATGCATAACATAACTGCTTCCCAAAATATTTCCCTCCTCTTAAAATATCCCCCAAATTGAACTTTTCAGAGTCAATTTACCAACAAGCCCAGAGCCTCTGTGCATAAATGAATACTAAGAGTGAAACCACTCAACTCCAACAATTCTGCTTAACAACTACCATTATTCATATTTACCTAGCACAGCTTAGCTATTAGGAGAAATCCCTTTAAGTGCAGCCCCTCCGTTTTAGGACCATCAAGGACCATATACTGGTCCTCTATGATCAGCACTTGGGTCACTGTAAAATTGAGACTTAGCACTAAGGCTGGGCATGGAGTGAACACCCTGAACTCCAGCACTCAGAACAGAAAGCCGCCAATGGATCTCTTGTGAGTTCAAAGGCAGACTGGTCTACATACTGAGTTCCAGAGAAAACCTGTCTCAGAAAAACAGACAAAAACAATACTTTCTTCTTCCCCATGATATTTCCACAATTATGTAAGCTAGTATCACTGCAGCTCAATTTAAAAAGTTTACTTATCACCTTATTGTACCATAATAATCTAAAGGCATCAGGTAAAAAGTTAAAATATTTTCAAATTCGTTTGTTTAAAATGCTACATTAAAGTATTATTTGTATATAATTGATGAAGTGAAAGCTAAAGTATAAACTAACTCTTGTACAATGCCAAGAAATGTAAATTTATTTACATTTAAATATAAAAAAAATTCACATGCAAAACACGTTGGATAAAGGCTATCTTTTTAAAGGGTTATATAATCAATCACAATCTTGTAGCAATTCGATGACATCTAGGTTTGTAAAAACATTTAAGTGCAAAGGCAACCTTGGGATTTTTTTTTTTTTCCAGTAAATACTTTCTCCTCTCTTCTAGATCCCTGAAATACTAATGTTCAAAAGTTATGAAGCTGTGGGTGTGGTGGCACAAGCCTGTAGGTAATTCTGCTCTAGGGGGGTTGAGCCGGGAGGCCTAGGCTCTCAAAGATAGCCTCCAGCTGTCTCGAAAAATTTACATAATGCGTTGAGTGACTTAACTGTTAGTACAATAATGTTTTGAGACAATTTTGATGTTACCCAGACTGCCCCCCCCCCCCCGCGAAGTCGCTGCAATTCTTCGGCCTTGGTCTCTTGAGTGATGCTATCACAGGTATGCGTCACAACGCCCAACTATTAGGAGCTTTTCAACACCTATGGAAAACCGCCTAAGATACAATTTTTCCCCATAGTTAAGTCTAAATTTGCCAGAACGAAACATGTTGTACCGACTGACAGGTTAGCCCACTTAAATGCGCAACACACGCAGAATCAACACAAAAATCCCACGACTACTTCCTAGGAAATCAGCGACACCAAAATTTTCAGAGCTCCAGAACGACTGGAAATTTTAGAACCACAACCGTTCTAGAAACGTCTAGATGAATAACTGTAACCTACCCAATAGAGAAATATTCCACAGTGGCTATTCCACAAGACACAGGACACGCGCCTAAGGGACAACCACCTACGGAGAAAGGAAAACACAAAAGCATGGCACAGCACTAGCAGTGAAAAGAAGGATTGAAGGACTACACCACGGTCCTCCAAACCCTTTGTCTGGAAACCGGAAGGTCCCACAACCCACGGTCTTGGCCAGAGAAACCTGGACTATTTTGATAGAGAAAAGAAATGTGAGGTAACTAATTAAATAAACAAACATCCCACCTAGGAGCATGCAAAAAGCTTTGCCCAGGACGCAATCCAAAAAAAAAAAAAAAAAAAAAAAAAAAAAAAAAACCCAAACGTTAACGCTTCGTTTCGGCCATTTTTACGCAACTGGGGGGGATGGGGGAGGAATTGTTCCAGATCTCTGGCTGAAATCGCGCGCGGGAGAGGGACGCGGGAGTCTCGGGGATGGGGCAACACGAAGCGAAGGGTGAGAAATGACGTGAAGGCCATTGACGCCAGAGGAGGGGAAGAAAAAAAACGTTGGTGAAGACACGCAGGCTTTTCCCATCCCACGGAATCCTCCATTTTGGGGGCATTTTTCGGAGGAAAACCGGCACGCGCGCTCTCCGAGCCTCACGCCCCCGCGGACTTCCCCCGGCCTAACTAGCCTCCTCGGACGGCGGGCCCCGGCGGAGCGTCGGTCGTCCCCAGGCTCCGAACGCTCCTCCCCTCCTCCCCGGCGCCGCGGCCCGCGTGTAACGGGCTCGGCCCGCCCCCGCCCACTGCCAGTCCGGCGCGCAGGGCGCTCGGCGTCCCGGCGGCCTCCCCGCCGTCCTGCGGCGGCCTCCCGGGCCGAGGGCCGGCTGCGCGTCGTCCAGCAGAGCCGCTCACCTCCGCCGCCCGCGGGGGCCGGCTGCGCCGCCGCTGCGCTCCTAACATGGCGGCCGCCGCTCGGGCGGCTCGCATACGCAGCGCCGGAGGAGGCAGAGCGGGCGAGCGGGAGAGAGCGGGAGCGGCTCGCCGGCTGCCCACAGCCCCGGCCGCGGCCGCGCCGCCGCTCCCGGGGGCCGCGGAGGGCCCCCGGCCACCCACCCGAACTCTTACCCTCTTCACGCCTACCTTAGGGGAAGGGAGAGGGAAAAGGAGAGATACCTCTCTCAGAGAGCGGGACGCGGAGGCTCCCACAATCCCCCGCAGCAACGGCGCTGGCAGGAGGTGGCGACAGAACGAGAACTCACTCTCGCGAGAGGGCTCGTTCCCACCCCCGCCCCAGTTCTGGTTCGGCACGCGCTAGGCCCCTCCCCCGCGCGGGGTGGGCACCGGACACGCGAGGCCTGCGTTGTTCTCCAATGCCGAGGCCATCTCCCTCTTCGCACGAAGGCGGGAAAGGCTCGTCTACAGGTTCGAGCTCTCCTAGAAAATGCTCTGCATCTGAATACCTGAGTAATGCTGCAAAATAGGAGTTAGGCAGGCGTCTCTGCCAGAGGAGCTAGTTTTAGTACTGTACCGTAAAATTAACTAGGGGTGGATAGGGCAGGCCGACTCTTAAGGCCATCGCACCAATTAGAAAGCCGTCCGCTCGAGAGATAGGACTCCTGGATATAAACTGGATGCTGGCCACAGACCCGCCCTCTAAGAGTACTCACTCTTAAGCGCAGAATGCTTGCCAATGCAAAGCGCCCTGGGACCTGAGATGCTTGGCCCAGGTTAAAGTCTGCTTTGAGATTCTTCCGTTTTGAGATAACCTATCAGTCTGCAACTATCCTCCAAATTTGGAAGGCAGAGAATCTTCTACATAGATTAATGGGATGCTTTATATGAGGTGGCAATGCTTTTTACATGTAACCAGTTCATTTTGACAGGCGAAAAAAATGCAAGGCGCAGGCTCATAATTACTCGATTTATTACTTCTTTCAGTGCCTCAGAAAAGGTGGATTGTTACATTTTTTTCTTCCTGGAGCGTACACTATATGCAAGTAACTGAAACAGAAATTTGGCTAGATGAATGAGGAATGAGAAAGCAATGCCTGGTGTTAAACTGTTAGACAAGAGTTAAGTAGTCCCAGGTAGATGGAACCTCAGGGGTAAAACCAGCGCTTTTGTAGGTGGACGTCACTAAATTGCAGAAGAGAATGAAGTTAATAAAGATCCATTCTCCTTAGGGTTACAAGTGCAAAGGGAGGCAGTCAAGTGACCGGATATTAACAAAAACCAGAGGACGCACAACCATATTTACATCCTTGGGGGGAAAAAAACCACGTCTAGCCTGTAATCCTGGGCAGAGATCTGAGTTCTCAGTGAGGCGAGCTGAGTTTAAAGACAAGGCTACAGAGAAACCCTGTCTCAAAAAAAAAATTTCTGCTTCCACTGTGAAGAAAATATAGGAAGGGCAAAGAGAATATGTATTTTAAAGACACCCTAGAGAAAACCACTATGGATTCCAATTCCAGGACAATGTTGTCAAGGACTATTAACAGAAATACTGGAATATGGCTGGCATTTCTGTTCAAGTGACTAGAAAGCCAACTGTTGCTACACAGCACAGCATTCTCCAAAAAGCGAACAGAAGCAGAATATTTGGAGAATAAGTTCATCACAATGAGTAGCAAGATCAAGACTAAAAATAAGATTTAGCAACCTGGACATGGTAGGAGATGCTGAATGTATTGACCAATTCAGTGAAAATAAATGGGTACTGTTTCTGTAGGAACAGAAATAAAGTTGAGGCAAGCTTATTTTACTACAGCAGGAGCCACAGCTACAAAATCCAATTGGCATGAAGACTATCTTAGGTAAAGAGAGGTTGGAAAGAGGAAACCTACAGTAGAGGCTACTAATAGAAATGTTTCTAAAGACACCAGTATAATAGAGCTGAAATTTCAATTCTTGTTGGAAGACAAAGCTCAAGTGATTTTAATTTTTCTGACAATTATATGTGGAGGGAGTAATTTCTCAGTGTTGGAGGACAAGGAATAAGGCTTTAACCAAGATCACAGGGTTTCAAGTGATACCAAGACCCAACAGTCATTGAAATATCAAGATCTCCCTATCAAATCTTGTCACAATACTTTACCAAATGTTTACAGATTAAATGGTATAACTATAAAGAAGCCAAACATTTTTAACTGAGTATTTATTGAAGATCTGCAGTGACATGGAAGACAGATTTTCAAGATTGTATTATGAATACAATGTTTCATGAAGTACATTGTAGTTTGGGGGACACCCTGGAGGATTGTCCTCTGAAGAGGCAGACTAAGAAATCTAGCCTTAAGGAGGCCCTGAGACAGACAGGGGCTCCGGATATGAGCTGGTAATGAAGACCTTCCTACCATGAGAAGGAATGTCTATGTAGGGAAAAATGCATTGAAACATCAGTTTCGGTGGCTCCTGCCTTCAACCCCAAGCGAAGCAAGTTCAAGAGTCTGGGTTAACACACGAGACCCGGCCTTACAAACCACATCCACTCCGTATTTATTGGAAGCATATTAACAATTTATTTTTGGGCACCACAGATTAAACAGAGACTTGTATATTATTAACAAGAGCAAAGCCGGGGTGGTGGTGCACGTATGTAATTCTAGCACCCTGGGAGGCAGAGGCAGACAGATTGCTGTGAGTTCAAGGCCAGCCTGATCTATATAGTGGGTTTCTGAACAGCCAAGGCTACAGAGAAATCCTGTCTTGAAAACCAAACAAAACACAAATAAACAAGAACAGTATTACTTCATGTTTCTCCTGCAGGGGATTGAGCCCAGTGCATCAAAAAACATGTGCTCTACCACTGACCCAAATCCCCAACAGTTAAGTAATTGTCAGACTTGACAAGTATAAGGTCTTGGGCTGGGGATGTAGCACAGAGGGTAGACCCCTTGTTCAATCCTCTGCATAATTTAGGCAGTGTCTCTAAGAAGTCCTGCAAGGAAGGAGTTTCAGGGTCATTTCACTATAGACCAAGGCAGGTGAGTTTTGGCTAGAAACTAAGTCACAAAAGTTTTACGTTTATCTGTCATTCTTTAATGCAATCTACCATCAACTTCTATACAAACAATAAAACTGTCTTCTCTACCAGAGTTAGGAGTTTTGCCCATTGCCCTAACATGTGGTCCTGAGTTCAGCTCCCAAAAATGGGGAAATACATGTCTTGTGTTAAACAGTTTAAACTGGATGCAAAGGTCCGCCATGCTGGCAACTCCAGTCCTTGGCAACATGGAAAGAGCTTATCTTAGACATATACCAGCTTAGATAGTTTGGCAGTTAAAATGTTCTTGTAAAGGACCAAAGTTTGGTTGTTAGACACCCCCAAGAAATTTAAATTAATTAACATAACCTTTAAAATAAAGCACCCATTACCTTTAAGAGATTAAGGGCAGAAGGTACACTTGCAGTTAAGCAAGTACTTGGCCCTGGATTCTATCTGCAGCAACTCTCCCCTAAAATGCTAGTCCACAGGTCTCTAGAGCAGTGAGGTTAAAAACAGCTCCCACCAATGACCAGGTAACTGGAGCCAGGTGGCTATAGCCCACCCAACAAAGAAACATGCAGCTGACTCTGGTCATTGCCTTTACCTCCAAATAATGGGATTAGATGTGACAACCGCCCACTGACCTTCAACACTAACAAGTAACCTTTCCACAAGGTCTCCCTATGTATCCTTGGTGGCCAGAAGGCTATCCCTGAAAGACCTGGGAGTGTGTCCACAATGTTATTTCCACACAACAAATTGCTGATGTTTATTTGCTTGCTTTCCTTTCCAGTACAACTTGTGAGTGGGGTGGCACCTGAGAAACTATTTAGCAAATTGATTCATTGTAGGTGTTCCTACACAGTAGTTAGGGCAAGGATGCTGCTGGGCAAAAAACCTCAAGTATCAGTTCCTTAACTCAGTGAAATTGTTTTCCTAAGAGCATACCAATTCCATTAACAGGAGCTGTTCACAACTCTCAAAAGAGTCATTTCCACTCTTTTCAAGTCCTTAATTAGTTGCTCTTACCCTGTCTTGTGCTTTGTGTAAATTCCTAGGCACTGGAGAGGTCTTGTGTCCCTTTGGGACCAGTAGAATTTATCCCTCTGGGTTTTGCTTTCTAATTATAATTTGAGACCTGGCCCAACATTAAGAAAGATCTAATGTCACTTGTTTAAACTGAGTGTCAAAGTAACGAATGGCTATTAGAATGGCTATTACCTGTGGCAGCAATTAGTTTCCTTATTTTTAATGTGTCCCTTTAACTTACGCAGACCTGGGCCCTAAGATTTGCCAGCATCACTGTTGCTCAGGGTGTCAGTGGTTCAGTTCCCAGCACCCACACAAACTTCATGGGCATCAGGAACGCACATGGATGACACACACACATATACACACACGTAGGCAAAGCACTTGTATGCATAAACAAATGTTAAATTACAAATTTTTAGTTCTTCGTGATGGGTGTTTTGCCAGCATGTATGTCTGTGCATTACAGGCAGTGTCCACAGGAGTCACCAGATCTTTAACTGGAGCTAAAGATGGTTGTGAACCATTTAGGGGCTGCTGAGCATGTCTATGGAAGGGCAGCCAGGGCTCTTAACTGATGAGTAATCCCTCCAGCCCCTCCCACACACATACAAAATTTAAGCTCTTTTGAATGCTTTAATGATTCAACTTGAATTTACCAGGACCTAAAGGACAACTTGGATAAGTAATGACTAGTTGACTCTACTTGTCAATTAGAAGACCCCATTAATTATTTTAACTGCATTATTTATATAATAGTGAATCCATACATTAATAGCTACAGTATTAGGATGTTTCAAGAAACATCACAGGAGGGTCTGGAGAGATGGTTAAAAGCACTGTCTGCTCTTCCATAGCTCCTGAGTTCAATTCCTGGCGACCATATGATGGCTCACAACCATCTACAATGTGAACTGATCCCCTCTTCTGACAGGTGTAAATGCAGAAAGAATGCTCATATATAATTCTTTAAAAAAAAAAAAAAAGGAAGAAACATCACAGGAACCTCTGTGCTTGTTTGTGGGTATTCCTGTGGCCAGGAAGGTAACCAACACAAGACCCCACATCAAAAACCCTTAAGACAAGAAGAGAAGCTTATCGGGAGAAGCTGCCTGCTGCCAAGTCTGACAACTTGAGCTAGATCTCCAGGACTCACATGGTAGCAAGAGAATGAATGCAGCGTTGCCCTCTGACCCTCACTGGCGAGGGGCATGTGTATGCCCAGGTACACTCACAAAATGTAGATACGAAATTAAAATTCCTGCAAATTGTGCACGGTGTTACTTGCCCGAAATTAAAATTCCTGCAAATTGTGCACGGTGTTACTTGCCAGTCAGAGTGCCTGCAAGGTACAGGGAGGTAAATTTAAGGCCAGACTTGGTTACACAAAACTATTTCCAAAAAAGTGGGATCAACCAGATGTGGCATACATAAGACTATAACTCAGGACACAGAGTCTACAGAATCTGCCTCATCTAATCCTAACAGTTCAGGGATGGAGACAGGAATGTGATGCCAACCAAACACAGGAGGATCTGTCTCGAAAGTGCTGGGCTTGGACAGATGGTCAATGTTAATTTTGCTGGTCCTTGGAGCACCCACTTCTCAGCACTCAATGTCTTCTTCTGCACCCCCCCCCGCACCTGCATACATGTCAAACATGTTTAAATCTCCCCCTTAAGTTCATTACAGAACCAGTGATAGCAGCCATGTAAAGCCCATATAAACAAGGGTGATTTTTTCTCCTTTTGGATAATTTAGTCAGCTGATTTCTCTGTAAGATAAAGAATGCCAACAAAAGCTTGGCATGTGATTCATAACACTTGGGAGGCTGATCCAGAAGGTTTGAGGTCAACCTGGGTTACACTACCTAAAAGGTGTGAAGATGTATTTCGATACTGCGACTAATGCTGTTCAATCCTTTTGGCCTGAATTTCAAAGGTCAGAAATGTTACTAATCACATTCTGCTACCTCTTGCTCTTCTTCCACAGGTCCTGAGTTCAATTCTCAGCAACCAAGTGGTAGCTCAGAATCATCTATGAGATCTGGTGCCCTCTTCTGGCCTGCAGGCACACATGCAGGTAGAACACTGTATAAATACAATCTTTAAAAAATTCCAATCTCAGTGTTTATCAGTTTGTTTATTGGAATACAACCATGTTCATTTGCTGCTTTTCAGTCTCAACACAGTTGCAAAACCAAAGACAATATTAACAATAGTTATTATTTGGGTCACTATAGGATCATAGACCTTTGCAATGTCCTAGCTGGGCATGGTGGCAAACACCTTTAATCCCAGCACTTGGAAGGCAGAGGCAGGCAGATCTCTGAGTTCAAGGCCAGCTTGGTCTACAGCCAGGGCTACAGGAGGGAGTGGGGGAAAGCAGTGTCCGAAACTTTCTGGAATGTTATAAGCTGGCCTGATGCTATCCAAATAGAGATCTGAAAACCACTGACTTTTTAATTACCTAGTAGCCAGCCACAAGTATTACAGATATCACCTAGCGCCTCTAAAAATCAGAGGTAGCTCAGTGGCCATGAATGTGAGCCATCACTGCTTCATTCCCCCCCAAGTGTAGCTGGACTTCACAAGCATCCTCTGGAATTATATCACAGCTCTGCAATTCCCTATCTGAACCGAAGTACCTCCACATTACAAGGACAACATACATTACTCAAAACGGTGTCGTCAGAAACCTGAAGTCCTGATGGAGTCAGTTCTCATTCAGATCTAGAATTCAAGGAGGAAAAGGTGACATGCTGTCAGTAAGGTACAGGGCCTAGCAGATACAGTCCCATTTTTTTTAACATGGAAAAAAAAAATCTGTTTGCACCTAGACCAGGACCAACTCCACAAGGAGTCATTCCACTCTCAGGGATGCAAATCACTGCCTGAAGGTACTCAGCACCTGACACCAAAACAGTGCTCGGAGCTAACCCTTAGTTTAACAGTGTTTGCTCTTCCAACAGTGTAACACAATCACAGGCACCACATAGCCTGGATAGCTGACAACTGTTGGATTTAGGAAAAATCTCCCCTTCCTGTACACCAGGAACCCAGGCAGCAGACACAAACACTGACCTCACTATCACTGGGTGTTGACTCTAGATCTCACACACAAGTAGTTTCCATGTGTGGTTTCAGTTTATCTTAGTCTTACACATTCCTTTTGCCTTCCGGGATTCAGAATATCTGTATATCATTCCTTAGTTGGAATGACAGACACCAAAATCCTTTATACCCTCAAACAAAAATACCAGAGTTCAACAGTCACTGCCAAGAGTGAACTTGCTTTCCAATTGTTTCCCGATGTGTGCCAAGTAGTGCTCCTGGCGGAGGCAGTCAATGCTAGAATAGACACTTACCCAGAACCACACTTGTACTTTTGTGAGTCATTACTTCCTTCAGGGGGCCAAAGACCACCTTACTTTCAAGTCATCCTAAAATAAGACAAGCAAGTAAGCTTTAGCAACTCACAGGACTGAAGTGACATAAACAATGCACAATATATTTACAGTTGTAAATAACTAGGTCAGTCCTTCCCTGGGTCCCACACATTCAAAACCGAGAAACCACTCCTCCAAGTTGTCCTGAGTCCACACAAATGGAACATACCACTATTCCTTTTTCCTACTCACTGCCTCTGAAGCCCTGTTTATCACTGGTCTTCAGAGCATTTATGTAAGTCTATTCACAGCTAACACTTGAGCCCATCTTCCACACAAAGCATTAGAGGCTCAGCTCTAATGTGAGTCCTTTAAAGAGAAGGTGAACTGACAGAACACTGATGGCCCGCCACCCACATTGTCCCTGAAGGATGAATCAGTAAGTAAAAAGGTAGGGATAGTTTTATTTTAGGACAATAGCAGCTGAGGGGTTGACCGGGGTTGAGAAATAAGGTTTAGTTAGCGAAGTTATTCTGAGTTGCTAGAAGCAGGATCAGTGTCAGGGGTGGACTAAGAATTTGAGGGACAGGAAGTAAAAAACTATAAAACAAAGTAACAATGGGTATGAATCCAAAGGCAGGTAGAGGCTCAGGAGTGCATAATACAGTGCAGTAACTTTCCTGTAAGATCAGTTTTGGTTGTTGAGTGGTTAAAAGTAGGTGGCAGGTGTGTTAGATTGAGGTGGGAGCCAAGTGTGATTAATAAGGCAAGCAATGTCAGAAGCACATATGGGGTGCTTGGTGGGGTGGCTAAAAGACTTCTGAAAATTAGGATGGCCTTGGCCTATTTGTTGCTCAGTTCCAACTTTCCCTGAGCATCCGTTCAAACTCAGGGGCTAGGTATTGGATCAGAAGGGTGTGACATATTGCTGCGGGTAAGGCCTTCTGTTGAAATTAGGATGTTAGTGTTCACAGCAGTAACTATGTTGCCGCCACTGGATAATCACCATTCATTCTGCGTGTTAAGTGCTTTTCTAATATAGCTTAGAAAAACAGCATTCTAACAACAAAAAAGGGCACCTAACCGTTCACATGGTACTGTTTGACCTAAGCTTAGTTCCCAGAACCCCACGATCAAGTCTGAAGGGATCCAGCCTGCCCCACCAACAGTGAGCGCACTCCTTGGACACCTAGTTCTGAAATCCCTTAAAAAGGGGCTCACGACCTAGCTTTTATTACTGCGGGGAAGAAGCAGCCACGGACTTTCAGTGAAAGTACAGTCCAACAGCATGTCCTCCATTGTCTATGCCCACTTTCAAGAATTCACTGGCACTAAATCTCCTTTTTTTCTCTTCATTCAACCCCCCACTGGCTTTGGTTTCATTTCCAAGTTGTGATTTATGTAACCTCTAGGTCAAACTTGCCAGACCAGAACCATTGAGAAAATCCTGGATTCTAGGTATCTTCCTGCTGAGTTTGCTCTTACCTTAGTGGGTAAAGCAACTATGCTGACATCCTGGTATAGTTAATAACAAGAGTTGGCATGAACCAGGCCCAGAATGCCAACCAGCTATCGGCTGCTGTTCTCCCAGCAGGGTAACACTTGCCTAGGTACAAGGAAACCTAGGCAGCTGCCTACAGCTGGGCCAAGGGGAAACTAGCTCAACCGTACCCACCAGGGCAGCCATCTCCTGGAACCAGCAGCTGGGCACTATGAAATCCAAGCACTCCAGATTAGAGGTAGACAGCTATTAATACCTGTGCAGTAAGAAGACGGGAAACAAGCACCCTGCCCTCAAGCTCCCCCTCACTTCTGGGCCCAAGCCGCAGAAATAGCAGAGAAAACAGCTTGTGTGGGAGCTCTGTCCCCATTTAGCCATTCCATTAACAAAACCTACTGTCATTTATCATTTGTAGAAATGGGAGTAGGACAGTACCCCGTATATCAGGTAGACTGGGCCACAGTACCCCGATGTGGTGGCTGATGTCTGTCGGCTTAGCACGTGGTACGCGAAGGCAGGAAGACTTGACTCCAGAACCGGCCCACACCGCCCTGTACGACTCGTGTCTCAAAAAGCCAAACTGAGCAACAAAAATCCCACAGGATACATAATACTCGGTGTAGCGTGGGACGCCTACTGAACAAAATGACTTCTTAGTAAACGACAAGAGGGCATATGGGTGAAAAGAAGTGAAAAGCTAACCAGGGCGCTAAAGCTAGAGTGCAGGCTTGGAGACGGACCCTTTAAAGGACAATGAAAGTTATCACTTCGAAAAATAATTGCATGTAGCAACGGTGTGAAGGGACTTGTGCCAAGGACTCAACGGCTGGGGGTTTACATACCATTATAACACGTATAAGGGCACGTTATCCAACCCCAAACTTCACATACAACCCACTCCAACCAACTTCAAGGAATAGGAAAACGAATACAGGCCTCATTGTTCAGATCTAAAAACCCTTTCAGGGCGTAGGCTGAAGCCTGTTTCCCCGCGGACCGGTGGTCCTCATAAGCCTTTCTGGGTCCGCCCGTGGTTCCGGGAATGCTAAACGCTGAGCCGGAGTCCAGGTGACTCCCTGGCTGGAGAGGGACCGCACCTCACTGCTTCGATTTTCCCTCTTCAAGATGACCTCCAAGGCCGGAGGCGGCAGAAAACAAGCTCCAGTTTCTCCCCGCGGCCAGGCAGAAACCTTCTCATCCTCCTTCCCACCTGAGCGAGTAGAACCTCCAGGCCCTCGGCTCGTTGGGCCCTCACTCACCTGCATGTGCTCGGAGCTCCGCAGGACACAGCAGCCTCGACCGAGGCCGCGAAGGAAAGGGCGGATGAGAGCTGGCGGGAGCCCCGCCCCGGGGCGGTTGCGGGGCGGGGCGACGAGTCCCGCCCAGGAAAGGCGGGGCTAAGAACTCAGCCGATGACGTGGGAGGTCAGGACTGACCTGGGTTAGGGAACTGGTTAGTCTGTGCAGTAAGGGCGCATGGCCTCTGGTCCCGTCGGGTTCTTTCCGTGTACCAGCCTCGGTTTTGCAGCTGCTAAAGACAGGCCCTTGCGTTCTGGTTGGGCCAGGCGGACGGCCTACCTGCGCCTGGTGCTCGCGGTCGCTGTTTTCCTTCCACGAGGGGCGCCTCTAGGTTGCTGCAGATCGAGCCCACGCTTTTTGCGCCTCCAGTGCAGATCCTCTTTCTAGCTTTCAGCATCTGCGTTGTCATTTGGTTACTGGAGCTCCTACCCACGCAAGTGGCTTGGTCACGTTCTCTGGGTCTTTTCTGGAGGTTCATCAGATTAGGCGGTCAACCCTGATGTCCTTCAGTAAGATCCTTAACTGAGAGGCAGCAGCTAAGATCTGCTTTCTCTACCAGGTTTGGGCTGCTCCAGAGTCACAGTCAGCTAACGAAGACCTTATCCTTGGTCTGAACAGACACCTCTCTCTTACCAGGTTTTCTTTTGAACACTAACATTCCTTTCCCCTGTAATTAGTGATGTTTCTATCCTGCTGAACAAATGGTGAACGCTGGGGCCCAGGGGCGCAAGGCCCATCAACAGTAATTTCTGAATCCGTTTTGTAACGTCTTCAAATCTTGCTTTCTGACTCCCATCCCATCCTCCTTTCCCAGCATCTCTGTTGATTATTACACCTGTCAATAGTAGGCAGGCAAGCCTCTGGGACTCAGCCACTGTCCTTGACATCTGCCAGCATGATTTATTATCTATTTCCTCAGTTCCTTCACAGTGAAAGGTGGCAGGAAGGGTCCTGTGCATCCCAGCCCTAGCCTACCTCCCTTGAAAACACGCGGCGCTCCAAATTGATTCGGACAAGAGACCCTAGGCTACAGAGCCAAAAACCTACCAGATGGGTAGCAATCCCCAGTCCCCCTCCCAGGTTTGATGGAGTTGGACACTGCTCCTGGCTAGGGAAAGGTTTACATAAACACAGTAATTTAAAAGGTCACATGGTCAGTGCTGGGCTGGAAGACAAGGGCTCTGTTTCGCTGTTAAAAAGGAATGTTGCTGAAGACTGCTGCCATAATCAATGCAGCATCCGGCTGTCACAGTGTATTCATAAAAGGAGGCTTATGGGACCTATAAAGCCTAGCAGATTGGCAGGGTAATTGTCCTGCAGAGCAACGCTAAAGGAGGAAGTGCTTGGCACCTCGGTTGTTTTGCTATCTTCCTTTCCAAACCTACAAATTAGAGAAAATAGGACTACCTGAAGAATTCATGAAAGGGAAAGAGTGTGTGGTGTGTGTGTGTGTGAAAGAGAGAGAGAATAAATGAGAGCCAGGGTTTCTCTATGTAGCCTTAGCCTTCCTGGACTGGCTTTGTAAACCAGGCTGACCTCAAACTTACAGAGATCTGCCTGCCTCTGCCTCCCACAGTGCTGGTATTACAGGTGTGTGCCACTGTGCCTGTCAATTAAAAAAATTTTTAAAGACAGTGTATGTAGCATTGGCTGACTTGGAACTCACTACACAGACCAAGCTGGCCTGGAACTCATAAAGATCCACCTGCCTCTTCCTCCTAAGTGCTGAAAATGGAATTCAGGTCTTCTAAAAGAACCAAAAGTGCTCCTAACTGTTCAGCATTTCTCCAGCCCTCTTTCTTACTTTTTTTTTTTTTTTTTTTTTTTTTACCAGAAAGAGAGGATTTCTCTATGTAGCCCTGGATATCCTATAACTCACTATGTAGACCAGGCTGGCCCTGAACCCAGGGATCTCCTCTACCTTCCAAGTGCTGGGATTAAAGGTGTGTGCCACTGCTACCTTCCTTTCTTCTTTGACACAGGGTCTCACTATATAGCTTGGTCTGACCTCACATTTACTATGCAGCTCAAGCTGGCCTTGAACTCTTGGTGATCATCCTACAACAGCCTCTGGAAGTATGGGTGTGTACCACTGTGAATGACTGAATGGTAGACTTTAAATGGGTGCATAATACAGTATGTGAATTATATCTCAATGAAGATGTCAAAATACTAATGAGGAAAAAAACTGAGGGTCTGGAGAGATGGCTCAGAAGTTAAGAGCACTGGCTGCTTTTCCAGAAGACCCAGGTTTCATTCTCAGCACCCACATGGCAGCTCACAAACCTCTGTAACTACAGTCTGAGGGGATGCAATGCCCTCTTCTGGCCTCTGAGGTCACAAGGCATGTGAGTGGTGCATAGACACACAGTCAGAAAACCCATACATATAAAAATAAATGTTAGAGGAAAATAAAAGAATACTTGAGGACTGGAAAAATCTGCAGTTCTGCCAAGGTTTTTTGTTTTGTTTGTGCCAATTTTAAGGACTAGAAAGGACTTTTCCCTCTGTTTCCTGTGGCTTCTCAGCATTTCTTCCTTGGTCTCTGGGGAAACGTAAGGCTTGTGGGCCAGAAGCATAGCCGATTGAAGAGTTCCGTTCATTCCCACCCTTCCACACTCTAGCTCAGCTCCCTTATCATGGATCCATTCAGCATGTTTGCTGTACCTACTGTGCACAAAGTAGGTAGGACTTAAAAGAGCCAATGTGTCTTTACTCTCTCCAATGTTTAAAATTAAATTATTATGTTAATGAACTCTCTATAAACAAGTTTAGCTCTTTGGACAAAAGGGCAGTTAGGTGCCCACAATAGTCACAAGGCAGCCTGGGAGATTAGGTTCCTTCTATTGTATGTAGGGAACATAGCTGAGCAAGCTCCAGGACTTGGCTCCCCCCTCACATTCCTCCAACTACCCCTTTATTTGGTTTCTAGACTTAGTTTGTTAGTCTATTTTCATATCCCTCATTTTCTCACCACCCCACCCCCACACTGTCCAAATTGACCTTCCCATACTGAAACCATTTGCCGGAAATTCATTAAGCTGAACACATGGGAAATTACAGAGGAGGTCTCACTTGTCACTTAGGCTCAAATATAGAAAGTAATTTTAAAAGGACAGTGCTGAGAGGCTATTTTCATCTTGTATGTTTGTGCTGAGTTCTCTTATCTTGCAGTCTCTCATTCTCTTCATGGCTATCTCCCGCCCCCTACCCCTTTTCCCCCTCAAACTAAATGCCGCTCTTTTAAATCTATATTCCAGCTTCACACTTGAGCTGGTCAGAGATTCTCTTATCTCACAAGTTAGAGTCTGTTTCTGACTTCATTATTCATTCAACATGCAGCAGGCCCTGTGCTAGGCACCAGGAGAAAGAAGTGGAAAGACAGAGTCCTTGCTCTTATGGACTTAGAGCCTGAAGGTGGGCCTCAGGGAGAGTGAATTTAGATTTGGTCCCTGGAAAGCTGGCAGGGATATACTTGTATTATTCTGATTTTCATATTAATTTTACCATCCGGTAAGTGGGGGTGTGAAAATAGCAAGAGGCCTGGAGTGTTTATTTATCAAAAGAGGTAAGAAAACAAAA
This sequence comes from Psammomys obesus, assembly GCF_907164565.1. Lineage (NCBI taxonomy): Eukaryota > Metazoa > Chordata > Mammalia > Rodentia > Muridae > Psammomys > Psammomys obesus. The sequence continues at coordinate 1,233,735 of NW_026596069.1, forward strand.
GGCCTTAGCTTGCATGTGATATGCAGGTTCCCTGAGCAGAGAGAACATGGGTTTGGGAGCCAGATACAGGTTTGATTCTGACTACCCCACTCACAAATCTATAGTTTGCCTCTGAGATAAGTGACCTCTGGGCCTCACTGTTCTCATCTATAAATTAGCAGCAGTATCTGGATACAAAGGCCTGTACCTAGTCACAGTTACTGAAGATACCCAGCTGGGAGGCCAGAATAGCCTGGGCAATGTTTCAAGATGCAATCTCTTAAGAGGAAGAAGAAGAAGAAGGAGGAGGAGGAGGAGGAGGAGGAGGAGGAGGAGGAGGAGGAGGAGAAGACGACGACGACTACATAGTGTCGTCTTTTTTTTTCATAGTGTAACCTCTCCCACTTAAAATGTTTTTTTTTTGAAACAGGGGTGGAGATGGTCACTCTGTAGTCCAGGTTGTCACTGTGTAGATCAGGCTAGACTCAGGGCCTGCTGAGTGCTAGTGACCGACCTTGCCCCATATATATATATATATTTTATATATATTAAAAAATATAAATCTTGCAGCCAGCCTTGAAGATACCTGATAAAACAGGGTCAAATGAAAGGGGAGGAGGTCCTCCCCTATCAGTGGACTTGGAAAGGGGCAGGGAGGAGACCAGGGAGGGAGGTGGGGAGGGGAGGGAATGAGGGAGCGGGATACAGCTGGGACACAGAGTTAACAAATTGTAACTAAAAAGAAAAATTAAAATTAAAAAAAAAAAAAAA
>NW_026596069.1:1234584-1350291 GCF_907164565.1 Psammomys obesus
ATATATATATATATATATATATATATATATAAAAATCTGATCTGGGCAGTGGTGGTGCACACCTTTAATCCCAGCACTTAGAAGGCAGAGGCAGGCGGATCTCTGTGAGTTTGGGGCCAGCCTGATCTACAGAGTGAATTTCAGGACAGGCAGGGCTAGACAGAAAAACCAATTGGTCTTGAAAAACCAATTCAATAAAATAAGGATGTGGGGGGGGGGGGAGATAGCTCAGGCGGTCACGTGTCTGTGTGAGCACGGAGCCATCACAAGCCAAGAGTGCTGAGCTTTTATAATCCCAGCAAAGTCAGGTAAATGTCCCTAGGGTTTTGGGCCAGACAGTTTAGAAAAATCAAGCCTCAGGCCAGAGAGACAAGAAGAGGTGGACAGCTCCTGAGAAAAAGCAATAGCCAAAGTTGTCTTTTGGTTTCCTCACACACCTGCACACCTGCACATATGAACAAACACGTTAAAATCAATGTGCTGTCACACAGAGGAACAGTAACCTCATTTTAGAGTTGTTGCATGGATCAAAATGCCATGTCATAAATAATGGACCACACAAATGTCTACCTATGTCACTCCTCTTCTCTTCTCTATCCTACCGTTGAATTTCACAATTAAAAGCTATACGGCTCAGTGGGCCACGGAGACTGTAGGGCAGGTAAGAGTGTTCGCTGCCAAGCTTGATGACCTGTGTTTGATCTTTAGGACCTGTATGATAGAAATGGCCTCCCACATGTGCGAAATGGTACACATACACATATGCCCATTCTTTCTCGTTTACATACAAAACAAATAAATGACTTTTGTCAAAGCAAGTAACTGTGGGCTGGGGGTGTAGCGAGGCTGAGAGAGTTAGGCAGAATGCAGTGAACCCAGCGCCACACTGGCCCAGGCTTCACGGCGCATTTCTTTAATTCTAGTACCTAGGAGATGAAAGCAGAAGAACCAAGTTCCAGGTCACCCTGATGTATACAGTTCCAGGCCAATCCGAGCTAAATGAGACCCCATCTCAAAACAAACAAATAAAATAAATAAATGCAAGACAGCTCTGGCGGCACAGACCTGAGGAAGAGAATCAGGAGTTCAAACCTGACTGACCTATACAGTGAATTCAAGACTAGACTAGACAACTCAGGGAGACCTGTCTCAAAATTTGAAAAAAAAAAAAATGGGGAGAGTGTGTGTGTGTTTGTGTATGTGTGTGTGCATATGCATTTTTGCACCTACTTAATAGATCCCTGCATAAAAATCTGTTCAAAATGGATCATTGACTTTAACACAAGACCTGGTATTTTGGACCTGTCTAAGGAAAACAGGTCAAACAATTCAAGATGTGGACATGAGGAAAGGCTTCTGAAAAGGGCTCCAGCAATACAGAAAACAAAACAAAACAAAACCCTCAAGGATTAACAAATAGGATGAAATTAAAAAGCATCTGCACAGCATAGAAGACAAGCGGCAGTGAAAAGACAGCCTACAAAACAGAAGGCAATCTTTGCTAACTATATATTGAATTAATATTTAGGGGATTAATATCTATAATCTATACAGAACAGTAAAAGATAATGACCAAAAACCTCTAATCGTACAGTCACCAAATGGGCTAATGAATCAAAAGGACAGTTCTTAAAGGAAGAAATGTAAATGGCCAATAAATATTTGAGAAAATGTTCAACAACCTTAGCCGTTCAGGAAAATGCAAATTAAAATGAGTTTGAGATTCCATTTCATCCCAGTCAGAACTGCTATCACAAAAAAAAAAAAAAAGAAAGAAAGAAAAGAAAAGAAAAAGAAAAAAGAAAAAGGAAAGAAAGTATAACAAATGTTAGTGAAGATGTGGAGAAAGCCTCATTCAGCCCTGGTGAAATGTGATTCAGCTGCTGTGGAATCCAGTACAGACATTCCTCAAAAACAGAAAGCCAGACCTGCTATAAGAGCCTACTGCACCACTCCTGGGACATGAGCCTAAAGAATTCTAAAACAAGTCAGCAAATTATGGAAGTACTTAAACATCCGTGCTTATTGTTGCACTGTTCACAGCAGCCAGGGAGATGGAACTAGCCATGGATGAATGAGTAAGGAGAATGTAGCACATATACAAAATGGACTTTTATTGCACTATAGAGAATAAAGAAGTTAATGACACTCACAGGAAAACAGAACTGGAAATCCTAAGTGATATAAGCCAGACTCAAAAAGACTAAAGACAATTTTTGGATAAATTTAATTTTTTTTTTTTTTTTTTTTTTTTTTTTTTTTTGAGACAATGTCTCACTACGTAACCGTGACTGGTCTGCAGCTCACTCTGTAGATCAGGCTGGCAGCGAAGGCACAGAGACCTGCTTGCCTCTGCGCCCCGTGTGCTGGGGTTAAAGGCGTGCACTGGGTTCCAGGTAGTGGTGGTTGTTTGCGGCTGCTGCTGATTTGATTCACCTGCTTCCTCCTTTGTCAGAAAGAAATTGTTTCAACTGGAGGCAGAAATTGGCAGAGGCAACATTCAAGGGTGGGCTAGCAGCAGGGAGTGGATTCTCCTCCTGTGTGCTCCAGCCCGGGAAAATTCAGCTCCCTTTGTTCTACACGGTACATGCAAAGGGACTTAGAGGTTATACCTCTCTCCTCTTGGTGGCACCACGCCTTCTTTCCTTCTCCTTTTTCTTTGCCCCCTCCGTTTCTGTTTCTTCCTTTTCTTTCCTCCTAATTTCCATGTCAGCTGTTGGGTCTCATCACCCACTCCACCAAGACTTCTGTTCCGAGAACACTGGTATTCCTTCCTGATCGAAAGTTTAATTTTATCCTGGTCACAAAGGCAACACTCTATATGTGTAATCACATATATTATAAAGGCAGTAACATATACTACATATATTATATGTATGTATAAAGCTTGATTATTATATATAACACATAGTATATATAAATATATAATATGTCAGTTTATGATACAATATAAATTTTATTATATCACATATAATACACAATACATCAGTCAAGCTTATAATATATAATATAAATCGATTTATCTATCTACCTATCAAGCTTTCCCAATGTGTAGCCAGGTGTTTGGGGAAAGACTTTTGGGTATGAAATTTTTGAAGCTCTTTGTTTTGCTTTGTGTTTGAGTCAGGGTCTTTCTGTAGCCCTGGCTGTCCTGGGACCACGTATTCAGACCAGGCTGGCCCGAGTTCACACAGGTCTACCTGTCGCTGCCTCTCAAGTGCTGGGATGAAAGGTGTGCACCACCACACCAAGCCAAGCCAGGCTGCTTTTTGAAAGGTTTTGTTCCTTTTTATTTTGTTCTGTTTTTGAGACAGGGTTTCTCAGTGTATCCTTGGCTGTCCTGGAACACTCTGTAGAGCAGGCTGGTCTCAAACTCACAGAGATCTGCTTGACTCTGCCTCCCAAGCGCTAAGATTAAAGGCGTGGGCCACTACTGCCCGGCTTGAAAGTTTTAGTATGCTGATGTGAACCGTCAGGAAGGCTAGAATACTGGACTGCACATTTCCCGGACTTCTTAGACTTTTTTTTTTTTCTTTCTAGCGCTCACCCTAGACCTGGGTTTTTGCGACAAAGTTCAGAAATGTGTTCATCCTGTGTATTGGTTACCTTTCTTGTTACCATGGTAAGGAAGGGTTTAGTTCAGTCTGGCTCAGAGTTTAAGGGCTCAGTCTATCATGCTGTACAAATCATGAGGCAGCTGGTTGCACTGTATCTGCACTGGAAACTGAGAGAGGTGAATGCTGTGCTGAGCTCCACCTCTTCTTAATTCAGCCTGGGGCCCTACCCTATGGATTGGTCATAATCCACATTAAGGGTTTAGCCAAACCTATCTGGAAACATTTTTATTTAGGTGTGTTTCTATGGACAGTCAAAATACTCTCAAGTTGACAATCAAGATGAACTATCACATCACTTATTAGATTTTGTTTTGTTTCTGTTTTCTCTTGTGAGTATGTGTCTGTCTGATCATGCAAATACTTGTCATTCCCTGGGAGGCATCATCCATCTTTAAACTGCGTTTTATCTGTCTGTCTGTCTGTCTGTCTATCTCTCTATCTATCTATCTACTTACCTATCTACCTACCTACCGTGTGTGTGTGTGTGTGTGTGTGTGCCTGTGTGTGAGCGCATGTGTACTCGTGCGTTTCTGTGAGCCATGGTGTTTGTGGTCAGGAGACAACTTGTAGGAATTAGTTCTCTTCTTCTAACATGTGGATCCCAGGGACTGAACTCAATTCTTTAGGCTTGGTGACAAGTGCCAACAGGCTATCTTTCCAGCCCCATCCACTTTTCTATATCTTTTTCCTTTTACTGATCTGGAACTCACTCAGCAGGCTACGCTGGCTTTCTTGTTTCACCTTACTGTCTTTCTATGTGCTTTTTGGGGATCAAGCACAGGTCCTTGTCCTTGCAAGACAAGCATATTAGTGACTGAACTATCTCCCCACCCCCTCCCTTTTCCCTCTCTTAAAACAAAACAAAACAAAACCCCCAAACAGATTTTATCATGTACTTAGACTGGCCTTAGACTTGTGTTTTTCACACTTGTGCCTCATGCTGGGATTATAGGCTTGTTCTATTACACCTGGATAGATTTTTCTTTAATATGTTCTTAAAATTTTCATTTTATGTATTTATGGATAGTTGCTTGTAAGTATGTCTGTATACCACATGCATGCAGTACCCCAAGAGGCCAGAAGAGGGTAGCAGAACCTCTAGAACTGGAGTTACAGAGGCTTGTGAGCCTGGGTGTGGACAATGGAAACCAAATCAAGGTCCTCTGGAATAGCAGTCAGTGCCTTTAACCACAAAGCTATCTCTCTAGCCTCTCCTTTCTCTGTCTATCCATGAATTCACTACATAGTTGAGGATGACCTGGAACCTCTGATCCTCCTGGTTTTGCCTTATGAGTGCTGGGATCACAGTTGTGCGACACAATAATTAGTTTTGTGTGTTACTGATTCCATTCATGCTAGGTAAATACTCTACATTCCCAGCCCTAGATTTTTCTTAAATGCTGCCACATTCATTTCCTTATTTGATCACTACAGCTACCCTATAATAAGAGAGAGAGTGTGTATTAGTCACGTTTTATAGGTGTGAGTGTGAGGCTCGGAGAGTTCACATGTCCGATCCATAGTCACATAATTAGCCAACAAGCACAGAGGCAGGTCTTCCTTTGTTGTTTGTCTGTGTGTGTGTTTTGAGATAGGAGTCTTACTACACAGCTCAGGGAGGCCTCAAACTCATGATCTTCTTGCCTCAGCTACTGCCTGAACCACCGTGATACCCAGCTCAAAGTTATTTATAGTCTTAGTCTGTCTGAATTGCCTTGAAAGGAGTTTAAAGATAATGTAACTATGGCCTACCATAATATGGGATGTGCTGTACTATATGAGAACTAAAAACCATACTATAACCTGGTGTTAATTTGATGTCCAGTTTTTTTTTCTAGTTAACTAAACTTGTATGGTAAATCTGCTATGTTCTGATACTATTGCGTATACTGGAAAGAAAGCAATTATAAACAGCAGTGAAAACACAAATTCTTGCCTTTGTGAAACTTAGGTTCTAGTATATGAGCAGAAATAACATATACACAGAAAATGTATTTATTACCCATTTATATTATATATTATATAATTATAAGAGATAAGAATAAAAGAAAACCTAGAGGCTAGGACAGGAAGACACAGAAGTTGCAATTTAAGAAGGGGAAAAGGTCAGTGAGCTGGCAGAGTGGGCAAGGTGCTTGCACATGGTTGAAGGAGAAAACTAAGTTCCTCAAGGGGGCAGGGTCATGGAAAGCTACTCAAGGGGCTGGAGAGTATTTGCTTAAGATTATTTGTTGCTCTTGCAGAGGTCCCCATTTCTTTCGGTTCCCAGCTTCACATGCTTATCTCATAACCAGTTCCAGGGCATCCAATACCATCTTCTGACCTCTGAGGTCAACAGGCATGCGCGTGATGACCAGACATACATGCATCCAGAAGACCCATGCACGTGAAATAAAAAAATAAATAAACCTAAAAGTAGAATGAGTTAAAGCTGTTCTGGGACATAGCCTTTGAGTGAAGGCCGAAGAGGTTGGGCTGGGGCTCAGCTGGTGGGGTGCCCGACACGTGTAAGTCCTGTGTTTCACCCTCTACACTGCACAGATCACGTGAGGTAGCTCAGACCGTGATTCTAGCACACGGGAGAGAAAGCCGGGACAAGTTCAAGGTCATCCTCAACTTCAGTAGGAGTTCAGAGCCATCCTGGCCCACACTCTGTCTCAAAAAGAGAGACAAACTAGTTCAAAGGGGCCAGAGTTAGAGCTGAGCCAAGGATGAGACTAAGCTGAAGAGGCAGCTGGGTACCAGGAGGTGAGACCAGAGAGATTGTGGGAAGAGAATCTAGCCAGCTTTATAAGGTATTGAGGTGATATAATAAGATGATATAAAAATGCCATATGGCAGGTCTGCTATGTTGCCTCAAAACAAATTATCTCAAAACTTTAAGAGCTTAAAATAACAAAAGCAAATGTTTGTCTCAGAAGTTTCTGAGAGGCGGGAGATGAGCTGGCGTAGGGTCACTCATAAAGCTGCAGTCAAGGTGCCCTCAGGCCTGCAGTCAGTCGTTGGACATCTTGTAATTTTGTCTTTGTTTTGCCCTCTGGAGCAGAGAACCAGACCCAGGACTTTGTGATTGCTAAGCAATCACTTTCCCACCGAGCCAAATGCCGGACCCAGATCTGATGTAATCTTATCCAGAGCTGGAGGACCTGTTTCTAAGGTTGTACACATGGCTGTTGACATGAGCTTCTCTATAAAGCTAATTACTACATAGCAACCGGCTTCCCCAGTACAAGTGATCAACGAGGCCAAAAGAAGTGACCAAGAAGAAACTGAGTGTCTTGTATAATCTAATCCTGGAAATTAAACACTACACCTGCCATGTGTCATACAGACAAATCCTGGCACCAGGTGGAAGGGGACTACAAACGTCTGAAAATCAGAAACGAAGAATCACCAAGGATTGTTGCAGAGGCTGCTCTCCAAAGCCTTCTTCAAGGGCAGGCATCAGTGGGTAAAACTTCTTCAAGGGATAGCGCAGCAGGTAAAGGCGGCTTCTGGAACCTGCAACCTATGATGGAAGGAGAGAACGGACTCTAAAAAGTTGTCCTCTGGGGCTGGAGGGATGGCTTAGCGGTTAAGAGCACTGGCTGTTCTTTCAGAAGTCCTGAGTTCAATTCCCAGCAACCATATGGTGGCTCACAACCATCTATAATGTGATCTGATGCCCTCTTCTGAAATCCAGGTGTAAACGCAGATAAAGCACTCACACACATAAAATAAATCTTAAAAAATAGTTCTCCTCTCATTTCCAAACGTGCAACATGGCACGTGCATACCATTGTCGACCTTCAAACTAACTCTATCTTCAACCACGTGGCCCTCAAAGCTCTTTCTGGGAAGAGGCAGGAACAGGAATAACAGATAGGGAGCTTCAGAAAGCTGCTGAGAATCTGTGTCAATTCAGCAGGAGCAAGTTTGTTTTATTTGTTTGTTTGTTTTCTTTTAGGCCTGTACTCCTTATCTTACCCATCCAACAAACTCAACTTAAAAATAGTCTTAAACCTGCACACAAACAAAAGTCACTTTGAGGAAATGTATAGACTTTCAAAGGCAGGCTGGTGCTCCTCTGGGTAGATTAACCTTGAGAGGACACTGGAGTTTCTATGAGAATCAGAGCAGACTCAGAACCCCCAGGTTCCTTTTTGTAGAAGATAGGCGCCCTGCCTTGCCTAAAATGAAATGACTGACGACAATGATCAAAACATTTGCCTTGTCCCCGAGGGCCAGGACTGGATTTGTCCAGAACAAAGACTCTTGAGGCCCAGAGGGGGCCTCCTAGCCAGCCTTCTCCTCCAGGCTCAGCCTTGCCCTTGCAGTCTTAGCCAGTTTCCCCAGCTGAGCAGCAGATGGCGGTGCAGCCTCAGCAGCGAGCCGCCGAAGCTGCTGGCTAGTGCAGGGCCGTGCAAGGAAGGCGGGCTGTGGGTTTGGCGTCTGGAGGCTCCTGAGGTAGACTGTTGTGTTTTGTGATTGCAAATGAAGATACTGGCAGGCTGGAATATCAGAGAGCGGAGCCTGAGCCCTCAGTCTGAGAACAGATGGCGAACAGAGGGCCTCCAATAGCTGCAGGGCCTGTTTTCCCTTCAACTGGCCTGGAGGTTTGCAGGGAGTATGTCCTAGTTCAGGGATGGCCAGACCGGAGAGAATTTCTGGGAAGGCCAGATGCAGCCAGAAAGACTGGAGGTAACACCCACTACCGGAAAATATTTAGGGAATTTCCAGGGTTTAAAACACTGAATATTTTTCTTACCCTCAGTGACCAGATGAGACGCTACTCTTAGTCCTGTCTACCAGCGATTGGCCTGGAATCCGACAGTGCTCTGCACCTGTCTCCTTCCCACCCTGCTGTTCCTTTCATTTTTCTCACCTTCCCCTTTTCTCTGTCATCTCCATCCTTTTACGCCTTTCCCTCTAGAAATCAATTTCGTTCCTCTCTCCACTGCAAGGAAGAAACCTCGGTACCAGACAAGAGAAGTGGCCACGGCACTGGGCTGCCGATACCATCACCCCTCTTCAGGGATCCGGAGCCTTCCCAGTGGGCTCTCCCCTTCCCTTCTGCTGTGTGATGGCGGGTTCCCACTGGGCCTAGATACAGGGAAGTCCAGAGGTTATCGAAAGAGTTTGTTTTCTTTCTCCAGCACCTGTACTCCCTGCCTCCTGTCTCCAGAGATGAAAGGGACCTCTCAGTAGAGCTGAGTTTCACCGGGCACTCTTCTGTCACCGGAATGTCAGCTGGGAGACAGGCCCTTCCTGTTCGTTCCTTACTGCATCCACAGAATCGATATACTGGAGACTCAATAAATAGTTATTAAAAAAGCAACTGAGTGAGCGGGGCTGTTAAGATGGCTCAGCAGTTAAGAGCATTTGCTGCTCTTGCAGAAGACCGAGGTTTAACTCCCAGCCCCCTCTTGGGGAGGCTCACAGCTCCTATAACTTTAGTTCTAGAGACTCAAATGCCCTCTTCTGGCCCGTGACGGAACCTTGCATGCATGTGGTACACACACACACACCACAGAGTAAAAATAAATAAAAATTTAAAAATAATGAGCGAATGGTGATTCAGTTGGTAAAGTGCCTGTCATACAAGCAGAAGAACTTGAGTTGAGGTCCTTAACACCCATGTAAAACAAAGCCGGTGCAGCTGGGGGTACACACACCTATGACCCCAACGCAGGGGTGAAACTGGCAAAGCCCTATTGCTCCTCAGCCAGCCTAGCCAGGTTTCGTGAGAAGCCCTGTCTGAAAAAATCTGGTGAAGAGCAATACAAGCAGACACTGGATGTCTGGACTTGACCTGCACACATGTGTATGTGTGCCAGCACACACAGATGCACACACATGCATGCCCACAGAGTGACAGCGGCATGATTTCTCAGCTTGGGGGGTAAAAACATAAAAATGCAATCCCGGTAACATAAAAATAGAGGAAAACCTAATTAACCATCTGTAATCTAGATTAGATGCCGAAGCTATTGGTAAAAGCTACATGGCTCCTGCACTTGTATTGTGAAGAAGAAAGCTTGTTCACTTACCCACTCGCCAATTATTCCTGTGACCTGCTAGGCTCTCGGCTACAGCCCAGATGCAGGGCTGTAGTTAAAAATACACTCCTTAGCCAGGCTTGGTGGTACACGCCTTTGATCCCAGCACTCAAGGAGGCAGAGGCAGGTGGGTCACTGTGATGCCAGCCTGCTCTACAAATCGAGTCCAGGGCAGCCAAGGCTACATAGAGACACTGTATCAAGAAAAACAAAAAGCAAACAAAAGTCACTACTTGAGAGTCCAGTGCAGTGGCACACAGCCTTAACCAGCACTCGGGAGGCAAAGGTTGGCAGATCTGAGTTTACCATCAGCTTTGGCTACATAGCAAGTTCCAGGACAGCCAGGACTATATAAAGAGACTCTGTCTCATAAAAACAAAAACTGGGCACTGTGGCCCACGCCTGTAATCCCAGCACTCGGGGAGGCAGGGCAGAAGGATCTCTGTGAGTTAGACCATTCTGGTCTACAAAACAAGTCCAGGACAGCCAAGGCTACACAGAGAAAACCTGTCTCAAACCACAGCCCCTCCCTCCCCTCAAAAAAACCCCAAAACTAGGGGCTGGAGAGATGGCTCATCGGCTAAAAGCACTGTTTGCTCTTCCAGAGGACCTGGGTTTAATTTGCAGCATCCACATGGTATCTCACAACTGTCTGTAACTTCAGTTCCAGAGAATCCAACACCCCACAGACATAAACACAGGCAAAAAACACCAATGCACATAAAACAGATAAATACATGAAAAGATTGATTGTAACTGGAATTTTTTTAAAACCCCAAAACATTTACACGTGTATGTATGTGTATATATGTATATAATATATGTATATATGTGTGTATATATATTTAATATAGCCCCGTCTCTCACAATGGGTTAGGCCCTCCCACATCAATAATTAAGTTAGAAAAAGCCCTACAGGCTTGCCTACAGCCTGTGTCAAGTTGACGTAAAGTTACCCAGCACAGAGTTTAAGCTGAGAATCACCTAAAGATTTCGTAGAATTTACCTGAAGATAGAGGGAAAGATTCTACATCAAATGAGTATTATGCAGAGCCAAGGGAGAATGGTAAATTTCAAAGCATTGAGCAGAGGTGTTAGGACTTGTGACTGGAGTAGCGGTAGGCTAGTGAGGGTTATTAATGGACTATGTAAAGAGACTACACAAAGGAGCAAGGGGAGTGGGTGGAGGTAGGCAGAATAGCTCTAAACTGTGCTATTTTGGAGTGGAGGAAACTTTTGAAAAGTTTTAAGAAGGGAAACGATAAGACTAAGTTTTAGATTACATTAAATATTCTCTCTCTCTCCACAGATTCTCACTGTGTAGCATGGGCTGGCTTGGAGCTCACTGTGTAGACCAGACTACCCTTGAACTCAGAGATCTGCGTGGCTCAGCCTCCTGAGCACTATAAATAATTAAAGGTGAGTGCCACCACGTCCCACGGTCTCCTGTGTGCTTTCTGTAAAACAGAAAAGGTAAGATCAGAGGGAAAGTTATCCTGGAGACCATCTAGGGAGCAGTCCAGTTAGGATGTGATGGCCCGGGTGATGATGACATCAATGGGAGGAAAGGTCACTGTCAAGTTCAGGAGAGCTACAGATATTCGTGGCTTCAAGGGTCGAGCATCTCCTAGAAAGCTCACATGGTTGTGTGTCTTTGGATCCAGAGAGGGGGCACAGAAGGAGCTGGTAGGAAACGAGGTCTGAAGAGCTAATCTCTGAAGGTTTTGCTAGCTAAGGGTGAGACCAGACCCTTCGTTAGATCTGAGGAAGGAGAGAGGAGGAACAGCAACCCTCTGCAAGGAGGGAGGGAACAAATACCACACAAAGCCCCAAAGATGAGTGCAAACAGTGTCCATGGAGGTAAATGAGGACGTGGGAACTAAAGCAAGCAGGTAGACCAAGCAAGGGGTACCGAGAGTAGGAAGAGACTGTCTGCTTGGCAGATAAACAAGCAAGGTTGGGCTAAATACGTTCTTTCAAAACCTGAAAATCAGCTGGGTGCTGTGGCACACGCCTGTAATCCCAGCCCTCTGGGAGGTGGAGGCAGGTGGATCACTGTGAGTTCCAGGCCAGCCTGGTCTACAAACTGATTCCAGGACAGCCAAGGCTACACAAAGACACCCTGTCTCAAAAAAACAAAACAAAACAAAACCAAAAACAAAAAACCAAACCTGAAAACCCCCTAGAAGTTTAGCTCGTTGGTAGTATGCTTGCCTTCCGTGTGCAAGGCTCTGGATTTGATCCCAGCACTGTAAAAACAAATAAACATACAAACAAAAATCCTAATACCCCTATCCTAAAATGAGTCACTTGGGCCAACATGATGGCTCAGCAGTTAAAAGCATTTGCCAATAAGCCTGCTGGTCTGAGTTTAATCCCGGGAGCACACATGATGGAGAGAACTAACTCCTTTGCTGGTTGTCCTCTGCTCTCCATATCAGCGTGCATACACACGTGGGCATACATGCACACACACACACACACACACACACACACACACACACACACACTCACTCCACAAAACACAGAATAATGTAATTTTTAAAATAAGACAAGTTCCTGACTTATTCTTTATTCTGCCTCCAGACCTAAAGGCATCCTACAGATATTTCTAATTTTTTCCCCCAAAGAAAAGACTTAAAAAGAGGCAGATAGCACGAGTCACTTAACAGAGCAGTGAAAAGACTAGGCTCTGCTTCTTCTTCCTTGTTTTAAAACTCAGAGCAAATAATTTAATGGAGCCATTTTTCCTCACCTGTTGGTGCTGAGAGCTTGAAATGAGCTTAATGGGAACAGAAAAACTCCCTAATGAAGCTTCGCTATAAACTGCCGGTGTTCTCAGGAGTTTGGTGTCAGCCAAATGGAGTAGAGCACACAGGGCGGAAAGAGATGTAACAGGAGAGAACGGAGTGAGGAGGGGAGTGGGTTCCAACCCACTCTGGAGAAGCCTTGCATGGTTTCCACAGTGCACACAGCAAAATCCTCCACTGCTGTGGTTCAAGTGTCTTCCCCCAAAGCTCGCACACAGGCAACCATCCCCAGTGTAACACCGCCAAGAGGTGGAGCCGGAGTGGAGAGGTGGCTAGCCTTGGACTGCTTGGAATGCGGCGCTGTATTTCTGGAGTGGACTGGTTACAAGAATGCGTTCGGCTCCTTCTTGCTCTCTTCCTTTTCTATGTTTCTTTATTCTCTTCCTGCGTGGGTTTGCACATTGCTGTGGTTTCAGATACATGCACACGTGTTTGTCTGCATGTGGAGGCCAGACGTGTCATTCCTCAGGAGCTGTCCAGCCTACAGAGATTCTTGAGACGGAATCTCTTCCTTGGACCTGGAGCTGGCTGGCCGGTGGGCCCTAGGGATCTGCCTGTCTCTGTGTCTCTGCTCCCCTAGCCCTCAGATTACGGCTTCATGCCACACACCTGGCTTCCCGTGTGAAGAGTGAGCTCAGCTCTTCATGCCATGCTTAATGGCACACACATTACTGACTGAGTTACCTCTGCTACCCTTCTCCCCATCCTTGTTTTTGAGACAGGGTGGATCACGTAGCTCAGGCTGCTCTGGAACTTGCTCTGTAGACCAGGCTGACCTCAGACTCACAGAGATCCTTCTGCCTCTGCCTCGCGAATGTTGGGATTCGAGTGTGCACCACCATGCCCAAGACCTTTCGGTTCCCAGCACTTACATGGTACCTCACAACCAGCTGAAGCTCCAGTTCCAGGAAATCTAATGCCCTCTTCTGGTCTCTGCAGGCACTGCTCTGCATGGCACACCTACAGACAGAGAAAGCACTCATACACAAAAGAAAAATAATTAAGTATAAAAAAACCAAATAAGCAAAAGATAGAGTTTTATGTAGCTCAGGTCATCCTTGCACTCACATGTAGCCAAGGAGGATACTGACTTTCAGATCCTCTTTCCTTTACCCTCCAAGCATGGGGACCAAAGTCTTGTATTATGGGTGTGTGCCACCACGCCCGGTTCATTCCCTGCTTGGAATGAAACTCCCAGCCTTGTACATGCTAGGCAAATACTATACCAACGGACCTACATCTCCAGCCCTTTGATGCTTTCCTGCCATCTGCTTTCTGCTATGGCAATACCAGCAAGAAGACTTTCATCGCACAGCAGCCTTTAATCTTGCCTCTGAGACGGTAAGAAGCAGCCGTCCCCCGCCCCGTCCTTTATAAGTTAGCCACTCCTAGGTACTGTGCTATAATAGCATGGCATAGTCTAACATAGCAATCAAAGACAGTTTCACCTGGCTATCCGGGCTCCTCTCCCTTTGCTTACAACATAATTTTCTAGATGAAACATGACACTACCACTTACAAAAATGCACCAGGCTCTCCAAGAATCTTTTGGAAACAAAGTGATCCTACACCACTGTTTTCATATCAAATATGGAGAAGCCAAAGCCATCAGAGACCTGGAGCAGGTTCTGGGAAAAAGACTTGCATGCTGCAAGAGAGAGGACCAGGAGGAAGTTAATATGGCTCGAACGATGACATGTGACAGAGTACTTAATGAGACAGAGGGGCAGACAGTGGTGGGCATGCTTCATTTGGCTGTGAGACTAAGATTGGAGAAGAAAAGGAAGGGCTTAGCAACCTCAACATTATTCTGAACCGTCAAACCCTCCATGTTTTCTCCCTCCTGCCTTCCTCCGAGGTCCATGTTCTCTGGGAAGAATTGTAGACCTGCATACTGCCCAGGGGCTCATTTGTTCCAGCCAGGAGCCTCAACTGAGGTCCCCGATGCAGAATTCAGCTATGTGGAGACACAGAAAGGTGTGCACATGGGGATGGAGATGTGGTTGGGTCCTTAAAGCTGCTCTTGCAGAGGAACTGGGTTTTCTTCTACGTGATGGCTCACAACCATGTCTGAGCACCATGTGGGTGGTTTTCCATGAAGAGGCCAGTAGAGGGCGTCAGTTCCCCTGAGACTGAGTCATAGCAGGCTGTGAGCCACAATGTGGGTGCTGGAGCGTGAACTCCAGTCCTCTGCAATACTAGCTGGTGCTGTCAGTGGCTGAGCTACCTCTCTAGTTTCTTTTCCGAAAATAGGGTTTGACATTAAACCTGAAGATCAAGCTGGGTTCAGTGGCTCATGCCTGTGATCCCAGCACTTAGGGAGGCAGAGGCAGGAGGATCTCTGTGAGTTCAAGGCCACCGTGGTCTACAAAGCAAGTTCAGGACAGCCAAAGCTACACAGAGATACCCTGTCTTGAAAAACAAAACAAACAAACAAATAAATAAAAACCAAAAAAACCTGGAGATCACTGATTTGGCTAGTTTGGCTGGCCAGGAAGTCCCAGGATCCTCCCGTCTCTGCCTCCCAATGCTGGTATTCTGCCCCTCTGCCATTTTTTTCTTCCTCTTCCTTTCACTATCCATTTTTTGTCTTGCTATTTTGGAGGTGCTCTCTTATCTGCCTCTGTCTCTAGAGCGGTCCGTTTAAAGGTGTGCACCGCCATGCCTGTCCCTCTCCCCCAGTTTTTGAGGATGGGTTTCTGGCTGACCTGGGAGCTTGCCATTGCCGCCAAGCTGGGTGCGAACCACCTGTCCCTAAGCACTCGGGTTGCAGGCAGTTGCCGCAGTGCTGTTTGACGTGGGTTCTGGGGAGCCACTCGGGTCTTTATGCCTTCACGGTATGTGGTTTGAATATGAAGCATCCCCCATAGGCTCACACATTTGGAGTTGGTCCCCATTTGGTGGTGCTGTTTGGGAAAGTTGGGAACTTCTAGGAGGTGGCGCCTCACTGGAGGAAGTAGGTCAGAAAGGGTGGGGCTTGAGATACCATTCCCTGCCTACTTCCTGTTTACTTTCTGAGTGTGGATCCAAGGCAAACTGCCTCCTGCTTCTGCCACCATTTCTTCCCTGCCTGCTATTATTTATTTTCCACCAGAACTGTGTCCTGGTATTGTAACAATATATATAAAAATGCCATGCACAACAGATCTGGTATGAAGGGATTTATTGTATGAAGGTAGCAGACACACACACACACACACACACACACACACACACACACAGGCAGTGGGAGACCATAGGAGAAGAGAGAAAAAGGGAGAGGGTGAGGTACCCCAAGAGAGAAAGTCAGAGATGGAAAGAGAAAGTGAGGCAGAGAGAGCAAGGACCAGGAGGGGGAGGAAGAGAAGAGATGGGGTCTTTTATCTTAGGCCCCTGGTAGGCAACAGGTGATGACTTCACAGGTTGCTAAGCAACCTAGAGGCAGGCTGCCTATATGCTAACAGGTAATATAAGCCAGAACAAACCCTTTCTCCCTTGATTGCTTTTGTCAGCCCAGATTGGGCTCGTTTGAAGCAAAGGACTTGCTTTCTATTGTATAATGAGCCATTATAGCCCGATGTGTGGCACACAATCTGTAAATATTTATCAGATAAATAAATAGGTTCCTATTTTATCCACAGAGGAGCCACGGTTGTTGAGAATGGTGGTGTATGTGTGTAATTCCAGACCTGGAGAGGCTGAGGCAGGAGGACTGTAAGTATGAAGGCAGCCCGAGTTGCACTGGGCAGGAGGACAAAAAAGGTCACAGGATTAAATGCATTCAGTTAGGACTGTGTTTGGAGATTCTTTGAACTCAGTTCTGATGCCTGAGGGCACACTTACACTCTGAATAAAGGTTTGTGCGGAAGGGGGGCTATGGGGCGCGATAGAATATGAGCCTTAAAGGACTTTGATACCTCATCAAAAGTGAGCTGAAAAAGAGCCTTCTGGCTCTCCTTATTTTCTTACCTTCTCCTAACTAAGGACAAAAGTGAGAGCCTGGCACAGCCTCTAAAGACCTGGGAATTTAGCGGGGCATGGAGGCATACACCTACCATCCTGGCATTTCAGGAGGGTCAGGAGTTTCTGTTCATCTCCGCTGTTGAAGGAATTCCAGTCTGGCCCGGCATATGTGAGGCTCTTTCTCAGCTCTGTCTCAAAAACAAACAACAGCAACAACACAGAATTGACCTGGAATCTTTCTCACCCTCCCCAGCAGCTGGTCTGGCTTCTGCATCCCCATCTCATTTCTCCTCTGCTAAACCTTGGCTGCCGAGACAGTGGGCTTCCATCTGTCTGTTCCTTTTGTCCACCTCACCCAAAGCTCCCTTGTCCCCTCAGTATCTTCCCCCCTATTCATTCTTCTGTTTCTGGCTCTCTCATCATTGTCCCTCCCCTTCTCCTCCTCCTTCCTGCCCTCCCTTCATAAAGCAATAGCCTTGCTCTTTCCTCCCTAAATTGAAGGGCAGCAGTGTAGTAAAACAAATTGCTGTCAACAAAAGTACATTTTCACTGTATTTATCCTCATGCGAGGAAGATTTACAAGGGTCCCTCACCCTGCACTGTTATGTAAATGTGGTAATCCAATGGAAATATGACATCTAAGGAGCCCGAGGATAGAGTCACCATAAAAACTATCAATTACCCACCGAGGCTCCAGTTTGCTTAACTCATTCATTACCTTGCCCGCTCTTAGGGCTACATTTTGACAGGTTGTGGCAACTAATAAAAGATGCTTTCCGCTCTTGGGTCCTAGCAGGTCATGTAGAGGATCAAATGTTTGTAAAGTGCCTGGGAAATGATCAAGTGCTGCACAATTCAAGGTTATTATTATTTCTGCTTTCCTGTGGGCCATCTCTGTGCTTCTGGTTTGACAGATGTCAGCTCTGTCTGCAATTCAGAGCACACCCTGGGCATGTGTGTCTGTAGCTTCCTTTTGCTGTCTCTATAAGCAATGCTCCCCTCTGTCCTATTTTTAGATAGGTAGTCCCTAGGCACCACAGAGTCACACAGATGTTTGCTTGTCCTGTAAGTCTGGTAGGAAGATGAAGGGGGTGAAAATTCTCAGAGCAGCTCTTAGTGCAGCTCTGGAGTGCAGAGTGAGGTAGGTTTGCAGGAGCCATGCAGAAGCAGGAAAGAGGTTAGGGTCGGAGTCCCTCCCTCACCGCCCAAGCAGGGGTGCTGAAGGCTGAGGAGGACCTATAGTATCCACAGTTGCTCAAAGGTTGTGCTCATAGAGGACTAGGTTGTCCTGCAGCCTCAAGGCAGGTAGGAGAGTCTTTTGGGTTAGGCATAGGATGTAAGATGTAGGTTTGAGCCTCAGCTTTGCTTCCTTCCAGTTAGTTCTCTCTCACTTTTCTCATTTGCAACATGCCAGTGATACAGTGACTGTTTCGTAGAGTTGATGTGAGGATAAATGAGACAGAGCATGTGAAGGGCTTAGCAGGTAGTAAAACAATTTTGTTTTAAGTGACAGTTAGAGCACTTTCTAGATCATGAGCCTTCCTCTTGTAAGACCTACTCATCTTCCCCAGAAAAGGGTCGTGGGTCTGAGTTGTGCCTGCTTCTCTTGGGATGAGGATGTTTCAACCCAGCAGCCCCTGGGGGATGCGGTTGAAGTTCTGGAGGAGGCAACAGAAAGGCAAGAAGAGTTTTGGGGGAGGTGGGTGTCTCTTACTTAGAAATGTCAAGAGTCAGAGCTGGAAGTGAGGGAGGAGGTGGGGGTGGAGGGAGGAGGGAAGGGTATAGGATGTCTCTGAGCTGCCAGCCGGATGGGGCTGCAGTTCTCAGGGCCCTGGCACTTCCTGCCACCCCCAGTCTTGGAAATGAGTCACTAGAAGGAGGAGTGATGGAGGCGGCATGCTCTGCCCACAGAGCATCAGGTTCTGTTCCCCAAAACAGGACTGGTAGGAGGGAGATCCAGAGCTTAGGGGTGAGAGGTGGGTGGGGCCTCAGGGCAGCAGGGAGGAGCTTCCAAGGCTCCACTTGGATACTGGATCAGGCCCCGCCTTCCACTTGGAAGGCCAGTTCAGGGTCCACAGAGCCCAAACAGAACCCTATCTACAGTTGTTCTTCAGACCTCTGCCTCTTTTTGCCCAGTTTTCTCCAGAGGTGGGTGCTTCACATCCTTTCCGTCACCCACGGTAGGGGAGGGGACCAGAATCCATTCCTCCCTCTTCTACCTGGCCAACTCCAAGTCTCCTTCCATCTAAAGTCTTTTCCTTTAGCCTTGACTATCCTGTCCATAGTTCTGTTGTATCTCTTGGCTCATTTAGAGGGATTTTTTTTTTTTTTTTTCCCTAGCAATGCTGGATCCTTCTGTCTTCCAGTGCCTCAAAGTCACGGTCTTTGTTATGTACCTTAAAGCCCCACCAAATGCTTACACATAAATAGCACAGTTCTCCTTCTCTCTTTCTTTTCCCCATTCTTCCTCCTCCTCTCCCTTACTTTCCCTTTTCCTCCTTGTTTCTTGAGACAGTGTCTCCTGTAGCCCAGGTAGGCTTCAAATTTTCTATGTGGCCAAGGTTGGTCTTGAACTCTTGTTGCTTTTGTCTGAGCCACCTAAATGCTAAGATTACAGGTATGTGCCGTCACCATACCTGACAAGAAGGTGCCTTGCTATGTAGCTGTCACTGAACTCTTTATTCTTCTTTCAGCCTGTAGTCATTGTTATCTCCTCCTCCTCCTGCTCCTCCACTTTTTCCAAGACAGGATTTCTCTGTGTAGCCCTGGCTATCTTGGAACTCACTCTATAGATCAGGTTGGCCTAAAACTCAGAGATTTGCCTGCCTCTGCCACTGCTGGGATTAAAGCTGTGCACCACCATTGCTTGACTTAGTTTTCTTTCTTTCTTTCTTTCTTTCTTTCTTTCTTTCTTTCTTTTTTATTTATTATGTATGCAGTGTTCTATCTACATGCCAGAAGAGGGCACCAGATCTCATTATAGATGGTTGTGAGCCACTATGTGGTTGCTGGGAATTGAATTTAGGACCTCTGGAAGAGCAGCCAGTGCTCTTAACCTCTGAGCTATCTCTCCAGCCCAGTTTTCTTCTTTAACTGCTGTTTTCTAACTCTTCTTTACCATTTGCATTTGCTGAACATTTGCTGTAGCTAGGTTCTTTACACATATTTGTAAAGTATGTAATTTTCATGTGGCCTAATACCTGTTTCACAAATAAGGAAACTAAGGCCAATAAATTCCTAAGGTCACTCAGTCAACAGGTGACAGAGCTGAAGTTTGATGAGAAAACCCTAACATTTTTATTATTTTAAGAGTTTTGAAGCCCGGATTATTGCTGTTGGTAGAGTTCTTGTGTAGCATGCATGAAGCCCTTGGATCAGTCTCCAGCACCACATGAATCTGGGCATCGTAACACGTGCCTATAACCTCAGCACTTGGGAGGCAGAGGCAAGAGATTACAGAAAGTTCTTGGCCAGCCTAGTCTACTTAATGAATTCCAACTCATTCAGGATTTCATGGAGAGACAAAATAATAATAGTAGTAGTAGTGTAATAATAATAATAATAATAATAATAATAATAATAATAATAATAATTTAAAACAGAGTAATCATTCATCTTAGCTATAATGTTTTCTGCTCACTCTTTCTGCCTTAGACTCCTCAGTTCTGGGATTATAAATGTGATCCACTATGCTCGGCCTTAAATGCTTCTGAAACATCTTGTCTCTCAGTATTAGACCTCATGAACTTTGGAGGAAACAAACATTCAAACTAGAGCATCCTTCATCTTAAGTGAGACACAACCCATCCAAATCCCTAAAAGAAAGGAGCAGGAAGGAGCATGCAAAGAGAGGAAGAAGAGGAGGAGGAGGAGGAGGAAGAAGAGAGGAGTGGAACAATCACCCAAAGAGAACAAACAGAATTCAGACACAGCAGAGTCACAGGCCAGTCAAGAGGAAGAATCTTGGGGAAATTAAATCCTTCCTCATCAGATGTGTCTTTGGTTAACTCTCATTTCAGATGATCAGTAGATGGCCCAGCTCCCCAACCCCATGAATATTCCTGCATTTTTTTCTATATCTCTTCCAAATACCTAGTGGGTATAAGGACACCAATTATGCCTTGATTTGTGGATTTAATGAGAGGTCCCTGTTGAGAAGCCTGTCTCAAAATAAACTCGTGCTTGGAGTGTAGCTCAGTGGTAGAATAGCTTGTAGCATCCTGGAGGTTCTGGGTTCGAGCCCTGGAACAAAACAAAACAGGGTCATGGCAGCTTATCCCTGTAATCCTACTCCAGACACTGAGGCAGGGGGACTCCACAGATGAGGCTGTACGTCGAGTTTTAGGCTAGCCATGGCTACACAAAGAGAGGCTGTCTCCAGAAAACAAAGCGGTGGGGGAAGGTTAGGGAAAGACATGAATTTCATTTCCCACCAAGGCCTCATGCGGGCCTCATGCAGCCTAGGCTAGCCTGGAGCTTACTATGAGATGGAGGATGATGTTGAACTTCTGATCATCCTGCTGCCAGCCCCCTAGTGTTAGACCTACATGTTTGTGACACTATGGCCAGTTTATGAAGTGCTGGGGATTGAACCCAGGGCTTTGTGCATGCCGGGCAAATACTCTATCATCTGAGCTACATCCTTAGACAGCTACAATCATGGGAGCGGCATGTACTCTGGCTTCTACTCAGGAGATACTGGTATATGGAGGGTGGGCACATATCTCCAATGGTGCTCTACTCTTGGGTGTATGGGGTTGGGATTAAGACTGTGACTTTCTTTCTCTCTCCCTTCCTCCCTCCTTCCTTTCTTTTGACAGGGTCTCATATAATCTAGAGTGGCCCCAAGCCCTGTGCCCAAGGATGATCTTGAAGTTTAAGATCATCCTTCTTCTATGTCAAGTGCTGGGCTTTGCAGGCATGTGCCACAGGGCCCAGTTTCATGGGCTGTTGGGACTGAGCAACAGGGCTTCCTGCAGTCTGCTAGCTGAGCTGTAACCCTAACCGTTTCCTTCTGTGTCTCAACCGAGACCATCTTTGTAACTAAAGGCTGGGGAGGGGATGAGGCTGTGAGAGGTGGGGGGTTCAGACTAGAGGAAAAGCAAGCTTAACTCCCTGCTAGTGAATAGAGGAAGGATGGTGGAAATTGCTCACTTAGCAAACGATTTAGCCAGCTGTAGAAAATCCTATTAAATGACAATTCTTATCTCAGTGTCTGGCTTCTGGGAAGCGCAGTTTTGGGCTTTCATGAGGACCAGGGCAATTTCTCCTGAATCCAGTGAAGCGGCATTGCTAGTAAGAAGCTAAAAACCAGAGATGAGCAAAACCTCCCCAGTCTTCTGCTTTTTCATAACCCTTAGACCCGTCTCCATATCATCTGTCAATTACCTGGCCAGCTGAGCCTTTCCTTAGCCCATTGTAATATAAATAGAGAGCATTTTATTGCTCCCCATTAAACAATGCGATCAGCACCAATTACTTAATGAGACTCTGGGAAGTCGTGATTTAAAATCCTGCCCTCAGTCGTGACTGGCTTTGTCTGGAGCCAATGTGATAATGGCAGCGACAACCAAACAAATTGTTCTACAGATGTGTGGTCTCTACCTCTAGCCTAGGTTTCATCCTGGTGAAAATTCACCCCCTCTCAAGGGACCCAAACTCTGTACTTTTCTCTAAAAAAGAAAGCTGTATATATCCTCCAAAAGCTTCAATGGTTGTAAGTGGGCCCGCCCAGTTCAACCCTACAGACTCCATGCCTCTGGGCAGGAAGAAAGCCTAGGCCTTGAAGGCAGTGCAGGGACAGTGAGGATGTTAGATCACAGGTGCTGCCCCTGTAGATGATCATCCATGTCTTACATCCTATCTAGTAGCTTCCTGCAATTGCTAAACTCCTAGCTTGTATCAGCGTCAAGCTAGAGTGAGACAATAGCATCAGCTTCCTAAATTATGGGCTTGTAAGGTGGCTGCTGCCTCTACTACTCCGCTAAAGTGAGACCCTTCCCTTGTAAAGTTTATGAAAGTAAGGAACTTTCTTTGTTCTGTTGGCTGCTGGTTGTCTCCATCATTTTCCTTTGCTGTGAGTGGCCAGAGTTATCAAAGGGCCTGATTATCTGAGATTCCTCTCCCTGCCTGTCTGTAGTAAACCAGTAATCCAGGTTTATTCTTCTTTCTTACTAACATGTCGGTTCCCAAGGACTGGGTAAATTGAGGTAACGCTCTGGGCCTTGCCACTCTGACACCCTGTCCTGGGGAGCTTACCCTTTCCAGCCTTTCAAAAACACTCCTCTCTTTCCTCTCCTCTGTGACCCTTTTGTTCTGAACCTTCCCCCTTGGCTGTTTTGCTCTGCTGTCTTCTGTGATTCACACAGCCTCCCCTGCTGCCTTTTGCTATCTACCAGCTTCAGAATGGGCCCCTTCGTGTGGTGAACTACATGTAACATATGGATGGTGAACATATGTAGTTCCAGCAGTTGAGAGATTGAGACAGTAGATCAGTCCTTCAAGATCATCCCTGGCTACATAGTGAATCTGAAACCAATCTGGGTTTGCACATGAGACCCTGTGTAAACAAACAAACCCAAGCGTGTGCACATACAAAACAAAGAACTGGGAACTGGGCTTGGTTGTATATGAATACATTTAACATTAGAATTCAGTAGTGCTGTGTGTGTGTGTGTGTGTGTGTGTGTGTGTTGCACACTTTTAATCCTAGCACTCAGGAGGCAAGAGGCAGGTGGATCTCTTGAGTTCTAGGACAGCCATAGCTGCACAAAGAAACCCTGTTCCAAAACAAACAAATAAACAAACAAACACAAAACATGGGTGAGATGGCTTAGTTGGAAGAGTGCCATTCAAGTACGAAGACTTGAGTATGATCCACAATACTCGTTAAAAAAAAAAAAAAAGTGGGGTGTGGTGGTGCATCCTGTAATCTCAGGACAGGGGGAGGTGGAGACAGGATCCCTGGGGCTTAACTGGTGAGCTCTGGGTTCAGTAGAGACCTTGTCTCAAGAACTAAGGTGGAGAGTGACAAAGGATAATACCTGATAGTGACCTCTGGCCTCTCAGGGCAAGAGTGCTGGGTGTGAGCCCCAGCATCTCTCTTTCTCTCTCTGTCACACACACACACACACACACACACACACACACACACACACACACACACAGAAGAATGGTGAATTGTACTTTACATGACTTTTTTTTACCTCAGTTGAAGGAAAATAAAATAAACCAAGTGTTGCAGCTTATGTTTCTAACCCTAGCACTTAGGAGGATGAGGCAGGAGAATATCTAGTTTGAGTCTAGCTGGGCTACAATGACAAGCTCAAGGTCCCATTGTGAGACTCTGTCTCTAAGTAAATAAGTAAATAAATAGGCGTCCTTCGTGATCTGGTTCCTTCCTACGTTTCTACGTAGCTTTGTCACTTGATTTGTCCCGACTCACTCACAAACATCTACTGCTTTCAAGACTTTAGTGTTTGAATATGTGTCTGCTTAGTAAACCCTTCTCCTTAAAACATGTGTGGCTTTCTGTCTTACCTGAGTCACACGTCTTTAAATCACATGTGTCTTTAAATCACATTTTTACTTTATATTCTATTTTGAGATCTTGAACTTGTGATCCTTCTGCCTCTGCCTTCCAAGTGCTGAGACTACAGGATTCATCACCATACCTGGCTTCAGAGCACTCCTGTCTGTCTCTCCCCCTTCCTTCACCTGTTTCTGTAACCTAGGCTGAACTAGGAATTCAGCATATAGCCCAAGTTGGACTCAAACTCACAACAATCTCCCTGCCTCATTATCTCAAGGGTTGAGATTACAAGAATGATCTTTAAACGGAGATATTATGCTGGGAGATGGCTTAGTGGGGAAAATTTCTGCTGGGCATGCATGAAATCTGAGTTTCAATTCCCACTGGCCATATAACCCTAGTGCTTGAGGACAGGGGTGAGGTGATCAAGGGCTTGGATGGTAATGGTGATGACAAATAGATCTCTGGAGTTCATTGACCAGTCAGTCTAGCTAATTGATGAATTCCAGGTTGTGACATTGCCACATGAACACAGCACACACATACACACATACACGCACCCACACACGAGATATTTAGAAATAAAGGAAGTGGTCCTGAGCACAGTGGTACAAGCCTTAATACCAGTATTTGGGAAAATGAAGGGCAGGAAGGTTGTCGTTAGTTTGAGGCCAGCTTGGGCTACATATCAGTTTAAGGTCAGCTGTGACTAAGTAGCAAAGATAAATAAAACAAAAAATAAAAACATGTCTCTAATTTCTATTTTGTCCCATGAGACGATAAGTGGTTACAGATAAACAAGGCCCTTATTTCTGTTGAGTTCCATTGATTAGATAACGTAGTTTATTATTATTATTATTTTTTGATGCCTGATGAGACATGCATTCTGGCTTAGTTTGTGTTCAATTTCTTTAGATGTTTCATGGGTACTTGAAAGAATAATTGTTGACTATTTGATGGGTCTGTAAGCATAAATATTAAATAATGCATATAGGACACTCCAAAGTGTGCTTAGCACTTAGTAAGTCAAGAATTGGCAGCTCTGGCTGGAGAGATGGCTCAGAGGTTAAGAGCACTGGCTCTTAACCTCTTCCAGAGGTCCTGAATTCAATTCCCAGCAACCACATAGTGGCTCACAACCACCTATAATGAGATCTGGTGCCCTCTTCTGGCCTGCAGGCATACATGCAGACAGAACATGTTATAAGGGAGGGAGGGTGGGATTGGGAGGGAATGAGGGAGCGGGATACAGCTGGGATACAGAGTTAATAAAATGTAAATAATAATAATAATAATAATAATAATAATAAATTGGCAGCTCTTGTTTTTTGTCATTACTATTATTCCTGGTGGATTCCTGGTCTTGGTCATTGCTCTGTCACTAGGTGCCCTAGGAAGAAATTTGAACCCAGTTCTACAAGTCAGCGCTCTGCAGCTCTTTCCCTGATGGTAGGGTTGAGGAATCCTTGACACACAGAAAGCACCATTCTATTCATTATATATAGTTACAAAAGTTCAGAGCTGGGCTGTACTCCCAGCGCTTGTGCGGTGGTAGAGGCAAGAGTACCAGAAGTTCAAAGTAATGCTTTCCTATATATGGAATTTGAGGCCAACCTGGGCTCCATGAGACGAAGCCTCAACAAAGTCTAGTTCAGAATAAGGTATGACTATTTGCACTGGAGCGCTTGCTGCCCCTCACGAGCTGTATGACTTTCCTACCTTCACGCTCCTCTTGCTGAACACGTAAGAATATATATCATCTTGGACTTGAGGGGCTGCTGGAGGAGTAATGGGAAAGCCTTTGGCATGGGGCTAGCCAGAAAGCAGACCTCTGAGAAGTATTGAGTTTTCCCCCCTGGGAGTCTTGAGTCTCCAGGGACAGAGGAAGTGCAGTTGGAGTTGTAATGGTACAGCCGCCTCCGCTCTCCTTTCCTGGACTTCTCTCCTTAGAAAAGCCTCCTTCGCCTCCCTGCAAGACTGCGCTTGTCTAAAGCCCTTCCCCAGAGAGCAGCTTGGAAACAGCTGTGACTGAGGGAGAGGGGAGAGGATATTGGCACATTCAAATCAGCACCTAGCCTCCTGCCGAGTTAGTACGACACCTGCTCAGACAGCATTCTCTCTCTCTCTCTCTCTCTCTCTCTCTCTCTCCATCTTATGTGGAGCAGCTTAATTAATTTCTCAGCCCACCAGTTACTATATCCTGCAGATGACAAACTCCTCACGCCCTGATACCAGAGCCATCCAAACTGGGGATTTGCCCCTGCCCTGTCTCAGATTGCCAGGTCTCAAAGGCACCCACCCTGCTTTTCCGTGGATCTGCTGCCTGTGACCACTACGGTCTCTCCTCCTTGAAGCCTCCATTCCAGTGTGCAAAGTGGGTCGGCTGATTTTCCTACCTGTGCATCCAAGGAGAGGAAGGCATGAAACATAAGCACCATGGGTAGGCTAAAGGGAACCTTTGGACTGGGGAGTTTCAAACGTGTTCTCAAGATGAGGCCAGCCATTTGTTCCCGTTCCCACACCCACCTCTCTTTCCCCTGCGTCCTCTCATTTCATTCCTCCCACTCTAATTCTAGTGCTGACAAGGTTCATTTTCTCGGCTCCTACCTCCAGGCTGCTGGGGAAAACGACAAGGTCCTGGTCACTGGCTTCAGTGTCTGATTTCCCAGACATTGGAACCTTCCCTGTTCTTTTGGTAATCTTTATAATCTCTCTCATTGTCCTGTTATGGACGCTTGGAGTTGTTTCCAATTTTAACTGTTGTCAATTATGCTGCTGTGTCTTTCATGTCCTCTTTGTGGGCATATATGCCTCCCTCCTTGGGTAAAATAGGAGTGGATTTGCCGGTCAAAGAGTTTAGCTTCATCAGAAACTGCCAACAATTTTCCAAATCGGTGCTTTAATATGAGTTGGGTCTTTTATTAAAAAGAAAAATCCCTGGGCTCTGTTCTGCACTTACTGATTCAGAATACTGTAGTTACAAAGGCCAGGAAATATCGTGCTTAAAGGCTCTCCTCCATAATGATTTTTCTGTAGCTGTTATTGGCTGGCGTGGAATTAGCTGTATATAGACTGGGCTGGCTTTGACTTTGTGCGACACTTCTGTCTCTGCTTCCCAGCTTGAGGTCGTTGGATGTCCTTAGCTGTTCTGTCCAATGCACTTGCTCTCCTTACTCTGCTGTTCACCATCTTGTCTCTTTGACTGGTTCATTGGAATAGGTGGCAGAGACTAAGCTGAGAGCGCTGCAGGAGGTGGGGTCCCTGCCTTAACCTTCCAGTTCCTTCCTTAGAAAGCCACTTTGTTTGCTTTGGGGACAGGGACTTGGGTAGCCTAACCTGACCATCAACTATTTTGCTGAGGCTGGCTTCAAACTCCCAATCCTATTGCCTTCATATCCCAACTCTTGGGGTTCCATGCATGTACAACCACACCCAGAGCTAACTGTTAGATCCAGCAACTTCTTTCCAGGTTTCTTTGTCCTTGACCTCTCCCTGGTGCCTTATTTTGCTGGTTCAACTTTCTTGGAAATCTCCCAGTTTCTGCTATACAGTCTCTCTACTTCTCTATCAATTCCCCATTGGGATCCTCCTTCCCTCCATCCCTTTCTCCCTCCCTCCCACACTCCTTTCATTCTTTCATTTCTTTATCTTTCTTTTCATTTAGAGTTTATGTTAACTCTTGCTTTTGTTTTGATATTTTAAGACAAGGTTTCTCTGTGTATCCCTAGCTCTCCTGGAATTCTCTCTGTAGATCAGGCTGGCCTGAAACTCAGAGATCCATCTGCTTCTGCCTGTGTGTGTCTGTGTGTGTGTGTACGTGTGTGCACGTGAGTGCAGTGCCTGAGGAAGCCAGAGGTGTCACATCCCCTGGAAGACATGGAGTTATAGGTGGTTGTGAGCTGCCTGATTGTGGGTGGTAGGAACTGAACTTGAGTGCTTGCTCATCAAGAGCAAGACATACTGCTGTTAAGTGATGAGTCATCTCTCCAACCCCAAACAGTGCAATAATGTAAGTGAGTCTGCGGATTCACCTGTTGTGCCACATGGTTGCTTTGTCCAGTTTATCTACAGGTGATCTAGTTCCAGATAAATGGAGCCAGGGACAGACACTCTTCAAAGAAAGCCAACAGCCATCATAACGAAGCCTCTAAGCAAGAGAAAGAAGCCATGTTGGCAATCATGTCTATCAAAGGCCTACCAGTAAGGACTTGGAGTATGCCACCCAGAACAATTCTATAGTTTCATTTTGTGTTTTTGGAAGAAAAAAAAAATCTAAATATTCAACAGAACAACCACAAATACAACATTGCTAGTCCTCAGTAGTGCTTTGTGAAAAAAGTTATTCCAAAGAATAGAAAACAAAATAAACAAGCAAAGCCCCCCAAAACCCTCAACATACTGTTAATCCCACTTCACTTTTCTGGGTGTCTGCTAGAGAGATCGTGACTATAGAGGACAGCTGAGTCTCCAGAAATACACCACCACTCACTGCCATCCCTTGTTCTTTATTTAAGCGTGTGTGTGTGTTAGTGTGCATGTTTGAATGCGTCAAGGCACCTGTGTGCCGGTCAGAGGACAAATCTGTGAAATAGGCTCATCCCCCCATGTGGGGTTGAGAGATCAAATTCAGGTTGCCAGGCTTGGTGGCAAGTGCCTTTACATACTGAGTCATCTTTTTTGGTCCTTGAATCTTTTTGATGCTGCTCCAGTTGGTGTTTTCCAAACCCAGGGTTCATGAATACTTGGTGTTTGGGAAAGTTTATTATTTAGTTTCATGATTCATCTTTAAAACTAATAATTTAAGTGTAATGTGTAATACCCAAGCAACCTTCCGATTCAGCACTTTCAGGAAATTTTAGTGACCTGGTTTGCATTTATGTTATTTATTTGAGGTAAGGTCTTGGGTAACCCAGGCTGGCCTCAACCTTGCTGTGTAGCTGTGGTTGGCCTTGAACACCTCATCTTGCTTGTACCTCTCAACTACTGGGATTACAGTTATGGACCACTACACCTGGTTACATCTGTATTTATTGATTGGATGTATCAAACAGTCTTCGGAAATGACAGCATTTCAATTCTGATGATGTAATTATTTTTATTTCATGGTTTGGAGATACATCCTTTGCATTTGGAGCAAACATGCTTGGCAATTATAAATGTGTTGTTGTTGTTTTTTTTTTTTTTTTTCCTTTCTGGGCAAAGCAGCACACATCTGTAATCCCAGTAGTTACAGCAGAAGGATCGAGAGTTTGAAGACAGCTGTGCTACATAGTGAGATCATGGCTCAAGAAAAGACTGTATCTTAGGTTGGCAAGATGGCTCAGCAGGTAAAGGAATTTGAATTTGATGCCTGAGACCCACATGGTGGAAGGAGAGCGGTGACTCTCACAAGCTGTCTGGCCTCCACATGCTTACTGTGGCATATCTGTCTATCTGTTGATCTATCCATCCATCCATTAATGTCATATAAACATTTCAAAAAAGACCATACATCATAGGCTGCCCGGATTCACTACCCTCCTGCTTCCTGGTTGCTTGGATTACAGGCACACACCATCAGAGCATTATTAAATTTTATTATTTATCTGTTTATTTTTAGGCAGGGTCTCTTACGAAGTTCAACCCGGCTCCAAACTCTCTAAGCAGGTCAGGATGGTGTTGAATTCATGATGTTTCTTCTGCCTCTACTTCCTGAATGCTGAGATTACAGGCATGGCATGTATTGCCATGCCCTGCTTTTACATTTTTATTTGCTTATTTATTTGAATGAAATTTATCAAATGAAGTTCCAAGATCCCCATGGATTGCTACAGTTAGAAATCTTCACAACATGACACATAAGCTCTTTACAATCAAACTAGGAATATTCAACCTGTAATTTTACCAGACAGTCTGGGCAGGATGTGGGGGTGTAGACCTTTTTAGAAAATTGAAAAAAAAAAAGTGAAAGTATAAAGGATTTATATACATTCTGACGGGATGGATGTGATATGCAAATGCAATGCAAATATAATGCAAATGAAGCACAACTACTCATGCAAATGAGCATCCTGTCTTTAGAATCAACTGCTGGTTATTCACTTATTTCTCTGCAGCACTGACAGTAAATCTTTCAAAAGCTTGGGATTCAAGTTGCTTTGGTGAAGACATGGATGCACTGTAGAGGAGGGAGTAGCCGGAAAGGGGCCGTCTCTCGAGGAGTCCGTGTGACGCTGTGAGCCTGAAGCCTAGCATTAAGTTTAATATGGCAGAAAGTTTAATATATAGTTATTCTGCCATGGTACTCCAAAAGCTGGTCTTTTGGGGAGTAAGCTGAGGACAGAGGCGAGGAAATTTTCCTATAGCCTTTCAAGGCTTCACCTCATCTGATTCTCCATCCCCCATCACACACCATCTGGGCTCTTGTCTAGAGGAGCAGAGAATGGGTAGCAAGCGATCCCTGGCCCCACGTCCTCACCATAAGGAAGGACCAAGGAAGAGCTCGAGTTAAGAGCTCATATAGATCATAGCTAGATGAGGCTAAGAGCGTGGTGTGGCTCTGCATTTGCGGATCCCCCAGAAGCGGAATGCAGCTGAAAGGTGGATTTCTAGGCCTGTTAGGACAACTCGGGAGGTACGGGAAGTGGGACTTGGGAGAAACAGAGCTGTTTAGTCTCATGCCAGTGATGTAGTAACTGACAACACCAGGACACTTACTTGGAAATCTTAAAGGAAAAAACTGTCAACGGGTTTTGTTTTGTTTTGTTTTTGTTTTTGTTTTGCCTCTTCCCAGTATAAAAACCTGTTTGTTTATTTATTTATTTTATTTTTCTCCTTCTCTTGGCGTGAAAGGAAATTTCTGGTCACACAGGCTCTTTCCTGTTGAGAACAGTGATATTGCACACACAAAATAAAAGGGCTATTAGCAGATGTATTTTAATAGAACTCAAAAATTATTATTATTTTCTTCTTGGCTACTCGCCAATCAGTCCTGGGTGAAAACATCACTGCCTATCTGTATAAACTTGGGCGACTTTTTCAACTTTTCTCAAGGTCAGTTCCCCATCTTTTAAGGAGGGAAGAATACAGCCACTCTAGCATTGCCGTGAAGGCTAAAGGAAATAGCATGTACATTTGACATAGTGCTTGGGTCCCACATTCAATAACATAGCTATTTGTGGTGGCCATCAATGGATTTGCTGCAAGAGTGTAGTCTCCCGAGACCACCAATAACTGCCTGCACAAGGAGCTGGAAATTAAAAGAGACAGAGAACACGAAGAAGGACACCAAGACAGTGCTCTGATCAGGGTGCCATCTTTATTACAGAGTAAACCACTTATATAGGCAAACCATAAAGGACTTTCCAAGTAAATATATCCAAGCAAAACAAACAGGAGGTGTCTCTGAAAACAACAAGAATAGCCAGTCAGCATGACTTGCACGCACATGACCACCTCAGGTCCAGTGCAATGGCCACCTCACAAGAGCACTTTGCCCTCTACCTGGTAACTACATCCCACTTCTCCCCAGTGAACCATAATTCCTTCTCCAGTCTTTGTGGTTCTAGTGAAGTCACCTGTCTCCCCTGCTCTAGAAGCAGAATTGTATAATTCATGTTCAAGCCAACCATGTGTAAATCTATTAGGTTGAGCTGGGCCTGGTGGCACAAGCCTATACTCCCAGGTACTCAGGAGATTGCTGTAGGACTTTGGAAAGTTCAAGGCTTGCCTTGGCTAATCTGTGATCCCAGTTGTCTAGATAAAGCTGGCAAATTTATAAAGAAAGGAGACAGATTAGTGGTTGTTGGAGACAGGAGGGAGAGGGGCTGGAAGTGACTTGTATGGAGCACAGTTTGGAGGCTGGTGGATTGCTCAGCAGGTAAAAGTGTTCACCACGCAAGCCTGGCTACTTGAGTTCATATCCCTAGAAGTCGTTTAAAAACTGGAGTCAATGGCTTGCTTGTGTAATCCCAGCATTCCTGTGGCTAGAAGGGAGGAGGAGACACGACATGCCCATGAAACTCTAGGACCTGCTAGCCTGGAGTGTGTAGCTCAGAACTACCTCAGACAGGGTAAAAGGCAGGAGCCAACACCCAAGGTTGGTCCCGGCCCTCTGCATGTGGGCTTGTGTCACGTGTGAACTCCTACACATAAACATGTCTACATACACTGTATACACAAAAATGAATAGATAAAGAAAAAATTTTAAAACTACTTTCTCTTAGCCAGGTTGGTGGCACACACCTTTAATCCCAACACTCAGGAGGCAGAGGAAGGTGGATCTCTGAGTTTGAGGCCAGCCTGGCCTACAGAGTGGGTTCCAGGACAGCCAAGGCTACACAGAGAAAGACACCCTGTCTTGAAAAACCACACACAAAAAATTTCTCCCTTTGAGGTGACAAAAGTGTTTTGGAATTAATACTATGTTTGCAACATTATAAAGACCCTAAAAACAACTGAATTCCTTTTTTTTTTTTTTTTTAGGGCAAAAGGACAAAGTCCTGATATAGTTTCACCCTGCCCTTCACCTGGAGACAGGGATAGGCAGGATGTTTTGCCAAGTTACTTCCCCTTTGTGTGAGGATCGCACAGACAGGTGGTCGAGGTAAACAATTTTGACTTCTTGTTGAACTGCTTTATTGTATCGAGGTTCTTTGCTCTGACTATAAAAAGGAATTGTGGAACAAACCAGGTGACAGTTTTTACTGGCAGCCCTCTTGAACTGATCTCATGTATAGTGTGTGTGTGTGTGTGTGTGTGTGTGTGTGTGTGTGTTTTGTTTGTGTGTTTAATTTTCTTTCAGTCCTCACTCCCCACTCAGGAATTGTTCAACTCTGCGGAGGGCTTCCTCACTCACTATGTACACTCACATGCACACACACATGCACAAACGCACATGTACCTGCTTTAAACAGTGCACCTGGCAACATGTTATCAACCCAAGATCCCTACTTGTATCAAACTGCATGCAAACTCCACTTCAAACAATGGAATATCCTTCTCTTTTCCTTAGCTACCAAGACACATTCTGTCCAATCCAGGTATGACGTTGGGGATGCCAATCTGGCCTAGACTGGTTTTGGGTGCATTTGCCATAAGACAAGCTGTGTCCTTAATGTGAACTTTTAGGGGAGAATTCCCTATTTTCCCCTCTTCTGCCTCTACACAACTGAGTATGAGAGACCAAAGAATTAAAAATTAGTTTTTTGAGTTATTGAATTAAGTTTAAAGCACAAGCCTGAACAAAAGCCAGACAGGTGGAGCTGCCCAGCCACCTGCAGAGAGGAGCCAGCCTTACTGCATTCTTTTCCTGCCCACTGGAGATACAGTTGCCTGGCCCATATGGCCAGGCCAGAACCATGTATGGACCTGGTACCTAAAGTTATCCAATTGTGTAATGCTTGTGTAAGCAGGGGGCTTGGAGGCCCCCTGCTTGCGGTTTTGCCCTTTAAAAAACCTTGTTCCCCTAGACTGTCCCACTGCTTACCTCTGTTTCCACAGAGAGTTTGTGACCCGGGCTCAAGCTTATATTCAATAAACCCTCATGTGTTTTGCAGCGGAGTCAATTCCTGGTGGTTTTGGAGGAGTCTCATAAACTGGCATAACAAGTATGTATATAATTAAAATCAAGTACATTATGAGAAAGGATATGTAACTGGTGTTTGCTACTTTGTGGGTTCTTCTTTCTTTCACCCTTTCCCACTCCTTCTCTTTCAACCCCCTAACACTAAATAAGAGAGAGAGAGAAGGATAGAGAGAAAAGGAAAATGATCCTTGAATAAAGTCAAGGGTCAGAAAGGGGGTGACTTCATTGTTAGACTACTTCCTGCTGATTAGGGACATAAAGGTCCTTGGGCAAGTTTGATCTTTAATGACAGAATATCTAATTTCTAATTGTTGTTGTTTCTTCTTTGCATACAACTACTTAAATAACTGACCAACAGCAACCAACAATAACCAACAACAATCAACCAACAATCTTCCTCCCATACCTTTCAGGGCTCTAGCATTTATATACATAACCTTTGAAAAGTCCCCAGAATTCCAAAGGCCACAAAATCACAGAAACTATCTGCAGCTGGCAAAAATCACATCACCACCAGAGCACAAGGCAAATTATAGTCAGCTGCAGCAAAGCAGCCCCATGTCCCCATACCTGGAATTAGAACAAAAACATATTCTTATACTGTTTCTAATTTTTGTTTCTTTGTTTGAGACAGGGTTTCTCTGTGTAACAGCCCTGCCTGTCCTGGAACTCTCTTTGTAGACCAGGCTGGCCTCAAACTCACACAGAGATCCACCTACTTTTGCCTCCCAAGTGCTGGGATTTAAGGCATATGCCCAGCTATTTCTGAGTTTGTAAAGAAACCAAAATTCCAATATTCACACTGCAAGGACATGCACAATAGAAAAAAAAAAAAAAAAAAAAAAAGGTTCCCAGGCATTGGTGGTGTACGCCTTTAATTCCAGCACTTTGGAGGCAGGCCTATAGATCTCTGTGTGTTCAAGGCCAGCCTGATCTACAGAGTGATTCCAGGACAACCAGTGCTACACACCGAGAAACCCTGTCTCAGGGGGAAAAAAAAGGTTAAATAAATTAATCTGTCAATCAAAACAGAACCACTTGCATTATACCTCTTAGTAACTAAACTCCTTCTCTTGAACCCCATAAAAGGAACCTCAAACAGCAATCAAGGACTTTGAGCAGCTTCACTTTTTGTGGCACACTGTTTATCTCTACTATTCATTCATTTGTAATATGTACCATCCTTTTGCTTTCAGTAGAGTATTCTTGCTAAGTCACAAAAATCTGTGTTCCTTTATGTCATTGAACAAGGTCGGACTACCAGTAATATAGTCAGGAGTTTGCCTGGTACTATCTTGGCAAAACAAACAAACAAACAAACAAACAAAAGTCTATTCATCATGCTGGCTGTACCAGTTTGAGAAATAAAGATAAACAAAACAAAACAAGACCAATATGTGTGTCAGAGATTGTATACAGACTAGAAAGCTGAAAATATTTACTACCTGGGTCTTTTTTGAAATAGTGTGTTATTCCATGTATTAAAACAAACATCCCACAGTTCCATAAGCCCGGAATTCAGGAAGGGTTTGACTGGCCAATCACTTTGCTCTGTG
The DNA here is from genome assembly GCF_907164565.1 of Psammomys obesus. Lineage (NCBI taxonomy): Eukaryota > Metazoa > Chordata > Mammalia > Rodentia > Muridae > Psammomys > Psammomys obesus. The sequence goes on from NW_026596069.1 coordinate 1,269,644, forward strand.
TGGTGCCGTCTGATCTTTTGAGTGTACTCAGCTGAAGAATGAGCCAGTCTAGAGCTTCCAGCTCCCAGCTTCATTTACATATCTGGGTCTTGGCCATGGGCCTAGAAAGGTAGGCTCGGTGGGGTCCCTATTCCTTTGTACACTGTCTTTCTCTCAGGCTGGTTGCAGTTATTACAGAACAGCAGAGGCAGGCCTTGCGGTAGGCTTATATCGGGATGGCATTATTTCATCTGTAATAGATTCAAAGAGAATGGAAAATTTGAGGCTATCTCTACCTTGGGACTCAGTATGTTCATTCACCCTGGGAACCCTGGTTCGTAGCATATCAACCGGAACATGGACTCTGATGGATGGAATAAGACTCATTTTAATATGAAGATGATTAGATTTTGAGTTAAATCTAGGCTGGGGTCTACTTGGAAGCTTAGGGAGCACCCCTTGCTGCCCGTTCTAATCTGGGGGCCGCCCTGTGCCCAGCACTGAGCTGTATCAGCACATTTGAACCTCAGTTCACATTTTGGTTAATGAAGAGCAATAAAACCTTCGTATCACAGAACTAAACAACATAAGGGATTGGAGAAGGCTGCAGATATGAGCCGTAATGTTCTCTTTAACGATGGGTTGTTATTGTTGTCATTTGCCTGGAGTGGGGAGCAGACAAGGCTAGAGGCTCCCTGTCCTACAGGATGGCTCCTCAACCTTGTTCCATTTCCCAAGCGTGCACCAGCCTGTTCCCGAGAGAACCACGTGATAGGATAGTGAAGCTGAGTTCCACGGCTCCAGCCAGGGAAGATTTATTTCCCTATGGTGGCTCTAATGATGGTTCGATGAGACTCATAATTCCATAATGATCTTGGTGCCGGCGACTCTCCTCCCGGGGTGTCTCTGTAGAGGCTGTGGGAAAACAGGAAACCACAATGGCTAAGCAAGTAAGAATGATGAGTTGCATCTAGCCAGCTCCTTGTTGCCTGGATGGGCCCATTGTGTGCTCCAACATATGGAGTGATAAAGACGCTTCCGAGAAAAACCACGTTCAGCTTGTCATCTTCACCTGGTTGCGGGAACACAGCACTCCGTTCCCGGAAAAGCCCCTGAAGCCCTCCGTCTGAGAGACACTTGCACGCTTCGGCTTTCCTCTGCGCCTCGCCTCACTTGTCTCTGGAGGGAGGGTTTGTCTATTTGAGCAATGCCCCTTCATACAAGCCTTCCACAAAAGCTGCCGGACAGCCTAGGAATGCATAATGGCTGTTGTGCATTTAGGTCTGAAAGTGAGACCGTTACTTGGAATGCTAAGTAGCTATGTGAAGCGGAGTCCCTGTGACCTCCTGAATACCCAGACGTTTGAATGTGCTATTTGACTTTCTCAGCCACGAGCGTGATGTCCGCAGGGCCAGAAGGGATGGAAGAAAACACCACCACCAACACAAATTGCTGAGGTTAGTTTGCACTTCCCTGTGCCGGGCACGGCGTGGAATGCCTCCCACGTGCATACAGCCGCTGCCTCCCTCCCTCCCCGCTCTCCTTCCTTCTTTCCCCGCTGAAGATCCGACGCACGCGCACGCTGGGCAAGTGCTCTACCACTAGGCTACATTTCTAGTCCTCTATTTTTAAAATTAAAAACATTATTACAGTTAAGATTTTCACTGGGCGAGGGGCGCAGGGCACACGTGCCCATGTGGAGGCAGGAGGACAGCTAGCTGAAGTCTGTTTTTCACTTCTGCCATGTGGGTGGGTCCCCCAGGACCAAATTCATGCTGTCCCGCCTGGCTGCAGGAGTCTCTCTACCTACCGTCTCTCTGGCTCGCTGGGTGCTGTCAGGGGAGAGAGCGGTTCTCCCATCCTTAGCTTGCTGACCCTGAGCTGCATCGGGGTGCAGTTCTGGGACTCCGGCTCCGGGATTCCAGGAGCCGCCAGTCTTTCCGAAGGCCCCTGCCTGGAGATGCAGCCTTCTTGGCAGTTGGTGGGAGGCTAGTCAAAGGTTAATCACAAGGAGCAGGTAGAGCTGAAGAGCAGATGTGCAGTGACCTGGTTTTTAGGACTTTTTCTAAATATGCATGAGGGGCAGGGGGGAAATTGCGCAGAACTGTGACAGTCAGCTTGGTTCACTCCAAAATGAAACATTGAGTTCATCCATCTGACTTTTTTTTTTTTCCTTTTGAGACAGGCTTTGATTTATCCTGGGCTGGCCTTAGGATGTATAGCCAAGCATGGCCTCAACTTTCTGATCTTCATGCCTCTACATCCTCCGGAGGATGGAATTACAGTCCTTCATCACCAAATACATCCACTTTCTGCTTTTTGTTTTTGTTTTCCCTTTTCCTGTTAATCTTGCTCTGCAGCCCTGGCTGTCCTGAAACTCCCTCTGTAGACCAGGCTGGCCTTGCACTTGCAGGGATCCACTTGCCTCTGCCTCCTGGATGCTGGGATTATGTCAACATGTGCCACCATGCCTGGCTCCGACTAGTTTTATTTGTTTATTTTTAGATTTATTTTTAATTATGAGTTTTACTTGACAGTTTAATGTCAACTTGACAGAAGGAAACCTCAATTGAGAAAACATTACCATAAGATCCAGCTGTAAGGCATTTTTTTCTTTCCTTCTTTCCTTCTTTCCTTCCTTCCTTCCTTCCTCCCTCTCTCCCTCTCTCCCTCCCTCCATTCCTTCCTTCCTTCTTAAGACAGGGTTTCTCTTTGTAGACCATGCTGGTTTTGAACTCACAGAGATCCATCTGGGATCAAAGGCATGCACCACCACAGCCGGCTTGCATTTTCTTAATTATTGATCAATGAGGCAGGGCCCAGCCCATTGTGGGTGTGGCCATCCCTGGGCTGATGGTCCTGGGTTCTATAAGAAAGCAGGCTGAGCAAGCCTTGGGGAGCAAGCCCCTAAGAAGTACCCTCCATGGCTTCTGTATCATCTTCTGCCTCCAGGTTCCTGCTCTGTTTGAATTCCTGTCTTGACTTCCTTCAAAGATGAACAGTGCTGTGGAAGTGTAAGCTGAATAAACCCTTTCCTCCTCAAATTGCTTTTTGGTCATGGTGTTTTGTCACAGCAATAGAAATCCTGACTAAGACATGTGTATATATGTTTATGTGTGCATGTTAGTGCAAATGAGTGCAATGCCCTTGGATGCCACCTGGGAACTGAACCCAGGTCCTCTGTGAGAATCATGTTCTAGCTTTGCTTCTCTGCTGCTGTGATAGACATTATGTCCAAGAGCGCCTGGGGAAGGAAAAGGTTAATTCTCTTCTCACACTTCAAGGTCAGGTTCCTTCACTGAGAAATAACAGGGCAGGAACTCAAGTAGAAACTGAGGTAAAAAAACATGGAGAATGCTGTTTTTGGCTAGCTTTCCGGCTCATGCTCAGCTAACTTTCTTATATAGCCCAAGCCTGCTTACCTAGGGACAATGCCACTATGGGCTGAGCCCTACTAATCAATACAGTCTACCACAGACATGGCCCTAGGCCAATCTGATGGAGGTGATTCTTAATTGAGGTTCCCTTTTTCCAAGTGACTCTAGGTTGTATTAAGCTGACAATAAAAACTAGCCAGAATAAGCAGAATGCACTTTATTTTTATTTTTTCTTTTTTGGTTGGTTTTTGGCAGTTGTATCTCTGAGTTCTAGGCCAGCCTGGTCTACAAAGTGAGTACAGGATAGCCAAGGCCACACAGAGAAACCCTGTCTTGAAAAACAAAAAACAAAACAAAACAAAACAAAAAAAAACCCAAACGAAACAAAAACAAACAAACAAAAACAAATTACCCAGTCTGTGGTATTCTGTTATAGCAGTGGAAGATGGATTTAATAGGCCAAGCAGAGACATGAACAGGTTTGTCAGTGTCCTGGATGACAGCACCTGCTGAGATTCCAACCAACATCCAGAGTCAACTCAGCCCCATGATTGAGCACCTTGTCCTTGTCATGACATCCCAGTTGCCAATGCATGGAGTAGAGTTGATGCTTCTCTGCTGTCTCCTGCCCAAGCTGCTAAATAAATTATTGTTTTAAGAGACTGAATCGAAGGATGCTTTGTTGTGTAGCAATGAGTAACTTGAACAGGACTAACAGTGGGTCTGCCCTGTGTGTGTGTGCACTCCTGCAGTTCCGAGCCTCTGTGGGTGCCCACAGGCAGTCATTTTGTCAGATGTCTGTGTACACGAATAGATGTGTGGTTGAAGCCCTTCTGCTGACAGAGCTGTGGTTCTTGGAGCTTTGCTTCAGCCTTGGTGTGAAAATACTTTGAAATCTTGTCTGTCTTCTGGCTCTCCCTCTCTCTTTTCAGTATGTTCCCTTTGAAACAGAAAGGCCTATTTAGCTGAGAGCTAGTGCAGTTTAAATCTACTGACCTTCCTCTGGCCCAAGCCCCTTGGAGCTGCCAAAGCCTTTTAGTGGGTTAGAGTCGGCCATCAAGAAACCTTTATAACCCTTTCATAAGGACTCAAAATACTGTGCTATTTCATTCCTTTCTCTGTTCTGTCTTTGAGGCCTTTAGCGATGCAGTCACGGGGTGTGTGGGGTGGTCCTGGGTATTGAAACTAGAATTAAACAGAAACTTGGTTGTAGTTTTACTTTTAATTATTCATGTGTATGTGTATATCTGTGTTGGCACGCTAATGCCACTCATGAAGGAGCAGGTCATAGGATAACTTATTAGGGTTGGTTTTTGATCTTCTCCTCCCACCACAGGGGCCCCTAGGACCAAACTCGGGTCTTCGGGCTTCGCAGCATGTGCCTCTAACCACTGAGCCATCTTGCTGGCCCGAGACTAGAATTCTTGACTTTCACCCATGAAGCTGGTGATACATGCTCATGTGTGCCCAAGTCTAAGGAGAGGTCAGCTGGTTTCTCCCCTGCCTAGGCTTGAACTACCTCTTCCCAGTACAGCGTGGGCACTTGTGGACTCCAGTTCTGAACATGAGTGCTCCCTTTAGTCTTTTCTGGACTTTTCCTTAGAGTTCAGCTTCTCCATGCTGGCTCTCTGACTTAGCTTTCTTGGGACTACTCTCATCCTTGCTTAGGTACTCAGGTACTTTCCAGTCTATTATCCAGTAGTCATAGCTGGGCAGCACATCTCTAAAGGATTCAGAGATTTTGTTTCTATGGCAATGGGAACAAAATCCTCCCCACCACCTCACAACAGTGTCTGGAACAGATCATGTATGTGAAGACTTTGCTCAAAAGGGGACTGGGGGAAGGAAGGGTTGGAGAGACGTCTCAATGGTGAAGAGGTTCCTAGCACTCATACTGGGCAGCTCACAATTAATTGCCTATAACTCCTGGTGGGTACCCACACTCACAGACACATGTCGTACCCGGGCACACAGATACATACACACATATTTAAAAAAATAAAATTAAAAAATGTTTGAGGCAGCATCTCTCTTGAGCTCTGACTGTCCTAGAACTCACTACGTAGACCAGGCTAGCCTAAAACTCATGGAGATTCACTTGCCGCTGCTTTCTGAGAGCTGGGATTAAAGATGTAGATCATCCACCAATACCCAGCAAAACAAATTAAAAAAAAAAAATAAGGAGAGGGATTTTGGACAACTGCAGTGTGAATGAAGTGGATAGTAGTTTGAGCCCTTTGTTAATGTTACTGTAAAATGGTACTTGCTGGTTGTTCAATTTGCTCTCTTTACATTTTTGTATTTTTTACTTGACCCTGAGCTCCTTGAGCTTAAGGACCCACAGGTAACATTTCACATACAGCCGCATTTCCACAGCCATGGCTGGCATCCGAGAGCACCAAAAGTCTAGAACACAGAGGGATTCCTGGCAGTAGGATTTGAGGTATGTGGTGAAAGGTCCCCTCTCGCTGGGTGTGGTAGCTTATGCCTATATTATTCTGCCTCCGAAGGCTGAGGCAGGAGGATTGTAAGTTCATGGCCAGACTGCGTACAGTTAGTAGCAGTCTGGCTAGGGCTATGAAGTGAGACCCTGTCTCACCAAAATAAAGACACAAATAAACAAATGTATTCCCTTGTATCATTACTTTTTTTTTTTTTTTTTTTTTTTTTTTTTTAGATAAGTACCTGATAGAAACAGCTTTTACTGTGGTTTGCAGTTTGCTGTCCTTTACGGTGGCACGGTAATAGGAGCACGAGGAGGCTGGTCCTATGTTGTCCCAGCCAGGAAGCAGAAAGAGATGAACGCTGATGTTCGTCTTACTTTCCACACTCTTCTCACTTTAAACACCGTTAGAGATGCATCCAGAAATTCATCAGCTAGACGATTCTAAATCATGCAAAGAAACTGATGATGGAGAGTATCTGTCACATCCCTCGAGATGCTGAGTAGTACTGGTTTCCAGTTAGCCATGTAATTAGTGGGGTGAGCAGCAGGTGCTCTATGGTATATGTGCTGCTAAGCTACTGTAGGGTAGGTACAGAAAACACAGTTCTCGTCTTATTTATTTATTTTTTTATTTTTTGGTTTTCTGAGATAGAGCCTCACTGTGTAATGCAAACTGATCTCAAACTCTCATCCCACTCCCTCAGCCTGCTAAGTGCTGGATTGTAATCCATTATTCCCAACATTAAGTGCATTTTGGATTTACAATATTTTTGACATAGTATAGCAATGACACAAGGTAGAATTATTCCTGGCTCCACCTCCTCCCACTGCTTTTCTGAGCATGCCATAGGAGGGTAAACTGTTTGCTGTTCTTTCCTATCTAGAACCCAAGGAAATGTTTTTATCATTTCTCATTAATTTGTACTTTCTATTCAGTTACGCACAGGAGTTCATTCTCCTTTCCTCGCTACGGACCAAGGCTTTGCTCAGTGATGATGAAGTCAGTTTTCCACCTGCTTGACATAATTAAGAAGGTAAATTGAAAGCGGAAAGCTCACCTAATACACAAAGAAGGGAAAGAAATTCCAGAAACGAGTTGATAGCTGTTTCTTAGGGAACACTTGCCAGTTGAGGACGCTGCTGGCTTGGTTTACCTTTTTCTTCACTAACAAATGGCCTAGAATTACTGGTAACTATTTTCCTAGTCAGGTTTCATGGGTCTGTATAGATGTGGTGTAGTAGCACGAAAAGATGACTATATGGGGCTGGAGCGATGGCTCAGTGGTTAAGAGCACTGGATGCTATTCCAGAGGACCTGGGTTCAATTCCTAGCATACACAAGACAGCTCACACCTCACTGTAACTCCAGTTCCAGGGGATCCAACACACAGACATTCATACAAGCAAAACACCGATTCACATAAAATAAAACTAAATCTTAAAAAAAAAGGGAACCATGGCTTTGGAGGTGTCCCATCCTCTCTGAATCCCCGCTTCTGCCATTTTCATTCTATGATCTTGTGTAAGTCCTTTATCCTGTTATAGCTGACTTTAGTTAAAGCTGCCAACTTGATGCACCCAGGAAGAAGGAACCTCAGTAGAGGAATTTCCTCCAGCAGATTGGCCTTTGGTATTTTCTAGATTGGTAATCGAAGAAGGGCCCAGATCACAGTGGGCAGTTCCATCCCAATGAAGGTGTAAGAAAGGTAGCCAAGCAAACCAGAATAAGAAAGACAGCAAGTTGCATTTTTCAATGGTCTTTGCTTCAGTTCCTGCCTCTTGTTCCTGACCTGACTTTGTTAGACGATGAACTGTAACCTGTAAGTCAAATAAACCTCCCCGCCACCCCCCAAGCTGCTTTTAGTCATTATTTTCTTACACCAATGGAAAGTAAACTAGAACATCCTTTTTGAGCTTTGTTCTATTTGTAAGAAAAGAGGACAGCAATCCTTTTTATTTCTTTTTTATATTAATTACAGGTTATTTACTTTGTATTCCAGCCGTAGCCCCCTCTCTCATTCCCAATCCCACCCTCCCTCCCTCATCTCCTCCCTGCCCCTTTCCGAGAACACTGTTAGGGAAGGACCTCCTTCCCTTCCATCTGACTCTAGCTTATCAGGTCTCTTCAGAACTGGCTGCAATGTCCTCTTCTGTAGCCTAGCAAGGCTGCTCCTCCCTTGGGGGGTGGGGGTGGGGTCAAAGAGCTTGCCATTGAGTTCATGTCAGAAATAGTCCCTGTTCCCCTTACTAGAGAACCCACTTAGGTACTGATCTACCATGGGCTATATTCGGGCAGGGGTTCTAGGTTATATCCGTACATGGTCCTTGGTTGGAGAAACAGTCTCATGAAAGACCCCTGTGCCCTGATATATTTGGTCCTTGTGGAGCTCCTGTCAATCCAGGTCTTATTAACTCCCCCTTCTTTCATACGATTCCCTGCACTCTGCCAAAGGTTTGGTTATGAGTCTTAATATCTGCTTTGATACACTGCAAGGTAGAGTCTTTCAGAGGCCCTCTGCGGTAGGCTCCTGTCCTGTTACTTGTTTTCTCCTACCTCCAATGTCCATCCTATTTGTCTTTCTAAGTGAGGACTGATCATCTTACCCCGGGTCCTCTTTCTTGTTTGTCTTCTTTAGGTGTATAGATTTCAGTATATTTATCCTATCTTATAGGTCTATATAAGTGAGCATATACCAGGTGTGTCTTTCTGATTTTGGGATACCTCAGTCAGGATGATCGTTTCTAGGTTCCACCATTTGACTGCAAATTTCATGATTTTCTCGTTCTTAATTGCTGAATAGTATTCCACTGTGTAAAAGTACCACAATTTCTGTATCCGTTCCTCAACTGAGGGACATCTGGGTTGTTTCTAGGTTCTGGCTATTACGAATAAAGCTGCTACAAACATGGTTGAGCAAAATTTCCTTGTGTACTTGAGCATCTTTTGGATATATGCCTAGGAGTGGTATAGCTGGATCTTGAGGTAGCACTATTCCTAATTGTCTGAGAAAGCGCCAGATTGATTTCCAAAGTGGTTGTATAAATTTGCATTCTCACCAGCAATGGAGGAGGGTTCCCCTTTCTCCACAACCTCTCCAGCATGTGTTGTCCCTTGAGTTTTTGATCTTAGCCATTCTGATGGGTATAAGGTGAAATCTCAGGGTTGTTTTGATTTGCATCTCCCTGATGGCTAAGGACATTGAGCATTTCTTTAAGTGTTTTTCTGCCATTCTACAATCCTCTATAGAGAGTTCTCTGTTTAACCCCGTGCCCCATTTTTTAATTGGATGACTTGATTTGTTGCTTTTTAACTTATTGAGTTCTTTATATATACTGGATATTAGACCTCTGTCAGATGTAGGGTTGGCGAAGCTCCTTTCCCAGGCTGTAGGCTGTCGTTTTGTTTTGATGACAGTGGAGGACAGCAATCCTAATCTTGTGAAATTATTCTGTATGTGCATCATTTAGTAAATATACAGTGTTACAGCAGGACCAAAATGCAGGTGACAGCCGGGCACGGTGGCGCAGGCCTTTGATCCCAGCACTCGGGGAGGCAGAGGCAAGCGGATCTTTGTGAGTTCTGTAGCCAGCCTGATCTACAAAGCTAGTCCAGGACAGCCAAGGCTACACAGAGAAACCCTGCCTCGAAAAAACAAAACAAACAAAAAACAAAAAGAAAAAAAAAATGCAGGCGACGTATTTATTTTTAAAATGATCATTTTATAAAACACACTCAAAACAGAATTATATAAAGCGGGTGACTTACAGGTGCCCTATTTTGCAAGAGTTTTTCAAAGGAGTATTTATTGCTTGAGGATTCAATGTGTGTCACAAACTGAGTCATAACATCGTGATTTATATTTACCTCCCACCCACTCGGGTTCCTTTCTGAAGATCCTTACGCTAGAAAGAAGTTACGATCTTGGGAAATTAAACAAGAAACTGAAGTTCTAGAAGGGAAACAAGACCAGGCCCACGGGTATCTCTTTTTAGACACTGCTCCCAGCGGAGGGACATCATTTCTGCGTTGGAAGACGCTAAGGGCGGGGCTTAGCAGCCGCGGAAGGCGGGGCTAACAATGCCGCGCGGAGCGGGAGGTGCCGGAGGCTGTTCTGGCAGGTTACCATTGGGCCAGCTTGGGGATGACGTAATAGCCACGCGCCTCCGGACTCGGGCCGCCGCTGCCGCCGCGTTTGCGCATGAGGAGCTGGTTGCCGCTGCAGCCGCCTGGAATTGTGGGGCTTGTGTTTGCCCCTCGGCTGCGGTGAAAAGCCGAAGGTAGGGGGAGGTGGGGCCCCCGGGCCCCGGAGCGGGACGCGGGGTGGACGGCGCCGGCCCGGCCACCTGCCGTTAGCGGCCTCCTCCCTCCCGCGCTCTCCGCACCTTCCCACAGTGTTCCGGGTCCCCCCACGTCCACCTCAGTGCCTCGCGGGCGAGACGTCCAACTGCGCCCCGGGCTGGCAGCCCCGAAGCTGTGCTCGGTTCTGTTGCCGCTGAGCCACGCAGCGACCCCTCCGCCGCCGGAGGAGGGGCAGTGGCTTTGGGCTGCATGTCAGTTTTGTGTTTCCTTCTTGATTCTCCCCCTCCGGCCTCAGTTTTCCCACATCTGTCCAAAGAAGGGGTGAATTTGGTGTTTCTCACTGAGACAAGCATTTTGGTAATTGGTCAGGACCTACTGAGTCTCTTGACGAATGAAAGTGCACCCTACCCCTTCGGCATTCTACCTCTTTCTTTGCGTGGTTTCTTTTCTCTGGTAGATGTGAAACTTGCCTTTGACGTACAGGTAAAAAGATTATGGATTTTGTTGTGATTTCAAATTACTTTGTGCTTAATCTCTAGGCTTCTCCCAGTAACTTCGGATAAAGTATTATGTGGGCGCCTGCTGCTCACACCTCTGCTGTTTCCATTCAGGTGGCCCCAGAATCCTTTTGATGGGAAAGGACTGGATTCCAGAAATGTCCAACAGCTGAGAAACCAGTAGGAACTTCTTTTGGACTGTTAGATGACTTTAAATATATTTTGAGGGCTGGAGCTGTAGCTCAAATATAAAGCCCTGGATTCAATCCTTAGCGTCGCATATCCCAGGTGTATACGCTGTAGTGTATGCCTGTCATCCCAGCACCGAGGAGTAGACGCAGGAGCATCAGCAATTTCAGTGTCTTCCTACACAGAGCTACACATAGTTACACCCTACACACAGCTACACTGTAGCTACACAGAGTTCCAGTTTGACCAGGAAGGCTTGAGACCATCTATGTATCTAATCTATGACCCATGTGTAGGAAAAGTTTATTATTTTTTCCCTTTTGTCTTTTGAGACGTATTTTTCTGTGTAGCCTGTCCTGGACTCGCCATGTAGACCAGGCTGGGTTGAACTCACATCGATCCGCCTGCCTGAGTGCTGGGATCACAGACGTGCACCCAGTTGAGGATTAGTTTCTAAAATGTATTTATAATGCCAGGTTTCTGTTTACCTCCCACCTCAAACAAAACTGTTTTGAACAAATGATTAGATTAACCCATGATAGGACGAAAATGAATCCTTAATGTTTACTAAGGGAAGAAACTGATGTGTTTACAAATACTAGCAGTATTTGTTTTGAGGGTATGAGTGTGTGGGTGTGTGTGTGTACAGTGTATGGCCTTTTCAGCTTTACTCTCAAGAATTTCTGATAAAGTATAGACAGATTTAGAGATTAGATAAAATTTTAATGGAATCCATAATGTAATATTAGGATTGCTGTTTGTGTAACATGGGTCAGAAATTGGCCACTGGGACTTGGCTCTTGGATGCTTAAGACATGCTGCTATATCAGCTGTGTTATAACCTCTCCATAACCTTTCAAATAGTAAATTCGATCTGCATATTAATTCCTGTGCTGTTTCAAGGAAACCGGCAGTAGGAAAGACCGAATATTTTACTGGTAATGGGAATGGGGAATGTGTTAGTAGGCATATGACAGCTCAGAAATAAAAATTGCATGGTATTTAATGTTGTTTTTTTCCCTCTTCCTTCCTGTTGTTTTTGTGAAGGCTGTTTCATCTCTACTGAGGCCAACTTTGAGCCCCGATATGTCTCATGACAGGGAAAAAAGCCAATTAAGTAAAACTGAAAAATAACAAAATGGATTTCAAAATAGCAAACACACTAGAACCTCCAGGCTTACTATCCTCTCAGTGGTGGTATAGGTGTGGGCTTTGGGGGCTGGAGGTGGGCAGCATCTAAGCGATATGGCTACCCTCCAAAGCAGTTTTGAAAAGTCCATACCCAGAAATTGTTTTCACTGACATTTGACACTATTTCTTCCTTCCTTCCTTTAAATCTCTAAATGGCACATTTATAAACCTTGATACCGGTATGTCCTCAGATGAATTAAATAGCTTTTTGTGTTGTTTTGTTTTGTTTGAAACGGGTCTCACTATGTAGTCTCAGGTGTCCTGAAATTCAGTATATACACCAAGCTGGCCTCTACCTCCTGAGTGCTGGGACTAAAGGTGTGTCCCGCCACCACTTGCCTCCTGTCTCCCCTTACTCTGTCCTAAATAAAGCTGTTATGGAGGCTGTCTTACAGTCCCATGGGGAAATCTTTCTTCAGAGAACCAATCTGAATATTCTCTTTTTTGGGGGTGGGGGTGGTGGAGAGTGCTGGGATCAAAGGTGTGGGCTACCAACACCCAGCCTTAATGCTGTTATTTTTTAAAAAGGCATGGTTTCTCATTTGTAGCCTAGGGTAGCCCCAGATTTACTGTGTAACCTAGGTTGGCCTCAAACATGTGATCTGTACTTCGTCCTCCCAGCAGGTGAATGAACAGTTCTTTGGAGCAGGACACGGTGGGATTTTGAGCAAAGTGGAGAGGAATATTTAACTCTACCTCTATTGGCCATATGACCTTGGGCAAGTCCTTTGCCTCTTAGACTCAGTTTTCCACTGCTTACCATGGGGACATTCCTTAAAAGGATAGTTAAATAAAGTGACACACATGAAAACTCTCAGACACAGGAATGCAAGAAAGGTTTTCACTCTAGAAGAAACAAAACAGTTTTTTTGGGCTTGTTTTCTTTTCAGTACTGGAGATCGAAACCTACAGCCTTGTGCATGCCAGACAACATTCTGCAGTTGAACCACATCCTAGTCCAAACATTTGCTGTTAATGAAAAAATTTAGAACATGGCAATCTATAAAGGGGAAGCTGTCCTTTTCTCCAAGTAGGTGGGTGCTGTCTGCTGTCTTTTTCATGTTTGTATATTTATACTCCAACACTGACTCCATCCTAAATGAAAGTGTTATGGAGCTATCTGCCAGGTCCTTGAGTTAGCCTCACTACAGAGAGCCCATCTGAATGTTTTTAGGATGCTTGCTCCTTGGTTGTAGTTCCTGAGGATTTTGCCCAGGGCCCCAGCTGGTGTTCTATCACGTTCTATAGCACAGACATCTCTAGTTCCTAGATTGGGTGTCAATTTGTAGATTCATCCTTGTGGTGCTAATTTTTCTCTTCCTGAGTGAGGATACTTTAGCCTTGTCCGAGTTGGCCTTAAGCTTCAAGCTTTAGTCTTTTATAGTAGAGAGCTTCATGTTTTAATTACATACGGTCTGAAGAGGAGATATTCTGCCCTCTTTTTTTTTTTTTTTTCATTTCATTTATGAATTTTATTATGATAGCTTGTTATTCATATGATGGGCCCTCCTGGTTCATGTTATCAACAGTAATGGTTTCTCTTTGCTCAGGTTCATGGAGAACCTCATGGACTTTTCTTGACCTGTGAGGAGCTAGTCTTTTAACACACTTGTGTAGTCTTCTAATGGAGACTCCTTAGGGGGACCTTCATTAGGCTAGGCTTGTAGTACCTTCAGGTTCCACCAGCAGCCGGTAGTTTAATTTCTGTCACTGTGATAAACTTGCCCTGGTGAGAGCAACTTTAAAGAAAAAAAAATTTATTTTAAGCCCACAATTCTGAGTTACAGTCCTTCATTTTGGGGAAGTCAAGACAAAATGTAAGTCACTAGTCACACATTCACAGTCAAGGGCGGAGAGAAATGCATGCTCACCTGCTTAGCTCACTCTTCACTGTCGCACAGTTCACGGTCCAGACCATGAGCCGGAGTGGTCTGTAGGAGGGATGGAGGTCTTTGTGCTCACAGATAAGCTCTGGGGAACTCTGAAATGTTAAACACGCAGGATTGTCCCTTCAAGAGAAGGACTGCTTAACCAGAGAATGGGGGTTGGTGTGTTTAAAGCCTGGTGACCTTTGCTCTACCTTTAGGGGTGGAGACTTTTTGGATACTAGATCCTCTCCGAGGCCCTTATCATAACTTTGTTTTTCTCAGTCTATAGAACCTGTCTCTATGGACTTTATGAAGAGTTTTAATGTAGTCACATCTAATGTATATTTAGCTTATTTTGTTCCTAGAGAGATTCATGGATGCTTTGTTGTGCATGCGGAACTGAGTTCATTATCACCAGAATAGCTTTTCACCAAAATGTGCTGTGCTTAAAACGCCTAAAATAAACTACCTGGGGTCAGACTCCAGAAGTTTGAACCAACACTGGCTCCTGAGTTGTGTTGACCCAAACTGCCGTCTGCCTCCCGGGGGTCCTCACTCTGCTGGCTGTGGAAATCACAGAAGACCCCTGCAGTTGTCTACATGTAGAGCGGCTCCTGCCACATCAGCCAAATTAAGAAAATCTCCCTCCAGGCCTGGAGAGATGGGTCAGTGGTCAAAAGTATATGCTGCTCTCACATAGAACCTTGGTTCTCAACGTCCATGTTTGTGGCTCACAGGTGCCTGAAATTCCAGTCCTGGGGAGAACTTATGCCTCAGACCTGTTTAGGTACTGACACACAGGTGTGCATACACAGACACACAATTAGAAATAGTAAAACGGGGCTGGGGAGATAGTTTAGCAGTTAAGAGCACTGGCTGCTTTTCCACTCAGGTTCAGTTCTGGGCACACACATGGAGGTTCACAACCATCTGTAACTCTAGTTCTAGGGGGTTTGATTCTTTCTGATCCTGGAGGGCACCAGTCATGCACGTGCAAACATACAGGCAGAACACTCATACACACTGACATTAAATAAAATAAATAAAATAAAAACTTTAAGGTCAACCTGATTGAGGTGGTCTCTTATTGAGACTTTCCCTGGGTGATTGCACATTGAGCTAAGCTGACAATTAAAACTAGCTATCACACACCGCTCATAGGTGTAGTGCTGGCTGTCCATCCCCGAGCCTGTCCCCAGCCTCCTAATCTTGCCCTTGGCTTTGTTATTGAGAAGTAGCAGAGTCAATGCATGAAAAGTATTTTGTGCCAAGGCCTTAAAGGTGAGGGACAGGGAGCTCTGAGCTTAGGGTGGGCAACTGGAAAGTGCCAGTCTTAGGAATGCTGCTGAAGTGCTATGGCCATCATATTGGTGTCACTCATTTGTGAATGCCTCATTAATCTCTCCCACAAGAAAAGTGAGCGACCATTCCATATCTTATATGTGGGGTTCAATCCAGGAAAGGCTAGGGCAAGTGGAAACAGTTGGTCATCCTATCTTTGACCAGTACACAAACTCAGTAACATGTCCATATGTAGCTTAGTCCACCATTTTGGGTTCATCAAGTATTTCTCAACCTTGGTGTGTGTGTTTTGCTTGCATATATGTATTGTGTACCACTTACGTAGTATTAGCAGAGGAAGGCAATGGCTCTCCAGGAACTGGAGTTACAGAGAGTTGTGAGGTACCATGTGCATGCTGGCTGGGAACTGAACCTAACTCCTCAGTAAGTAGTAACACATGCGCAAGGGTGGGGAAGGGGTTGGGGGATTGTAGGGGTGGTACACTCTTTTATCTCAGCCCTCAGGAGAGAGAGGCAGGCAGATCTCTGAGTTTGAGGTCAGCCTGGTCTACAGAGCAAGTTCCAGGACCTGCAGAGCTACACAAAACACAAAACAAAAATGGCATTCTCATTTCTCTATTTCTCTCTCTCGCTCTCCAGGGTTTCTCTGTGTAGCCCTGGCTGTCCTGGACTGGCTTTGTAGACCAGGCTGGCCTCAAGCACAGAGATCCACCTGCTTCTGCCTCCCTGAGTGCTGGGATCAAAGGTATGCCCCACTGCACCTGGGTGTATGTTCTTAACTAGTGAGCCATCTCCCCAGCCCCATTGTTTATCATGTTTTGAGGACTTCTCCCCACATACATACCCCATATGAGATTTAGAATAAAAAAATTTTTACTCATTTTGTATGTCTACCCCAGAGCACAGATAAGCAGTGAGATGAATTGTCCAGAGTGGTTCTCTCCTTCCATCATGTGGATTTGGGAATGAAATTCAGATCATTTTTCAATGATCTGAAAAATTTCAAAAATTTTTTGTTGTTGTTTTGAGACAGGGTTTTCTGTGTAGTTCTGACTGTCCTGGAAGTAGCTTTGTAGACCAGGCTGGCCTCAAACTCAGAGATCTGCCTGCCTCTGCCTCCTGAGAGTTGGGATTAAAGGTGTGTGCCACCACTGCACCACTGCTTGGCAGGTTTTTTAATTAAAAAAAAGTGTATGATTGTTTCTTTTGCATGCATGTTTGTGATCATGTGTTTGCCCGGTACCAGAGGCCAGAAGAGGTTGTTGGATTCCCTGAGACTGGAGTTGTAGATGGTTGTGAACAGTCATGTGGGTGCTGGAAATTGAACCTGAGTCTTCTGGAAGAGTAGAAGTGCTCTTAACTGCTGAGCCATCTCTCCCACCCCCTTCTTTTTAGATGTTGGTAAGACAGCATTTCTGTTTTGCTTATGAATATTCCTAGTATTTCAAAACAGAAGTTGTTCTTTTTAACGTTGTTGGGGATTGATGTCTTCAAGATGGGCGTGATGGCATGGCCTTTTCATCTCCAGCACTTGAGAGTTGAGTCAGGAGAAGCCTGAGCTGCAGGTCAGCCTGGGCTTCTTAGTTCGAGGCTAGTCTGGACTAAAAGGTGGTATCTTGTTTCCAAACTTGAGAACAACAAAAGCAGATTGTTTTCTTCAAGTCCTTATGCCAGGAGAGTAGGGAAAGGAATGCAGTGAGAGTAGAGGAGGAGGTGAAGAGAGAATTTCTACCTGGGCTCCTCCAAAGAGACTAGAATTGGCTTTGTTCTTCATTGTCTCTATTTCAAACCTTAGACTTTGAGGTGTTTTGATTTACCATCTGCTTCTCTGGTGCCGTGGGCTGTCTGTTTTCACAGCTGACTCTGTTCCCAGACTGAACATTGTAGTCTTTTGAGGTTTAGGTTACTTTTCGAGTGCAAAGGGAAGTGGGAAGGAGCATGCTTCTGAGGTTTGGTCCCTGGCAGGGAAGCTCACCAAGGAGCTTCTGTGTGTTTTAGCTGTCATTATCACTGACAAAGTAGTAGCAAGTTGGTGAACCGACCTTCATATGCAGCTACTTCTCTCTCTGCTCTTTCTGCTTTGTATGTTAGTTCTAGAAATGGAAAGAAGAACCTGAAATGCAGCCAAAAGATCCGGTGAAGACTTTAAAAATCAGCATTTCTTTTTTAAAAAGTACTGATTTTAATTTAATATGCATGTATGTCTCACGTAGCCCACATTGGCCTTGAACTTAGTATATCGTGAGATTGGCCTTGAACTCTGATCCTTCAGCCTCTAACTTTGTGGTGGGGTTACAGGTATGTGCCACTATACCTAGCTTAATTTTAATTTTATATTTTGTTGTTGGGTTCCTGCTAATAAGCTTAAGCTAGCCTGTTGTTCAAACTGACCTCAACCTTGTGATTCTGTTGTCTTGGCCTTTTTTGTGCTAGAACTGTAGGCGTGTACCTCAGTTAAATGGACATTTCTTTACCTCTTGGTACTGTCTCAGGCTTAAATTCTTACAACCAGGGCTGGTGAGATGGCTCAGAGGTTAAGAGTACTGGTGGCTCTTCCAAAGGTACTGAGTTCAATTCCCAGCAAACACATGGTGGCTCACAGCCATCTATAGTGATATCTGGTACGTCTGGTGCCTTCTTCTGGCACACAGGCACACAGGCATACATGCAGACAGAACACTGTATGCATAATAAATACATTTAAAAAATAAATTAAAAAATTTAAATAAAATTCTTACAACCAATTAAACTGGAGGTGTGACCGATCAATGCTAGTCCTCTGGACTGAAGCCTGCTAGTTTTCTAGAGTTTTGCCTTTCTAGAGTTTCGCCAGATAGCTGCTTCCGTTGTGGAAATCCCATAGAAATTATTATGTATGCTCTATGTGCTTTGTATGTTAGTTCTAGAAATTGAAAATGTTCTGCCTCCATGTATGGCTGCAAGCCAGAAAAGGGCACCAGATCTCATTCTAAATAGTTGTGAGCTACCATGGGGTTGCTAGGAATTGAACTCAGGACCTCTGGAAGAGCAGCCTGTGCTCTTAACCTCTGAGCCATCTCTCTAGTAGTCCCACAGAACTGTGTGAGACAGTTCTCAGAGGTGGAGAACTCATGAAACATCAGGACTAGCTCCTGAGCAGGTATTCAAGGGTAACTTCAGTGGTTAGCGGGGGTGTGATCATGTTTGTGGTGCAAAGTCTCCGTTCTTGGGCTCTTTTGCTCATGGTACTTCGTGACTGGAAGGAATCGCTGTAGATGTTTTTCAGTTCTCACCCGCCTTGTAAACATGGTTCCCATACAGTGAGTAGCTGTTGATGATTGTTATTCTGTTTCAATGAGCCTCATGTAGCCCAGGTTGGTCAAGTTGAAGATGACCTTGAGCTTTTTGAAACTCTGTTTGGTTCAGGTGTGTCATAGTGGTTGATGTGGTGCTGGGGTCAAACCCAGGACTTTGAGTATCTAAGCAAATACTTTACCAGCTGAGCTGTATCTGTATCTCCTGTTTGTTTTCATTTGTTTGATTTTGTTGTCAACTGCCAGGAGATACCTCTGTAGGTTTTTAATGCCTAACATGTCAGTTTTGTGATTAATGGGTCCTCTCATTGATGATAAAACTGAGCCTCAGGGAAAGTAAATGGGCCACATACCTTTTAAAAAGCTCCTTACATTTGTGATATTCTAGTGCTAGTGAAAGCCAGGATTCAAGCCAGGAAGCCAACAGAGGGTGACCAGAGAAATTATTAGGATTGTTGAGAGCATTGTAAAGAGGCAAGATGCTTTTGTGGTTAAAAGTCTCTGGTAACAGGATATAAGAAATCTGTGGAGAAGGAGAAAACCTTTCCTTTTCCAAGACATGCCTCATCTATCTCATTGTTAAACATTTCCTAATTATGCTCATGTGTTTTCTGCTCACACAGGGGTGTCTTCCTTCTTGCTCTTACCTCAAAGGAAATAAGAATTGAAGTCTTTCTCTGTATTAGAAATAGTACTCTGGCCAGACTGCTTTGTTTTCCTTTTGTTGTTGTTGTTTTGGTTTTTCAAGACAGGGTTTCTCTGTGTAGCTCTGGCTCCATTTGTAGACCAGGCTGGCCTCAAACTCACAGAGATCTGCCTGCCTCTGCCTTCCAAGTGCTGGGATTAAAGGCGTGCACCACCACTGTCTAGCTTGCGTTGTTTTCTATAAGGTAGGACTGTAGACACCAGTGGACTGTATCTGGCGACCTAAGCAAACCTTGGATACATCTCTTATAGAGAAAGGAAGGAAGGAAGGAAAAGAAAGAAAAAGAATTTATGTCAGGACAGTTTTATACAGACTTACTTGGGCCTGCGGTGTAATGCTATCTATTTGCTAACTACCAGATTTAAGTGTTTTCTGTAAGCCTTAGTTTTGGATCTATAGAAAGGGAATAACAGTACCTTCTTTTGTAGCTATGTTGAGAAAATAGATATGGAAAGTGTAACTGCTTTGCTGTCAGTAGTCACTAGGATGGAGATTTTATTGGGTTGGTGCTGGCTGTTCAGAGCTTGTAAGGAGGAGGTCCTTTGACACAGTGCATTTATCTCTTGCTTTCCGATCTTCAGGCAGATGTGAAGCAGCGATCTTATTAAAGGATCCTGGACCTTAGTCACAGCTTTCCTCTGATTTCTCTGCTCGTTTCTGGCCTTTGGTATAGGACTAGGAAGACAAAATTTTGTGCTGAAGTTGACTGTTTTTTTTTTCCTTCAATATTTATAGTTGATGAGCTAGGTTTGTGGTACACACCTTTAATCCCAGTATTTGGGGCAGAGGCAGTTGGCTTTGTGAGTTCGAGGCCAGCCTGGTCTACACAACCTAGTTCCAGGACAGCCAGGGCTACACAGAGAGACCCTATTTCAGTCTCCCACAAATACATATTTATATCTGTATTGGTTGTGATGGTACATGCTTGTAATCCCAGCACTAGAGTCAGGAGTTTAGGGACATCTTCAAATATGTAATGAATTTGAGGCTAGCTTGGGCTACATAAGACACCATTTTCTAAAACCAAAACAGATGTGGTTGGTTAGCTCAGTTGTTTAGAATGTGGTGCTAATAAAACTAAAACAAACAATGGAAGGTCTTTATAACTGATAGAATGGGGTAGATGAATGCACTGAAGCCCTTCTCACTACGCTAATCTCAAACCACTTTATTTTACTCTTTAAAGAATTTTAAACCTCTGTCATCTATCTATTAATCTATCACAATTTATTCACTTTGTTTCCCAGCTGTAGCCACCTCCCTCATTCCCTCCCAACCCCGCCCTCCCTCCTTCTTCTCCTCCCATACTCCTCCTCTAGTCCACTGATAGGGAAGGTCCTCCTTCCCTTCCATCTGACCCTAGCCTATCAGGTCTCATCAGGACTGGCTGCATTGTCATCTTCTGTGGCCTGGTAAGGCTGCTTCCCCTCAAGGGGAGGAGATCAAAGAGCCACTATAACTGTAGCTATGCCTTGCTCTTCGGAATGAAATTATTCTGTGGGAAGCCAGTCTGACTTGGTTAAAAAAAAAAAAAAAAAAGGGAATTAGAGAATTTTCAAGCAAATGCCATTGTTTTGAGCGTCTTGACAGGCCTCTGCGGTTCCTTTCTTACCTCATCTCATTGCTCTGTGTTTCCCATTACTATGTCTCAGTCATTACAGAAACCACCTCCTATTTTTTGCTTCTGATTTGCTGCTTGTAGTCTCCCTGTATGCAGTGTTGAGCAGTGAGCACGCAGACCTGGATGCCTTCCATGACACCCATTGCTGTAAAGTTGTCCTGGTGTTCCAAACCTATGGCCGTGTGAACCCTTTCCTACAACTTGAATTACACACTGAGTTGTTACTCACTTGTCCCCTCTGCTCCTGATAAACTGGTGTGCTAAGCGTGCCATATGCTTGTGTTCCTGCCTGTTCTTTTGCTAGAGTATTGTGGGTGCCCTGCTTTCTGCTGCAGAGCTGCCTTCTTTGGTGAGCCCTGTTAACTCCTCATCTGTATCCCGTAGCAACACTTGCTAATTGAATCTGGCACTCCTTATTCTGGCTAGTTATTTGTTCCTTACTGTATGAGCTGCTCAAGGACGTGGGCTATACTTTCATTTTGCGTCTCTTAGCATAATGCTGAATATATTATAGACACCATAAATGCTGTTGAATTCATGAAACCTGAGCACTGATGGTGAAATCCCACTTTCTCGATGCTCAGCTGCAATGAGTTCACCGTGCTCTGTTCTTAAGCCCTTCATAGTCAAAGCTGACCGCTTTCTTAGCATATGTCTTATGCTTTTAACTGGATTAGAAATTGCTTTAGAGAGTATTCTCTTGTCCGTCTTTGGTACTCACCCCTCAGCACATTCTTTGCAAAGAGATGGTGTTTGATGGTAATGCTTATTAATACAGAATTCTGCTGTTTGCTCAATTTAAGTACCTGTTCAGTTGTGCCTTTCTTCTGTTATTCACTGGATGGGAGTCATCACTTCAGGTATTTTCAGGGCAAGGTCAGTATGCAGCAGCAAAGAACGGTGGGCCAGTGTCAGACTGAAGCGTTTAAGTGAGTTGAGTCATGAGGGGAGGCTGCTTGTTAGCTTGTCATTATCCTGGGTGAGTATGGCTCCCATGGGCTTCGTTATTCCTACTACAAGACAAACTAGAAGGAGGTTTAGTTTTTAATTTTAATTTAATTTTATTTTATTTTTGGTACAGTCTCTTGGGATTACCAGAGCCCATTTGTGGTCTGTTTATCGACTATAGGCTACGCGCGTTTGTGACCTTTGGGTAGAGACTAGAATTTACATATTTAGATTTTCCATAGCCGAATAAGGAGCATAGAGGACCTACCTGGAGGCTATTGAGGGGGTTTTGGTGAAAGCCTGGCTCTGGTTTAGAGTACCTAATTTTTTATAGTAACTTGGTCTCTTAGGCTGGTGTTGTAGAACATCACTTGGGTTCACCCTTGCATTCTATACTGGGTTATGAAAAACAACTTATAATATTAAACTGTGTGTCTGTGTGTGGTATGTGCTCATGAGGGCAGATGCCCTTGGAGCCATCTGATCTGTTGGAGCTGGAGTTACAGGCAGTTGTAAGTTGTCTGATGTGGGTGCTAGGAACCTAACTTAGGTCCTTTGCAAAAGCTGTATGTGCTCTCTCTTTTTTAAAAGTGATTTATTTATATTCATTTTATGTGCGTTGGTGTTTTGCCTGACTGAATGTATGTCTGTGTGGGAGTGTCAGATCCTCTAGAACTGAAGTTACAGAAAGTTGTGAACTGCCATGTAGCTGCTGGGAATTAAACCCAACCCCCTGAGCCATCTCTCCGGCCCATCAAATTTCTTTTTGTTCTTTCTTCTTTCTTTCTTCTTTTCTTCTTCCTCTTTCCTCCTCCTTTTTGGTTTTTTTTTCTCTGTGTATCCCTGGCTGTCCTGGAATTCACTTTGTAGACAAAGCTGTCCTTGAGTTTACAGAGATCTACCTGACCCTGCCTCCCAAGTGCTGGGATTAAAGGCGTGCACCATAATGCCCAGTACAGTGTGTGCTCCTAACCACTGAGCCACTTCTCCAGCCCCCGAAGCACGTTTGGAAAGATGGCTTCCCCGAGATTTCTATAAGTCTTAACCTTCTTGCCCAGTCTCTGCTGAGGTGCTCTTGGACTGCAGTGTTCCAGCCGGTGTCGCACAAGGTCCTGGCTGCACTCTGTGAAGAGCCCTGCTTGAGCAAACAGGGAGGAAGTCCAGTGTATGGAATGATGGCCTAAATGTGGCCAGCTAAAGGGCAAAGCAGTGTAGTTCCTAAGGGACTTGGTAACTCCCTGGAACCTTTTGCAGGGCGTGTCTTCCCTGCTGGCGGTCCCTGGAAGTACTTCCTTATTTGGCCTTATCTTCAGGGAATGAGAGTTGCTGCTGCTGACCTTCCCAGCCTAGGCAGACACTAGCCAATTGGGACATCTCTGGAAGAACATATGAGACACTGAAAGCAGTCTTTGGTGAGGGATGACCAAGAATTGGGGAGAATGGGAGGGAAATTGGTATTTCATCATATACCTTTGTTTATATTTTCAAATTTGTATTGTTGGTGCTAGGAGTTGAGCCCTACACATGCACTTTGCCCTTGAGCTATGTTTCTCTCCTGTTAGTAATAATATCTACTCATTAATTTTATTTTGTGTATAAGAGTGCAGTTGCATGTGTGCTATGGGGTGGCCGGATGGTAATGCTCCAAAGTCCATTCTCTTGCCATCTTGCAGGACCTGGGGATTGAATGTAGGACAACAGGTCTGTGTGTGAGTGCTGAGCCATCTCCCTTGCTGCTGCTGCTGCTTTTATTATATTATTATTATTGTTGTTGTTATTGGGAGACACTGTTTCTTTATGTAGCCCTGCCTGGCCTGGAACTCATAGAGAGCAGGCTGGCGTTGAATATTTGGGTAATTGTGCCTTTGCTGAGCCAATAATCATGTACTACTATGCCTGACATCCCCCCCCCCCAAAAAAAAAAAAAAAAAAAAAAAAGATAAGAGTAATGTAGCCAAGCCTGGCCATCAGGTTGCTATGTAGCTGAGGATGACCTTAAACTCCTTGCAAGAGGATCACAGGTGTGCAATGCCACACCTGATTTATGAGGTTTTGGGGATTGAACCCTGGGCTATGAGTATGCTGGGCAAATACTCTCCCAAATGAGTTATGTCTCTAGCACTCATCATTAATTTTAAAAACATATCTGCAAAAGACCTATGTGTAGGTTTCCTTATTAGAGTTCACTTAGCTTTATTCCTGAGTTGTAAATATCTCTGAAAATACATGGACCCAGTCACTATAGACTGTAGTTCAAAGGTGACAGATTGGCCTTGGTGTTTATCATTCATTGGAATGATAGGACTAAGATATGTTCAGCAGTTTATTATTTTCAAATTTTAAAGTTTGAAGGCCTTTCAAACACATTATTTTAAAAAGACTTACAAATATGCTATTTTATCTGATCCTTCGAGCACCTTTATTTTATTATAGTAGAAAGTTGAGGTTTATAGAGTCTTTCAGAACCACAGAGCCACAGTGATAGTGTTGTGAGTGTTCAGCAATTTTACCTCACGTCCACATCCTTTGCTTTTCATTCTTGTGGTCTGGTAGACTTATTTCTCTGGGTTTCCAGAGCTGTTTCAGCTGGGTTACGAGTAGAACCCTCATGTTGTGTTTCTGCTTTTGCTTCAAGCCTTCCTAATTCAGGACTCTAAATCACATCAGCTGTTAGAAGGAATCGGTAGTATAGTCTTTTTTTTCAGGATGAGGTCATTGTAAGGCACTATTGGAATAGTGTATTTTGGGGGAGTTTGAATTGACAGCCTGGTTTCCTAGGCTTTGCTGAGACTTATTGCTGCTATAGGTAGAGGCTTTGCTTCCAGGTTACAGATTGTTTTAGCAAAGAAGTTAAGTATGGAATAGAATTGGAAGGACTCATGCAGTCCTTGGATATGCCAATTTAATCTCCACAACCCAGAGAGAGTAAGCGTTGTAAAGTGTGCAAGATGGGTTTGGATTAATATCCTGGCAATATATGACTTAGCATGTGGGAGATTCCCTGGAGACTCTCCTCGCTATGCAGGGCTTTCTTTTGCTGGGTGGCCTCTTCCCACAGGTCTTTCTAGCAGCTGTGTACACCTGGGTGAGTCATCAGCTTTCCTAAGCTTCAAAAACAAACCCATCTTTAACTGATGGAAGCCCTTCTACAGAACCCTCAGACAGTTAATCGTCCTTTGCTGCCCCTGAATTTGTGAAGGATATTCACCTCCATTAGAAACACCAGTTTATCCTTATTGCTGGTCTCTTGAGAAATATACATTATACATCACCCGCCTTTCATAACTCTGTCACTCCTGAGGTCAAGGGTGTGAAGGTCTCTCGAAACTAGGAATTTTTTGCATGAGCACCATGGTAGGAAGGCTCTTTTATTTCTAAGGACCAAGAAGAAATCCTTGGCATGTAACCTCTGCTATTTCTACTCGAATCACAATTTAAAGCTTTTAAAGCTAATTCTGTGTGTCACTGACATAGCTGGGAGTTGGGAAGGTTCCTTTTTAATCTTTGAAGAAAATTTGTTGTGTGTTGGTGCATGTGTGTCACAGTGCATGGCATGTGGATGTCACGTTTTTTTTTGTGAGACAGGGATTGTCTATGGAGCCTGCACCCCCCCACACACACACACACACTGTCCTGGAACTTGCTAGAGCAGGCTGACCACAACATCAGAGATATGTCTGCCTCTGCCTCCCAAGTGCTGGGATTAAAGGCATGTGCCCTTCCCTACCCCCTTGGACAGACTACTTCACTGGGAGCTGGGGCTTGCTAGTTAGCTTAGGCTGGCTGGCGGTATCCTTAGCGATCTGCCTTTTTTTTTTTCTACTTCCCCTGTTCTGGGATTATATGCCTAGGCCAGTAGGCCTGGCTTTTTATGTAAATTCTGGGGATTAAACTGAGGTCCTCATGCATATGCAAGAGGCACTTCACTAACTAAAGTATCTCCCCAGCCCGCAGGTCCCCCTGTGCTATGCCAAAGAGAGTTGTACAGATGTACATACAACTGGTAGCTTTTATGACCTCTGCAGACTTAGCTGGTCACCCAGGTTTTAGTTCCAGAGGGCTTTCACAGACACTTGAAATTCATAAAAACATGTTGAAGCAATAGTTCCAGTTAGCAAACTCCAGGAACATGCTTACCAAGTTGACTTGTGTAAACTGGTAAGAGCATTCTCTCTATGAGAAATCAAAGCCAGTCTGCCTTTGGAGAAATCAAAACACAGTGTGGTGGAAAGCTTCTGGTCATTGCATTGTTATGCCCAATGCTAGCTGGAAGACTTCCAGGGTATTTAAACTCTTTGCTCTATTCCTTTCCTCACTTGTACCCATGGAGTTTTCAGGTTTATCTGTAAGTAGGCACATGGGCAATGTTTTGTACCATTTGTTCTCCTCTTCTCTTTCACCTCTTCACTCTTCCTCATTGTCCTTCAAGGGCCAATCTGTAATTTGACTAGACCCCTTCTGTCTGTTAGGACCCCAGATATTATATATACTCACCTTAATCTCCAGGTTCTCCTTTATTTATTCTTTGCAAATCATGTCTTTCTCTAGTAACGGATTCTAGGTTTTGTGAGTTTCTTCCAACCAGTATCCTTTCTAGTTAGCATTTAATATACTGTTTGCTGAGTACCCACTCTGTGTCAGGTTTGTTTGGCTATTGGGTAGTAGTAAATAAGACAGATGTGGTCCTGGTCCTCAGTAACACTTCTCAGAACTCCCTCCTTAGATGGCTTACTTTTGATTAATCTTGTTCATTCTGTGTGGTTATCTATGAGTTTTTTTTCCTGAGAGGGCAATCTTCTCCTTAGTCCTAGGAGACAGTGCCTCTTTGTGCTGCATTGGCTTTGCCTACTGACTTGCCTGCTCCCAAGAGATGAAAGCAGCCTGTTGAAGCAAAAGGAAAAAGCCCCCAGGGCCACCACTGCCTTAGCCACACAGGTCCCATGAGCCTGTGCTTGGCACCCCTGAATATCCCTTTCTCCTTGTATACAAATTATAGTGTTCACTGGTAATTTAAATTCAAATAACCTTCCGCTCCCTCTCCTCCTTATTAAAAAAAAAAAAAAAAAAAAAAAAAAAAGCCCTGTGTATTACAGGGTAGAGAACAAAGCAAGCCAAGCCTGCTCTCCTGGTGGGGTTGGTTTTCTCTTTTGTTTTTAGCTAGCTTTGCTGTGAGCTGCCTTTGCTTTAATAGGGCTGATGTGTAGTTCAGGCATATTGATATTCTACAGTCACAGAGTCATATCTCTTCCAGCCCTGTTTATCAGAAATAGTGTGACAGGTAGATTCAGGGGCTTTGGCTGACAGGCTTCCTGATTTGCTTCTTTGCTTTGGGCTCCAAACTCCTCCTAGCTCCTAGTGGGCCCTGCATTAAAAAGGCCCTGTGGCCAGGATGCTGATACTCTGCTTCAAAATAGGAGCTCAAAGATATCCTTCTGTTTTCCCCTCCTCTCCCCATTGACAGTTTCAGTGGCAGTTGCCAAGAAATGTGTATGGGGAAGCAGGCAAAATAGCTCTCCGGGAACCACTTATTTGAGAACTCCCAGTGGAGAAATGCATTGTCCTTCTCACCCTTTCTTGTTGTGTGTGATTGGGCACTGCTTGTCCTTCTGCGTATGGTATATGACACCTCCAGCCTTGTTGGTGTTTTCCACAATAAATTGTTTTCTGGTTGGTGTTTCCAATTCCTCCTCCTCCTCCTTCTTGGGAGAGTGGGCAGGTATGTTGACAATCAGGGACCCAGCTGAGCTTTTTGTTTCTGGTGTTATGACCACCAAAGGCCTGGTGAATGCTCCCTGTTAACATCATTGGGCTGATTATTTGCTGTATTTGGACTTAGTGTAAAGAGTCACACTAGAGGCTTGGTTGGAAATGAGAAGGCATGGCATAATTATTGCTTCTGTACCAGTTAAACCTATCAGCCAACAGATGTCAAGTACAGGAAAAAAGCACAATAATGTTATTATAATGGAATAATAGTTATCATTTTAATAATCAGTTGACACAGATTTTGATAAGAGGCAGATTCTGAAATAAGTGCAGGGGGCGGGGCTAACCCTGAACTACAGCACAGTGAGTGGGTGTTATTCCTTGTAGGAGATGCTGTGTAGATGACGATTGAGGTACAGATTTACTATCCTCTCTACCCACGATTCACCTGGGGTTTATATCCTGAAAGTACTTTCTGAGGAAGTGGTGGGGCATAGCGGATGTTGGTTTAAGGTGCTCTGGACATCATCTTAGTGCTTAGCAGTAGTGGCTCCTGGGAAAGGCAGAGACATCTTTGAGGGGAGGGTCATTGATATTGTTTTTATTTAGGGAACATGGCTCTGGCTGGCCTGCAACTTGCAAGGTAGACTAGGCTGGTCTTGAACTCACAGAGATCCACCTTCCTTTAACTCTTGAGTGCTTGGATTAAAGGTATACACACCACTACATATAGCTGTTAAAGAAGATTTATTTTTAAAAGTGTAAATGTGTGGGTTTGTGTGTATGCACGAGTACTAGTATCTGTGGAGACTAGAGCATCATATCCCTCTGAAGCTGGAGTTACAGGTGGTTGTGAAATGTCCAAATTATAGGTGTTGGAAATTGAACTTGAGTTATTTGTAAGAGCAGTATGCATTCGAAATCACTGAGTAATCTTTCCAGGACCTCATTTAGGATTTTAAGGGAACCCTGTTGCGGTTTTTCCTCCTGTCCCCAAGCTCCCAGAATAAAGACCTGTGAGACTCAAAATATATTTATAAATAGTTAGGCCATACAGATAGGCTCTCCTTTGACTAGCTCATAACCCATTTATAGTAATCTACATTCTGTAACCTGGCAGGTTGCCTCTGTTTAGGTACCACGTGTGTGTCCTCAAATCTTACTGAACAAATTTCTTGTGCCTGGTTCAATTACAGAATCCTTTCTGTCTACTGGATGTCCCACCTTCTATTAAACCTATCCTATAGGCCGAATGTTTTTTTAATTGATAGTTGATAGATGCATACAATACATAAGATATTCTCTCTACAAAACCCAACTTGATCCACTGTTGTACAGTGGCCACCCTCTTGGCATTAGATCAGCTGTGCTTGATTGTGAAAGACTATCCCAGTGATTCAGCTTGTTGGTGGTTGACATTCCCTTATATCAAGAGGGCTAGGGAGGGTTTTTGGACCCTTACTTGATGTTTCAACCATTCCTCCCAAGCATTGTATGCATGTGGAATCTTGGAAAGTGCTAGAGGATATAGGCTAGGGAAGGTTAGCTGGAGGAGGCTCCGCCCACATGAATATGGGGAAACCATCATGCATGCTGAATGAAGACTTTCTAGTGTGGTTGCTTCATGGTCATCTGTGTTCCTATAATCAACCCCTTACCCATGCTCTGTAAATCGGTAAACTCGATGGTTTCCTAGGGCGAACTTGGATGGAGTCATGTTGTTGTGTTCTTGTAATGAAGGGTAGATGATGTTTACATCTCTCCAGGGAAGAAGTTATTACACTATCCCCGTAGCTGCAGATGCTATCTCTGCTCCCTGTGGTGAACCGCTATAGGAAATACAGCTGCATTGCATTTTGTCCAAACCCATGTGGTGGTCTTGTGTAGAAGACAGGATTTTTCTTTCTTGGAGGGCTTTGTCAAGAGCTGCATTCCCAGTTCTGGCTTGGAAGATGGTGGCGAAGGGATGAAAAACAGACACATGACCCATAAGGCACTGAGAGAAGAAAAAGTATTTGGATTCAGGGTGATCTAGTTTGTTTTATGATCTTGCTATTGGACTAGTTGCTTAACCTTGCAATATATCAAAAATTCATGTTTATGTTCCTGATTTGCATTTTATCCCTGCATCTAAGGAATCTTTCACTAGCCTGACACTGTGTAAATATTTCTCTCTCTATATTCCACCCCTGCCACCTAAAGAATAGAAAGGTAGGGGGAAGATCCTCCGGTTTCTGCAGAGGAGAATTTTGGCCTCAATTAGAGCTTTATACGAACTTCCTGAGCTGCTGATGTCGCTTTGTGAGCCAAGATCTGTAGTCCTCTGAAGCTGCCTCATCAGGGGAGACTTTGATATTTAATGTTTGGGTACATTTATGCTTTCTACAAGAAGTAAAAGAGAGGGTTTAAAGTCCCTTTAGGGAGCAGTGTGTGCTTCTGCAACCTTTCTTCCTTTCCCTTTTCCTTTGGGTAGGTCACTTGGGGGCACTGCCTGCCCTGAGGATCATTTATTTCTTGCAGGGGCAGCTGGTTGTTTGGCTCTGTATCTTTACTGGGTAAAGGATTTTGTGTTTCTGCTTTGGCCTCTGCTGTGGACTTTTATTTTGGAAGACCAGATAGAACACACAGACAAGGTGATATCTTTTTAGACTATTTTTGGCAGTAGGCCAGCTTGTCACTATGGCTACAGCCCTTGGAAGAATGGCAGGACATAGAAAGTAACTTCTGTAAGAAATTTGGAAAAGAAGAGGGGAGAGAGAAATGATTGGGCTTAAGGTCATTTAGGGAGAACAGCTTCTCTAAGCAGAATCTTTTGACTTGGACAGTTTCATTTCCTGTCTCTGAAGTTTTGCCTTTTTAATAATAAACTTATATAGAACATCTGTTACATTCCTAATACTTGGAGGCCCGGATATTCATTCATGAACTATTCAGATACAGTTCTATTAGAGTGTATGTATGAATGTCTATATTAATCAAATGACAATCACACAAATATAAAACTGCAGCAGTGCCTTGAGAAGAAAGGAATGGCTTACCATGAAAATATTTGATAGGGATAGTCTGTGGCAAAGACTTCATCAAGGAAGGCTATCCTGAGATGATGGTTGGATAAAATTGTGAAGAACAAACAGTTAACTCTATGCAGTGTGGCATGGGGTTGAGCATTTCAAGTGAGGGCCCAGCTTTTGCAAAGGCCCCACTCACTTTTTCTGTTCCTGTAACAAGTGCCTGGGGAGAACAATTTAAAGAATGATTGATTAATTTTGGCTCACAGGCTTAGATGCTAAAGTCTATAGTCTTTGGCTTTATTGATTCTGGGCCTGTGGTGAGCAGGATATCATGGTGGTCAGGCATGTGTCAGAAGCATTGCATGGTAGACAGGAAGCAGACAGAGATAAAAGAAGTCAGGGCAGGATGTGTTCTTTAGCCAAGTGGTGGTGCCTCACCCCTTTAATCCCAGAACTCAGGAGGCAGAGGTAAGCAGAACTCTGTGAGTTCAAGGCCAGCCTGGTCTACAAGTACAGGACAGCCAGGGCTACACAGAGAAACCCTGTTCAGAAAAACAAAAATAAAAGACATGCTTCTTAAAGACTCTTCCCAGTGACCTCCCAATAGTCTGTTCAGATTGCTTATTTATATTTATGTGTGTGTGTGTATAGGTACACGTGTGCGGGTACGTGTGGAGGCTAGAGGTCAATCTTTTTTTAGATTTATTTATTTATTTATTATATATACAATGTTCTGTCTGCATGTCTAGCTGCGCACCAGAAGAAGGCATCAGATCTCATTATAGGTGGTTGTGAGCCACCATGTGGTTGCTAGGAGTTGAACTCAGGACCTTTGGAAGAGCCACCAGTGCTCTTAACCTCTGAGTCATCTCTCCAGCCCTAGCGGTCAGTCTTAAGTGTTGTTCTTTAAGTACTAGTCACCTTGTTTTCCTGAGACAGGGTCTCTCATTGGCTTGGGACTCACTGAATAGGCTAGGCTGTCTGGCCAGTGAACCCAAGGATCTTCCTGTCCCTGCTTCCCCAGTGCTCAAATGACAAGCATTGGCCACCACTCCTGGCTTTTGGAGAAGGTTCTGGGTATCAAGCTCAGTTTTATCAGGCTTTTGTGCAACAAGAACTTTTACTCCCTGAGTCATTTTGATGGTCCTATTTTTATTTTTGTGTTGTGTGTGTTCTTGTGCACATGCGTGCAGCATGTGTGCCACAGCACTTAGAGTCGATTCTCGTCCTTTTTCTCTTTTCTTCTTTTCGACTTTTTGAGACAGGGTTTTTCTGGGTAGTTTTGGCTGTCCTGGAATTGCTTTGTAGACCAGGCTGGCCTCAGAACTCACAGAGATCTGCCTGCTTCTGCCTCGTAGAGTGCTGGGATTACAAGTGTGGGCCACCCCACCCTGCTGGTTGATTCTTATTCTACCTTGAGGGTTCTGGGAGTGGAACTCAGATGGTCAGTCTTGGCATCAGGTGTCTTTACCTGCTGAACCATGTTGTCTGCTCCCTAGTTTCTGTTCTTTTTTGTTTTGTTTTGAGCAAGGTCTCACTATGTAGTTCTGACTGTCCTGGAATTCACTATGTAGACCAGGCCAGCCCCAAATTCACAGAGATCTGCTTGCCTCTGCTGGGATTAAAGGCATCACCACACCTGGCTAGTTTTTGTTCTTTGAGTCAAGGTATTGCTGTGTAGCTGACTAGCTGCAATCCTGTAGTTGTCCTCTTGCTGAAAGCCTGCTGAGATTATTAGTTTGTATTGCCATGTTTAGCCTGTTCAGATTTTGATCCATGATTAGATCAGAGCCCTCACAAATGTAAACAGCAGTGTGCAGTGTTTTCCTGTGTATAAGTTCAGTTAAGTAGACATCCAAGGTTTATCATCACAACTGGGTGAGGTGGTACATGCGTATAGTCCCAGCATTTGGGGGCAGAGACAGGATCAGGAGTTCAAGACCAATGTTGACTACATAAAACTTGCCCCCCCATGCCCAGATTTATCATCACAGTTAGGGATGTGGAGCTTATTAAGGAGCTGAGAGTATAGCTAGAACACAGAATTTGAAGGGAGGTGAGTGATCAGGTGAGGTTGGCCTGGCAACCTCCGATTCAGTTGTTTTATATCAGAAGTCCCTCCTATACCTCCCTCAATCCATAGTGAGAAGAACTACTACAACTCATTTCTGAGGCTCTAGACATTAATTGCTGCCAAGAGAGAATGTATGTACTCCTAGACCAGTCAGCCATGCAAGGGACCTCACATTTGCTTATATAGAAGGAGAATGCCTTGTGAGGGCTTGTGGCTGTGCGGTGAGATGATTGGATTTGTAATGCATTGGGTGGGTTTTGATGAAAAAGAGAATGAGGATTTGAACAGGATTACTGTTATAATAGATTGCTTATTTTTCTTTAATCAGCAAATGGACTTGGGGAGGGATGAAAGGCCAGGGGAAGAGATGGGAGGATAAGATAAAATCAAAGCACACTATTTTCATGTGTGTGTGTTATAGGAAAACCCCACTAATATTAACCATTAACATACATTAAAATTATAATCAAAATGAATAGAAAAAAGTATTCTTTCCCTCTTGACTCTATTGCAATGTCATAGTCAGTGTATTGTGAGGGCCACCTGGCCACTCAGCAGATGTGGTGGCCTAATTTGGCATTATTCCACCTGCCCTAGGAGATGGAGAATTTTCAGATCTGTCACTTGCTAAATGTCTGATAGCTTCAGGGCCATTTGTAACCTGCTATGTTACCAGCATTCTGTTAGCTGTCATTTCTGGGTGGGAGCTACTTATTTAACCTTGAAACCCTTTAGCTGTTGGCACTGGTGACTCCCTGAGATGCAGGATCAAGTTAGCAAAGCTAGTGCCTACAGTTGGTGTAACGTTTGGTTTTAGCTAGTATAACAGTACACATATGGAGGAGCAGAAACAAGCTGAATTGTTCCCAGTATGTGGCAAAGAGGATTTGTGATGTAAAGGAAACTGAGTTAGTGTTACATGCCACCAGCTAATTATTACATACATGATGGGCAATTTCAGACCCCTGGCCCTTTGGGCTCTTCTTTTATACTGTGGCCCTACCTATTGCTCCTCTCACTTATACAGGAAAGCTGTGCTACAGCATAGTGGTTAAGAGTAATGCCCTTAGATTTGGACTGACTTGAGTTAGACTTCAGAGCAGAAAGATCCAGCAGGGTGCTGCTTCATCCTGGGAGAGAAGCAGGAACTGAAGTCCTGTTTGTGAAAGCCGTGATGTGGTTTAGCCTAGCAGAGCTGTTGTGGTGGGATCACTCAGAACGTTGGGTGCCCATTGTAGCTGGAAGGCAGAAGATAGAGTTAATGAAAATTGTTCTTGAATATTAAAATTTGATCTCTGTCCTGTTTGGGTTTGGACTCTGATAATTTGTGCTCTTAGTTCTGGTCCAGTGACCATACTTTTGCTTACCATATCTTTGTAGTAAGTTTTGAAATAAGGAAGGTTGCTGCTTAGAGGGTGGGGTCTTGTACTGTAGTCCAGGCTGGCTTCAGTTTCCGAGATAACTGGACATTGATCTGACCATATGGTAAACTGGAACACTCTTACTTATTTTTATTTGATTGACTCTGTCATTTACATCTCAGTTCTGCTGTATTCCCCTCTCCCCCATTTTATTTTATTTTTTGACTTTTTATTGATTCTTGGCAAATTTTACATCATGCACCCCAGTCCTACTCATCTCCCTATCCTTCCATATCTGCTCTTGCAACATCCCCCGAAACAAACAAACAAACAAACAAACAAACAAACAAACAAAACCATCTCACCATGGCAGGCATGTCATACAGCGTACACTTTTCCCCAAACAGCTTTATTTGCAAATGTTCATTGCAATGAGCCTTTGGTCTGGTTTGAGGCCTCTGGCTTCTGCTGTGCTATCAATACTGGATTCTCATGGGATTCTTTTCAGATATCCTGTTGTTGCCCTGTGTCATAGAGACCCTTCATCTTTGGTTTTGCAGGACCAGCCCCTTCATGAGTTCGAGCATTTTATAGATGGGGTAGATGATAGGGTGGGCCACTTGAAGCCCTGAATCTGGGCCTGGGGGGTAGCTGAGTTGGTCAGCTTGCTAGCTCTCCTGCTGCATTGCCACCAGGCCAGCTCTGCCATTTTTCCCAGAGGTAGGCCAGCTCTCCCTTGCTCATGCCAGGGAGTTGGGGACAGCTCTTCAGCATGCATGCCGCCAGGGCCAATTCTACCATACTGCCCAGGTGAGGTGCTGGACCACTCCCCCCAGTGCTGCAGCCGGCAAGGTGTGGGGGCAGCTCTCCCACACCACCACGCCCATGCTACCATGGATGAGGCCAGCTCATCTACTCTCACACCATTGGGGCCAGCTCTCCTGCACTCATGCCCTCCAGGCGCTCTGCTAGTATGAAATGACAAGTCAACATAACTGTCTCTCTTAATCCATTTTCTGTTGCTATAGCAAAATAACCTAAAACTTGATAGGGCAGAAGTTTATCTTAGCTCATGATCTGAAGTCTGAGAAATCAAGAGGGTGGGGCCAGCATTTTCTTGACTGGTAAGGCCTTCATGTTGCTTGAACTCATGGCAGAAGGCGTAAGGGCAAGGGAGCTTGTGCAGGAGAGACCAAGGGTAAAGGCAGGAAACCCACTTTATATCAGCCTCCTTTCTGGAAAACTAGCCCATTTTTGCAAGAAAAAAGATTATGAAGGTTGTGTCTTCATGACTTAATCACCTCTTACTGTTCTTCTATTTTTCAATACTTTATTTGCTACTGACTTGTTATTTATTTTATTTGCACGGGTATTTTGCCTACATGTACATCTGCACCGTGCAGAAGAGGGAATCAGATCTCCTGGAACTGTAGTTGCAGATGGTTGTGAGGGGCTAGGAATTGAGCCTGGGTTCTCTGGAAGAATAGCCATTGTCTTAACCATTGAGCCATCTCTCTCCAGCCCCAGACCAGATTTTAATATGAGTTTTTAATATGGACTAATCATATCCAAAACCTGGTATTCTCCTTGCTTGATTGCTTCTTGTTGGCTCTGTCTTCCTTCACCATGAGTGTACCTGTCTGCCCTGCAGTTGTTTCCTGTTGTCAGGAGCAGTACTGGACAGAGGGTAGACCACTAACATTTGCTGAATGAATGAGCTTGTAAATGAGAACGTGTTCTTTTATAACTCAGAACCTGGGCTTACAAGTGTTCATATTCATACGGTGTTGTTTCCTAAACAAATGGAATCAAAATGATTTCTTTCTTGTTCATTATTTATTAAGAGCTTCTCCACCCCTTTGTATGGGCACGTTCTGAGGAGATGCTGTTGTCTCCTTGCTTCATTTTATGTAGCTCTTTTCTTTCCTGACGTTTGTTATTGGAAAGAAGACTTTATAGCTGCTGTGGTTCAAGCATTGATTTTTAGGTTTTGTGTTATAAGGAAGCAAGCTTTAATGTATTTGCTTGGAATAAAACAAACACAAAAGCACACCAGGATGTGGAAAATTTATCTCATTCTTGATTTTCTCCTGGCACTTTCTACAGTATTACTGAAGTCCTTAGGCAAAGTCATTAGCCAAGAATTGACAGATTGACAGTGGCCAGATAGAAGCACATTCACAGAGTGGAGTGGGTAGCAGGGTGAGGCATGGCATAGAAGGGTAGGGCTTCTCTTCATTGCAGCAGATTTTACATGCCAGTTATTGGCTGCCAGTGAAACCCTGGCCAGTTTACTTGTTCTCTTGATGGTCCCAGTTCTTTTAGTCTCTTCTCACCAATTCCATTTCCTGTTCCCTATGTTATTACTGTAGTTTTTTGTCAAAGAAGTGTTGTTTTTCAGAAAATTACACAGTTGTCTTCTGACAGGGTTTTAGGTAATATATTGTGTTCCATCTTTTCTACTACAGAGGTTATATCATGGTTTTTTTGTTTTGTTTTGTGATCATAGAAAGGTGGTTGGGACAGGAAGATGCGTCTCCCACCCCATATTGGTTAACCAGGATTCCATGTCATGTAACAGCGGATTAGCTGGTCTCCAAACTGATGGTGCTTCACACCTTTAAGCTTTCTATTTTACTCTCTAATTTTGGTTTTTAAAGCCAGAACCGCTGTTTTGTTACTGTGTTGTTAGGAGGGAACAATTGCACATCATTGTTTGGGTTGCCTGGTTCCCTGGTCTTTGATTAACTCTCAGGTGAGAAGTCCAAATCAGTTGCAGCTTTGTCCTGACACGGATTTGGAGGACAGGCTTCTGAGTTCTGTTCGGCAATTCTGTGTCCACACCCCTGATGGATAATAGCTTGCTGTGGAAACAGCTCTCTGATGTCCCTTACACATGTGCTCACACACGCACGACAGCTGGGTCCTGAGGAAGAAGCTCTTGAAGAGGGAGTTCATCCTCATGCAGATGCCTGCCTTTGCAGCAAAACCCACAGGCTCTGAAAGATAGAATTAGTGACTTTTTTTTTTTCCCCCAAGAGGCCTCTCAAAGCTCTTAAAATAAACCTTAAAAAATCTGGTACTCAGAACCTCAGCTCTGAAAGCAGACAAATTGCAAACCTGGTACAGCCAGACTTGCCTTCTCTGATCTTTTTCTGTTTTCTCTCTCAATTTATTTTAATATTTCCTTTCATGATCTTAACCTTTCAGAAACTTGACTCAGGCCTTCCTTGCCAGCTGCTGGCAGGAGAAGCAGCAGGACTTCCGATCCTAGTTTTTGTGCCTTACATTTCTTCTGTGTCCCCTTGCTTTGCTGCCCTAGATTTTCACTGGCCAGCAACCTGAGTTATTGTGATGTGGCTTTGGAGTATGGATGGTGTAAGTTCTGGTTTGGTAATCTGTGGAGAATCTAGAAAGCAGTTCTAAAATTTATTATTATTATTATTCTGAGACAGGGTCTCACTGTGGATTCCTGACTGGACTAAAACCTGCCATGTACACCAGACTAGCCTCAGACTTGCAGAGATCTTCCTGCTTCTGTCTCCCAAGTGTTGAGATTAAAGGCTTGTGTGATCACAAATTTTATGCAAGTGCTGCTAAATGGGCAATGCTTCATCCCTGCCCCATCAGTGTAGTCTTTTGTTTCCTTTGCCCCTCTAGCCTCCATGAGCCCTGTTATCAGGGGAAATAGCAAATTCTTTACTTTGATTAATTTGGAGTATTAGCCTATGAAGTTACAAAATATCATGTCAGAGCAAGATGTCAGGGAGGCTCCTTGCAGTTCCCGTGGAGCAAGTTGACCTTTCAGTTAATTTTTTCAACGTCTTTGGGGACCCGTTTGAAAAGAGCTCAAGCAGTAATTAGGACTAAGCAAAGAAAATGAATGTGAAGCCAGAATGTTTAATAAGACTCTTTAAAGCTCAGTACCTCCCGATACATAATAAACAGGAGTTTGAACTTTGTTCTCTTATTCCCCCCACCCCAACTTTGACTTGAGGACTGTCTCAGATTTTCTTGTGGTAGAATAAGAATCTGACTTGTAACAGCCTGCTAAGACCCAGATGGGAGACACTAAGGTGGACTGCCTTCAGGTACTGCAGATTCTTCATCTGGGAGGAGGTAAGCCTGATCACCCGTCTACTTCCAAAGTTTTCAAGGATTAAAAATTTCCCAATGGTTCTTTGTGAGGAGTGGAAGAAATTTTCTGGACAGTTGTTAGAGTCTCTGAGACTTTGAACACTGTAGAGACTTCAAACCAAAGATGTGTGGCTTTTTCTCTGGTCTTTTCTAAGGTCTTTATAGTGATGGTGGCAGGCCCTACCCCTAGTTCTTCCGAATCAGGTAGGCACTTTGATACAGTGCGGAGCTTTCGGGTGTGGTGGAGAGGTGGAGGCAGAAGAATAAGGTATTCATGACCAATTTCAGTGTGTGCCCATGCCCACGCCCACAGGGGCCAGAAAAGAATGTTGGAGCTGGGAGTTATACAGAGTGTGCTGCTTAATGTAGGTTCTGGGCCAGAGCTCAGGCCTCCTGAAAGAGCTTCGAGTGCTCTCCATCTGTGAGCCGCCTCTCGAGCCCACTCAAGCTAGTCATTAAGAAAGGGGAAGGGAAGGGGCTTGGGGGAAAGGTGAAAGGGGGGAACCTAGATTTCAGAGTCAGTTCTGCTTTCTAATTCTGGCTCTGATTAACATTGTGACCTTGGGGAAATGGCTTAACCTTTCTGAGTCTGTTTCCTCACTTTAGTGGGTGGGTACTGATGGTCCTTATGAGGTGTGGTCTGGGTGAATTAGTACATCCTGGGAAAATACCTTGCATGTTAGCTCTCATTGTGGTTTGGGGAGACAGATTTGCTGTGGCTGTCCAAGTTGGCATGTTAGAAACTTAATTCCCGGTGCAACAATGCTGAGAGATGGAGTCCTGCCCTCAGGAGTGGGTTACTGATTAAGGGGTAAAGTTGACCTTTTTCCAGCTGTTTCTGCTCGCCAAGTGAGGACACAGCAAACAGGCCCTCACCAGGTCCTGAATTCTGAATTTTAGGCTTCCCAGCTTCAAAACTGTAGGAAACCTGCTCTTTATGAATTATAGTCTTAGGTATTCTGTTATAACAGCCTCATATGGACTAATATCCTTCTTGGCAAGAGAAAAGACGGTGCAAAGTAGCTAAAGGGAACTTTGAGAAGATAAGGGCTTGGAGGAAAAGGAAAAGCATCCAGCAAAATGAAAAATGGAGAATTCTAAGAATTCTAATTTGTTAGCTGCTGTTTTACTACCTTAGTAAATTCTAGGCCTTTTCTTTGTCAGTTTATGAAACTGATGTGTTTTAGGAACTGCAAACTGATCTTTCACAAAGAGTCAATAATACAGCAGCCATGGTGTCCTCTATCAACAGAACACCATTACATTTTACAAAACATTGCTGTGTTTGTGACTTGCCTGCCTTTTTTTTTTTTTTTGAGATGGCCTCAGTACTCTAGGATAGGATGATCGTGAGCTTCAGCTCTTCTTGCCTCTCCTTCTAATCCCACCCCTTGGGATGATAGGTGTTTACTACTACACATAGTTTACTGTGAAGTGTTACAGATAATTAAAGCTGCACTGTACTTGTCAAAATTGCTTCAAAAATGTATTTTAGGACGTTATACCTTTGTCCTGGCACATTATGCTCATTAACTTGTTTATTAATTCCAGAGTGGGTTAGCTTGAGGCACCTCTATGCCAGTCTACTCAATACTGGCACTCAACCTGAAAGCTTCCAGAGAGGGGCCACCTAGTATTCCTTGGAGTCTAAAAGTAGTCAGCAGTAATCTCTTTGGGGGCAGAAGGGAAGGAGAACTGCCTGGGGCTGATACTCCTCCCCACACACGTCTCTGTGGAGAATGAATTGTGGACTAGGTGGAGCAAACATCACAAGCCAGGAGCTTCTGCATGTGGACAACAGTTAAATGCCAACAAAGTTAGGCAGTTGCACGTGCTGTCACATGATGGATGTTGGATGCTCTGTGTATGTATGCTCTTGAGAACACCAAGAAGTTGGTTCAGTCTCTGCTAGGTGTCAGCTGTGGACGAAAGGGGAGGCTCCTCTGCGGGCCCCGCAGTGGAAGAGCTGTCAGTCCTGGTGCTTCAGACCGTGGCAGAGGCACTCACAGCCGGAGCAGTCTGCTGTTTGCAGAAAAGGAGCCACACGGTGCTCAAGAATGCAAGCTTGGAGTCACAGGATCCAGGGTCAGAACTGGCTTTATCACTTGCTCTAGATTCCTGTGGCTGCTGTGACAACAGAGATCTATTTTCTTAGAAGAAGTGGGTATTACTAGCCTGAAAACCAGATGTTGGCAAGGCTGTATTTCCTCTGGAGGCTTAGGGCAGATTCTGATCCTGGTTTTTTTCTGTTCCTAGTGGCTTCTAGTGTTTCTTGGATAATGGCCACATCACTCTTAAGTCTTCACAGGTCTCATTTTTTAATCTTTTTTTTTTTTTTTTTTTTTTTTTTGCTTTGTCTTCATTGTCACCATCCTCCTAGTTTTTGTCAAATCTTACTCTGCCCCTCCCCCCTTTTTCTTCTCTTTTAGAAGAAAGCAGATTTATTGAGTATACTACAAGAATGTAGCAAGCGTGGCAGTAACAGAAAAACCACCTGCCTGAGACAGTAGGCTGGGGAACACCCAGAGATATTTTGGAATTCCTCTGTTTTAGCTAGAGTTTGGGAAATCCCTCAACCTCATGCTATTTCCACTATGCAAATGAGGGAAGTCCTGGCTGGCTGATTATTTTGTTCTAGGTGGAGGTTGGGTTTGTAGAGTGTACTCTTGACTGTAGTAAATTGTACTGTTAATTTTATTGACAGTGTTTAGTTATTCATTCCACTGCTTCCGGCTTGACTGGAACCAAGCCACAGTTTTCTTTGGTGGGCTTCCTTTTTGGACCAGGCTTATCTTGTAGAATTCCAGAAAAGGATTTGTTTCCTTTCTACACTTTCAATCATGGCCTCCTCCTTCTTTTTTTTTTTTTTTTTAAATGCAGCAATATATCTTGATCCTATCCATATATTCACCTCCCATTGTCCCCTTCCAATTCTAGTACTTGACCCAGCAACACTTGGCCATGGCTTCTTGCCACATTTCTCCCTGATAAAGCAACAAGCCCAGGCTCAGCTAGTCATTTGCGGGGCTTTGTTTTGTTTAATTCAGTAGCTTTTTGAGCTATTCAGGGATGACACATTAGTCCTTTCTGTCACTTGTTACTCTGACTGGTTCTCTGGGGTGCTATGAAAAGAGAGACATACCTGGGGTACTTTATTAGAAGACCTGTGTTGCCTGGCCAGGGCTCTTAGGGGCATTGAGGACTTGGGTGGTAGGAGCTGAAAGCCTGATCTGGAGGTGGAATTGTTAGGCTCAGTCTGGTTGTTCTGTGGGGCTGTGAGTCTCAGGCAGTTGTCCAGAAGAGATGAAGAAGGGAAACTATAGGTTGGGGGAGCAGCTGCTATAAGGTGTGTAGATTGTGTAGTATCTGTGAACAGAGGGGGGGGGAGAGAGGGGGGGGAGAGAGAGAGATTTCTCTTTCACAGGCTAAGGCTGTCCCAGGCTGTCAGATCCTACCAATAGTTGTCTGGCTAGAGATCCCTGGTTGCTAAGAGAGGAGGACATTTCCACTGCAAGATGTGTTATGGAGGCAGGGTTTCTCAACTCTGAGAACTGTGTGGTTGTCTTGGAGAATAGGATGGCCTTTGGATCTCACCAGAGAGTTGCTTCAGGTCAGAAATCACAGCTCCTAAGCTGCAGTGGAGTCCCAAGAGTCCTGAGACAAGATACTGGGTTGCTCACCTCAGTATGTATTGGAACATGGGGACTAGACATACCCCTCCCCCTCCCCAGGCCTAGCAGCATGGAGATAAGGGGCCAGTTTATGAGAGTGGGTTCTCCTCTACCATGTGGATTCCAGGGATGGAACTCAGGTCAAGATTAAGCAAAAGCACCTTTAATCCCTAACATCACCTTTACTCCCCTAACCACCTTTACCCACTAACCATCACCTTTACCCACTAACAAACACCTTTGCCCACTAACCACCTTCTTTACCCACTAACCTCCATCTTTACCCACTAACCATCACCTTTATCTACTAATTATCACCTTCACCCACTAATTACCGTCTTTACCCACTCTCACCTTTATCCACTAACCATCTGAGATATGATCTCACTAAGGTAGCCCCCCAAAATTAAATAAGTGAATACAATAAAACTAACCTTATATAGAGAAAGAAAAATAGCCCACAAAATAATTCTGTCTTCCCCTCACAACCCAAGAATATTTATGCTTTGCATGGTAAGGCACTCCTGTAATCCCAGCAATTGAGAGGGTGTGCTATTTACTTTATTAACATGACAAACTACAGTTACCTGGAAAGAGGGAACCTCAACTGTGGAATTGCCTCCATAGACTGATCAGTAGAGAATGTTGTAGACTAATGGTTGCTCTGGGAGGATCCAGTGAACTGTTGGCATTACCACCTCTGGGCATATAAGAGTTGTTAAAAGTGCAGCTTGCACAAGCCAAGGGGATCAAGCCAGGGATTATTGTTTCTCTGAGGTCTCTGTTTCCAGTTCCTGAATTGGCTTCTCTCCATCATGGACTGACTGTAAAGCATATATGAAATAAACCCTTTTCTCTTCCATCTTGGTTTTGGTCATTGTTTATCACAGCAAAAAAGCAAACTAGGACAGAGGGTGAGGCAAGAGGATAACTAGTTTGAGAATTTACAGCTAACCTGGGCTACTTGGTATCTTAAAAAAAACCAGGCAATGGTGGTGTATATTTAATCCCAGCACTCAGGAGGCAGAGGCAGGCAGATCTCATGATTCCAGTTTGAGGCCAGCTTGTTCTACAGAGAGAGAGAGAGAGAGAGTTCCATGACAGCCAGGGCTACACAGAGAAACCATGTCTCACAAACCCAAAAATAAATTGAGTAAATAAATACATAGGAAAGAAAGGAATTTTTTGTCATCACACTTGTCTCCCAGCTTGGCCCTTTTGGTACTTGGAACCTTTACTATACCCTCATGGCCACTCCCATTGTAAACAGGTTTCTCCAAGGTTACTTCATCCCAGCCTTCCCTTTTTCTTTCTTGGACTGTGGGCTATTCTTTCAGAGTGTGTTATATCTGAATATGTGTCCCCCCCAAGGGGGGGAACTGAAAGCCTTGTCCCAGCTGTGGGTCTGTGTGAAGAACGGTAGTAATTAATTATGGGTGTGGCCTTGATTCTATAGAACTAGTGATTCTGTAAGAAGAGACACCAATGAGCTTGCGTGCTCGCACTCACTCACTTTTGCTTTGTTTCACTGTGTGCTTTCTTTCATGTTTTCTGTGCATATATTTGGGAGAGGTCATGTTAGGACATTGTAAAGAGACAGCTGTCAGCAAGAACGCTAGGATGAGGTCTTCCTCCAGAAACTGAATTGTCTATAGCCCAGACAGATCTTAAACTTCCAGCCTCTAGAATGCTGAGAAAATAAACGTTTGTTATTTAAGACACTAGTCTTTGGTAGTTTCTTGTTTTAGCTGAAACAATTAATGTAGGGAGATATAATCTGGCTTTAAAAAAATCATCTGCTTGTGCCTAGATATTTAGAAATAAGCAAGGATATAAAATTAATCTTAGTTATTCAAAATGGCCATGTTGTTGTGTTCCTGTGGATATTTGTAACTCCATAGTAAACAGAAGAATATAAATTTTTACAGTGGTATTTAGTGTCTGATAGCTATTAGCCAAAAGGTAGCGGTCCCTGGTGAGTTACTGTGAATACACTTTATCTGTTCTGCTATCTGCTGTTTCATGAATGCATCCTGGAAGCATCCTGTCTTGTTTTTCATACTTGTCTTCTAGTGAGAATTGTTCTGATTTGCAGCTTCAGAGGATAATTACAATGTTCATTAATTTCTGTTCTTTTCTTCCCATTTATTTCTGGTTCCTTGAGAAAAATTTCCCCTCAATCTATACTAACAGTTGTAAGTTCCTTCATTAAAAGGGTGTTTTACAACTCTGGTTTCTCTCTTGGCATGGTAGTGGAAAGACTGTGTCAGCACCTTCTCATAGGAGAAAAGGTCTCTCTGGTATGGGCTAAATTGATTAAGAGGCTTGAAGCAGGAAAGGCAGGCCTGACCTCAAGCTACACTGGAGAATTTATTGTTG
The DNA here is from genome assembly GCF_907164565.1 of Psammomys obesus. NCBI lineage: Eukaryota > Metazoa > Chordata > Mammalia > Rodentia > Muridae > Psammomys > Psammomys obesus. The sequence continues at coordinate 1,313,700 of NW_026596069.1, forward strand.
TTGTTATATTGGAATTTCTGAACAGGAGAGGATTATTTTGTTTTCATACCAAGGACATTAATCATACATGTTATGTGCAGGATATTGAGCATGGTGTTATAGGAAACATGACTCTTGGTTCATATTGATTAAATGAATGGATAGCTATATATAGAGTAATTTTAGCATTCAGAGACCCAAGGACAGGCCCATAGGGTCAGTGCCTATGCTAACTCTTCCTGGAATGTAACAGAACTGAGAACATCCATGTGGGGGCTGCTGTTCTAGTTTCATTTCTGTTGCTATGATGAAATGTCCTGATGGAAAGCAACTGAGGGGTTTATTTGGCTTACAATTTGAGGTTACACTCAATTACAGAGGGGAGGTCCAGGCAGGAACTCAAACAGCTAGTCACATCACATCCATGGCCAAGAACATAGAGAAATAAGTACACCAGTGCTGCCTTTGTTCTGCTTTAGACCCCCTGCCAAGGGAATGGTACCATCCACAGTGGGCTAGGTCTTTCTGTATCAGTTAATAGTCAAGACAATCTCCCACAGACATGCTCACAGGCCAACCTGATCTAAACAGTCCCTCAATTAAAACTATTACCAGGTGATTCTAGGCTGTGTCGAGCTGACAGTGGAAACTAAGCCAAGAAAGCAGTAAGGACAAAGGCTATGTAGAGGATGGCTCATCACACTTTTAATTTTTCTTGGTATTTTGCCCATTTATGTCCATTCTTTTTTTTTTTTTTTTGAGACAGACTCTCTCAAGGTTGGCCTTGAATTTGGGTATGTAGCTGTTGATAGCCTTGAACTTCTAGTCCTCCTCCACCTCTTCCTCCTCTTCTCCTCCCTTCCCCTTCCTAAGTGCTGGGATTACAGGTGTGTCATAGCTGGGCACAGTGGTGTATGCTTGTAATCCCAGCACTCAGAGAGGCAGAGGCAGGCGGATCACTGTGAGTTTGAGGCCAGCCTGGCTTACAAAATGAGTTTAGTACAGCCAAGGCTACACAGAGAAACCCTGTCCCTAAAGGAAAACAAAAACAAAACCCCAAAACAAACAAACAAAAACCAAACACAGGCGTGTCACATCATACTCAATTCAGGCAGTGTTGGGAATTGAACTCAGGGCTTCACACATGCTAAGCAAGCACTTTACCAACTGAGCTACACCACTGTTGTGTATAAATGCAGATTTTAAAATAAATACTAAGTGATCATTTAAGACTGTTGATAGTTCAAGGTCAGCTTAGGATAGGGCAGAAGCAAGAATATCTGTGAAAGATGCCAGAGAAAAGAACTGAAGAGAATGCGAAAGCAGAAGCCAAAAGAAATTTGAATTAAATGGAACAAGTAGAAACCCAGAGTGGAAAGTCTGATCTGGATTCGAGACCTTGGGGGTTGTGGAGAGATACTGGGAAAATTCCTGTCTGTGAGATGGAGAGAGACATGAATAGTTAGCTTGGGACGTACTGGGAAAACTGGGTTAATTATCAGGCCACTTTTGCCATGCCTCCTCCATTCTGTATGTCTCTCTGTTATGGTACTTCTGATACTACGTGTGGAGTATTCTTGTAAATAACCCTTCTGTCTTCTAAAAGGCATGAGGGGCCCTAGTCTGTATCACAGTTACTGAACAGTGTCCATTGCTTAGCAAGAGCTGCGTAGACTGCCGGTGAACATAATTCAGAGTCTGCGCCTGTTGTCCGTTAAGGGCAATGAATTGTGAGGGCTTAGGGTGGTGGTGGTGATGTTGGCAGCACATACAGAACTGGCTTTGGGGGGTGAATCAAGACAGAATAGAGAAGTAAGGCTGGCTTTTCCTTTGTGTCAGTTGGCAAGGTGGTCAGTCCATACTGTTAGGGATTTAGTTAGGACCACACACAGAGTGGAGTGTGGTCCCACCCTTAAGAACCTCACAGTCCACCTGGGAGAAGACCAGCTGAAAGAGCAGTGCACTATGGTGACAAAGACAGGTGCTCTGACAGCATTCACTCTCCTCCAGAGGAGAGGATTGGAGAAGCATGGAGGAAACACCTTTCAACCTGAGCAGGAGTTTGCCAGGTGAAAACTAGAAGGAAATGGTATTGCAACCAAAGGGAGCAACATGTGCAAAAGCCTGCTGGTGAGAGAGAGACAAGGTGCTGTGCAGCAGCAGAGAAGAGGCTGTGCAGGGAGAGTAAGGCGCTGCAACTTTGATTGGGGCTGGGGTGCAGGGTTGGAGTGTAGACTTTGGTCCGTGTGTTGGTTCTCTGGATAACAGAATTTATAGAATGAATCTCTGTAGTTATAGGAAGGGGATTTATTAGAATGGTTTAAAGGCTGTGGTTCAGTTCTTCTAACAATGGCTGCCTGTGAACAAAAGGTCCAAGAATCTAGTAGTAATTCTTTCAGTCTAGGAGGCTGGATGTCTCAGCTGGTCTTCAGTATGTGCCAGAATTCTGAAGAAGTAGGCTCTAATGCCAGTGAAGGAATGGACTTGTTAATGAGGAAACAGGAAAAGAGTAAAAATTCCTTCTTTGGGTGATTCCAGCAGAAGGTGTGGCCTGGATTAGAGGCAGGTTTTCACACCTCAGACGATCTGGATTAAAGGGGTGTCTTCCCTGCTCAGAGATCCTGATTAAAGGGTGTCTTCTCACCTCAGAGTCAGATTGTGAGTGCATGGTCCTACTTCAAATTAAGCAAAAATCACTCACAGGTGTGCCCCATTAGTTATTTCCAGATGTAGTCAAATTGACAATCAAGAATAGCCTTCACAATCTGTATTTTTTTGGATCATAGGAAAATACAGGTTTTCAATAGGGTGGGGGACGTAGGGTCAACTGTATGCAGTGGCTATTGAGTGATCCATGTAATCAAGGTGTGTGTACATCCGCCGATCTTGATATCTAAGATCCTTTTGACAGAGTAAGGAGGGCTACCTGTTTTTTCCCAGATTGTCACCTGCATGTGGGAGTCTGAAACAGGAGAGAGTGGCCTGCCACAGGCCTGGGGCCTGGTGTTTGATCTCAGCCCTGTAGCTCAAGGCAGTGCTGCTGAGCACTGGGTGTTCCATGAGAGCCACTGCTCACACCTTCTCAGCTCTTTCTGCCCTCCGCTCACTGCAGATGCCTGCTTAAAATTCCTCAGCCATGCGCTCTACAAATTGAAAAATTTTACAACAATGTCATATCAACAGAAGAAGTCTTGAAAAGCAAGACTGAGAAATAAAGACCTCTCTGCCTTTTCTCCCTGCAAGGGAGTTTGAAAAATATAGAATTTCTAAGTTTCATGTTAAATATCCTTGGGGTTTTTTTTCCTCTCCTTTAAAAAAGTTTTTTTTTTTTTCCTACTAACTAAAAATCCAGCAGAGACGCTTGTGGGAAGATAATTCCTTTTTGTTGGAGCTTACGTTCCATATTGTGAACTTTTTAATTTTCTTTCATCGGCAGTGGGTTGGGACCCAACTGTGTAGCCACTGGGGCTCAGCACAGCCCTGTTGTTGGGCCAGTAATCTCTGGGAATCTCTGTTTTTCCCTTGTACCTACCTAATGAAAGCCAAATTAAATCAATTTTTAATCAAGGAAATGAATGACAGGGTTTTCCTTACAAAAGAAATCATGAGGCTCCAAAGTACTAGATACATTAAAAAGTGAAGTTTTTATTTTCATTGTGTAAAGCCTGGCATAATGTCAGGAAAACAGGAGGTGCTGTTAAAGACACATTCAGAAAGCTGCCGAGCCAGGGAGATCAAGGGGAAGGCTTGTCTCTCTGCTCTTTCGTTTCACAGTTTGGGCACACCTGTGTGCTCCAAGCATTTTGCAGAGATAGTGTTTAGAGGCGATGGGTAAAAGAAAGGTTGTTTGATTAGGATCTTCTTCCTCTTCTGTGTCTTCTCCTTCTGCTACCTCATTCTGCTGTGTGTTCATTTTTTTTTCATGCATTTGTTCATTCAGTATATATTTATTTCTTCTGAGGTTCTATGAGGATCAATTTCAAGGACTAGGGTGAACAGAACATTTCCATTGAGTTGGGGTTGAGAGACATGTTTAGTTAGATCTTCCCTATATTTTGTCTTTTATTTTGGAAAGCAGAGTTCCAGAGTACTATTGATACCAGCACCCTTCTGAAAATTGCCTTCTTACATCTGCATTGGCAGAGGCAGATGTTTCCACCTATTGATTTTCCTTATGGCACTGTAGGACGGAGGATGAAGTAGGAACGGAGACTTCAGCCCAGTGGCTATCCTTGGGATTTGCCTCCATGGCCAGTGAAGGGTGAATGTGTCAAGCCAAGCTCTCTTTGCTTGGGATTTGAGTTCCATCACCATAGGCCTCACTTGTAGGTTCTGGGCTCTTAAAGCAGTGACGTTTCTAAAGAATCGATTCAGAGCCACATCTTCCCTGAAGCCTCTGGTGTCTATTGCTGCTGAATGGGCTCTGTGACTGCTTTTATTTATCTGAAGAAAAAAGGGATTTGTTTTTGTTTTTGTTTTGTTTTTTGTTTTTGTTTGTTTGTGTGGGTTTTTTTTTTTTTTTTTTTGAGACAGGGTTTCTCTGTGTAGCCTTGGCTGTCCTAGAACTTGCTCTGTAGACCACGCTGGCCTTGAACTTTTAAGAACACCTGCCTCTGTCTCCCAAGTGCTGGAATCAAAGGGGCAGCTACTGCTGCCACTGGCAAAATAAAAAATAAAAAATAAATAAATAAATAAATAAATAATGATTGAGTTTTATTGAGAGCAATTTAAAGGGGTTCAGGAGAATGGATATTGGTTATTCCAGCAACTCTGGGTTGAGCAAGTAAAAGCTTCGTGACTCCTGCTTCCTCACTGTCATGTTCCACCTGAGTCTGACCTATTGAAAGCCTCTAGGGGCTGTGTTCAGCCAAAACATGAGAATGGCTTCCAGCAATTAGGGATTTGAACAGGAACACTGGGAACCAGAATGGTTGGTAAATAAACTGATAGTAGCTGATAAGTATGGATAGAAGGAAGGGAAAGGTGGTCTCCAGAGCTCATGTGTTTCTGACTTGGGTAGGATAGCTAGGTGGGTAGCTCTTGAGGGGGAGCAAGCTTATATAGTGGAGAATAAGGGGCTCAGCTTTGGACTTGAGTGTGAAACATACAGGAGGAGACCATAGTAGGATTATTCTCCAGGGAGAGGCAGCATGAAGGTTATGTTGAAAATCTTATGTTGCTTCCATGTTCGAATTAGTCACTATAGTATGTCTCTGTGGTAGGTGAAGTGATCCAAGTCCAAATTCTGTTTACCGCCTTCTTCTATTAAAAATAGAAGCTGAGGGTTTTTAAGAGGTAGCCACTGAATTACAGGGCTAAGGAATGAGTTCATGGGCAGAGTTCACATAATAGAATGATCCATTTATCTAGATGCAGGCTTTGTTCTGTCCCTCTGTTTCTCCTTCAAGACCATTCTGAAAAGAGAGTCCAGAGATATTCTAGGATGGTGCAATGAGCTATGTGTGCAGAACTTAACAAATGAGTTTTGGATAGCATGGTATTTGCTGTCAATCAGCTTGTTGCTCCGGCATATACTTGTTGAAATAAGTGCATATGCCTAGTTTTGGGTCTCCAGGTCTTCAAAAAGCACTGAGGCTTCTATTTGAGTTGTCCCCTTCATTGTCTCTTGGCTAACCTGTTTTCCACATTCAGTCTTCCCAGCTCACTTCTTTCAGTAAGCCTTCTATGACCCACAGAGCAGGTCTGCACTCTAGCCTGAAAGCGGTCTTTGGCAGGGCCCTTTAAGCTAGTGTGTCCCTCGCTCTTCTGGGAGCTCCTAGAGTAGAATATCCCTGTTTGTTTGTTCTTTGCATCCTCAGCATCTGGATCATATTTAGGATGTGCAGGCCTTGACAAACACACATGGAAGGAAGTGTTATCATCCAGTTGGATGTGTTGACAACTGGATATGAATGTTCCATTTAAAATAATTTTTTTCATAATGTATGAATTTTTGCTCTTCTTATTCCTATTGGGTTCCTATTGGGAGGGTGAACAATGTCTTTGCAAAAAATACTCTTTTGGGATTGGCCTAACTGTTAATTGCTTTTCTAGGGTTGAGATGGCTTTTGTGTGGGTGTAAGCCTCAGGTAGTAAGTGGACTGTGCATCAGTGCTGTGTGGGCACAGTACTTCTTTGTGTTTTTTTGGATGCTCTCCACATTTCCATGAATTACAAGCCAAACATCTGGCTTCTCTGAAGCCAGGGCTTATGTCTCTGTGGGTTGTTTATGGGAGTGTTTGCCTTTCATGGTGAGAGCCTGCAGTATTAACCAAACTTCCCGAACCTAGTATTTTCTCCTGGCATTACCAGAGGCTGCCTGCTACTGCCTGAGCATGACCACAAGAGGAATCTGAGATGTGAGAGGCAGAATGGAATAATTATGAAGAATGGCTTCTCACCTGGGGAGGACAAGCTTTTTAGGCAAAATAGGTGAAGGTGTAGGGAGGGACTGAGCAGCAGAAACAAAGTAAAATCAGCCAGGACTGAGGTGGCTGCTCTGTCGGGATGCCAGGGTAAACTGAGGTACTTGTTACAAAGTTGAGGCAAGGAGAGGACTGGGCATCTCTCATAACCCTGTTGCTCTTAAATGATGTTATCCGAGGGCTGGAGCACTGGCTCCTCTTCCAAACAGGTGATTTCTAGCACCTATGTGGTAACCATCCAGTTCCAGAGGATCAGACTCATTCTTCTGTCCTCCACAGACACCAGGCACACATGTGGTACACAGCCATACATACAGGCAAAACACCTATATACATAAAATAAAAATTAAAAAAATGATGCCTTATTTATGACCACCTGGGGTTGGGTCATGACATGCTTTCTGATTGTACCCAGAAATACTCTTCCTAAAAGCAGTTGGTATAGTGGACTGTTTCTAGGATGTGTTTACCTTGGCAAGTAAGGCTAAGCACGCACACACACACTCACACACACTCACACACACACACACAGTGCTTGTCATTCTTTGTCAGCTAATCTAGTTCATTCAGAAGGCTAGCTGGCAAGCCATCTCCAAGCTTACTGTGGCAAGAGAGACTCAAGGGTCCTGTTGGCATCCCCATCAGAAGCTTGCTCATTGGAACCCAGAATCCCTTTGCAAATTCCAATTGTGGATGCTGCTGTTGGCTAGCTGTTCCTTTGTCAGTTGCAGGCTGTTGACTCCTGGCAGGCTGGGATTTGGTTGGTGGTATCTTGCAAGGCCCCTTGACCCTGCCTGCTGTCACCAATCTTGCTGTGCATCCTCGTTCACATGCATGAATATTCCTTGATATACCACTCTTAAAACAGTTACCAGATGGGGACAGAAACTCTCTTGGGGTTATGCGTGCTTTTAAAAAAACTACGCTTAAATAAATAAATAAATTGTAGCTGCCTTTGGTGCTTTTCCATGCTTAGAATCTATGTATTTGTCGTATTCTTGCTGCCCTGTGGAGACCAGCAGAGCTGTAAAGAGAGACAACCTTGTTAGGAGACTCTGGAAGAAAACCTGGGTAGCTCTTAATGCACCCCCTGGGTATGCATCCTCCATTACTTGCCAAGGTCGGTGTTTGAATGACTTCTCAGAGCAGGCTACTGTTGTCCAAAGACTGTAAGTAACTAATAAGGGATGTTTGGCCTCCAACTCTGAGATCTGCCTCCCAAGTGCTGGGATTAAAGGCGTCCACCACCACCACCTGGCTAATTGGTGTTTTAAAATACTGTTCCTTGAACTCAAGTTTAGTTACTGTGGTTGACATCGATGCTGGACAGATGCAGGTTCAATGTTGAGGCATGGCATATAGTTGAACACGGACTCAGAGAAGAAGTGACGACACTCAGTGTACAGCTGCTGACATAATTCAGCTGTTTCCTGAGCTGATTGCTCTCCTCTGTAGTGCTGATGCAGTGGATTGTTAATGGATAAGCTCTCGCTGTGCCAATCAGGGTTTCAGTGAGGCCATTTGGATAGTTGGAAATAAACTCTGAGATTGGGAGGACATTTAAAGCTTGAAACTAATACCATATTCTCCTTTGGTCCTAGTGTAGGACCTAAGCTTTAGGGTGTGCTTTGATTTGAGGGCTGTGTTCCCATCACTTAGGGTAGTAATGAAAGATCAAATATTCAAAGTTTAAGTTCCCATTTTCAAATTGGATTTGTCTTTCTGTTGTTGAGTTGTATTATGTATTATATTCTTTTTTTTTTTAATCCAGTTAAAATGTTTCTATGTTTATCAGTGTTTTGCCTGCGTATATGTTTGTGTGAGGCTGTCATATCTTGGAGTTCCAGACAGTTGTGCTCTGCCCTGTGGAGCTGGGATTTCAACCCTGGTCCCCTAGGAAGAGCAGTCAGTGCCCTTAACCACTGAGCCATTTCTCCACCCCCTGATACTATATTCTTACGGGATATGATCTGCAAACATTTTCTGCTCTTCTCCCCAGCCCCATCTCCCCGTTGCTGGGCATAAAAAGCCCTGGCCTCTTGCATGCTGAGGGAGCACTTTACCAACCTAGCTCTATCTCCAAACATTTTTTTTTCTCCCAATCTTGATTATTTTTTTTTTATGCAGAAAGGTTTTTGAAGATAAAATTTTAAAATAATTTCTGTGTCTTTATAAATGTATGTGTGCATGTGTATGTGTGAGGCCAGAAGGGAGTGCTGGATCCCATGGAAGAATTACAGGTTCTTGTGGGTTGTCTGGAGTACTGGGACCTGAGAACTCTTGTTCTCATGACTGAGGAGCAAATGATTTTTATGATTGAGCTATCTCTCTAACAACATGTTTTTAATGTTATTAAAGTTCAGTTTACCTATTTTTCTCATATTACCCATGATTTTGGTGTTATATTTGAGAAACAATTGTCAGATTAGCCTCATAAAAGTTTTCTTTAAAGAGCAGTATAGTTTTTAACTTTTAAATGTAGGTCTTTGATCTATTTTCAGGCCTTGTTAAAAGTCAGTTGAGGGGCTGGTAGGATGGCTCAGTTGGTAGAGGTCCTTGTAAAGATTTATAACCTGAGCTCAGTCCCTAGGACCCATGATTTGGAGGGAGAGGACAGGCTCTCCCTTGGGTTGTCCTCTGACTGCCACACATAGCCTATGGCACAGGTGCTCATATACATGCACACACATGTGTACATGCACATACACGTACACGGACATGCACATGAACGTGGAGAGGTAAACAGAATGTTTCTTAGAAGTCAGTTGCCCAGCATGGCACAATGGCACACGCCTGTAATCCCAGCACTCGGGGAGGCAGAGGCAGGCAGATCTCTGTGAGTTTGAGGTCAGCCTGGTCTACAAAGTTCAGGACAGCCTTGGCTACACAGAGAAACCCTGTCTTGGAAAAAAAAAAAAAGGTTAGTTGCCCATAGATGGTTGTATTCTGTCCTCCCAGTTTGTTTCCATTGGTTTATATGTTTATCCTATATTGGTCCTTTATTTTTTATTTATCTTTGTAGTAAATTTTGAAATAGAGACTTGTAAATTCTTCAGCTTTTGTCTCCTATTTTGTTCTTTTTCGGGATTGTATTTAGGGTCTTTTAAAATTCCATGTGAATTTTATGAATTTTTTTTTTCTGTGAAAAAAATGCCACTGGGAATTTGAGAGGAATTTTGTTGACTCTGTGCATTGCTTTGTGTGGAACTGTCATTTTGACAGTGTTGAATCTTTTAATCCACCCCAAGATGTCTTCCTGTTTATTTAGGTCTTGTTAATTTCATTAGCAGTGTTTTACAGTTTTTAGCTTGTAGTCTTTCACCTTTTTTGTTAATTAATTTCTGAGTATTTTATTCTTTTTGGTAATATTTTAAGTGACCTTGCTTTCATCCCTTTCAGTGTTTTGTTTGTTTTTGAATTGTGTATTCCTGTCAGTGTCTTTGTGGGTCAGTGAACTGAGGTGCTCTTGGAGGTCAGCGCTCTTGGCGTGCTGGAGTTCCAGGCAGTGGTGAGCTGCCTAATGTGGGTGCTGGCGCCCGCATGCGGGTCCTCTGAAAGAGCAGCGTGTGCTCTTACCCGCTTAGCAGTGAGCCAGCTCCAGCCTCATTCTCCACTTCCATTCCTTTTTGGTTAGTTCACCGCTGGTGTATAAAAACACAACTAATTTTTTTCCCTTCATTTATGAACTCTAGCAGAATCTTTGGTTGATTTTCTAGGTTTTTTTTTTTTTTTAATTTTAATTTTTAAACATATAGGACCATGCTGTGTTCACATGGAGATAATTTACCCTCTTCTTTTCTGTTATAGACACCTTTCCCCTAATTGCACTGGCTGTTACTGTGCTTTTTAGAAGTGCTCAAAGCAGTTTTCTTGTGCCAGATTTTAGCTGAAGGACTTTCCGTCTTTATCAAGGAATATTGCATTAGCCATAGGTTTTTCATACATGTTCCTTGTAATATGGTGAAATTCTATTTTGGTTTACTTTGTTTAGTTACCGTGAAAGAGTATTGGATTTTGTTAAATGCTTTTCCTCTATCAGTTGAGATGATCATGTGCTCCCACTTTGGTCAAACTTCCTAGGACAAATACGATTTGATCTTGTTGTATAAGCCTCGTAGTATGCTGTAAACATGGTTTACTCATGGTATGTTCAGTATTTTTACATCTGTATGCCTATGGGGGACATGTCATTTTCTTGTAGTGTCTTTGTCTGACTTTAATAGCAAGGTTAGGCTGATCTCATAGAATGGATACGGAAGTGTTCTCTTATGCTTTTGGAAGAGTTTGAGAAGGATTTGAGTATTGCTACCTTTTATATAAATCATTCTTTGTCCCTCTCCAAACATGTAATACAAACTCACTGGCCCATGAGTTTCCCAGGATTTACCTATTTTCTTGTGTAGTTAACATTTCAGGATAAAAGATTGCATTGAGCATAGCTTTCCGTAAATTTAGATGTATAGATCATGGATGTGGCCACACATATTTTGTTTAAACTAGTAATTCATATATATATAATAGCTCTGCTTCTTTAACTCAGTATTTTGAGAAGGGATGCATTTGAGACAGGTCTCACTGTGTAGCTCTAGCTGGCCTTGGACTTCATCGATCCTTCTACTTCTGTCTCTTCAGTAATATTTTAAGTACTTATTTTCATTGATCTCAATAGATGTTTTTTTTTAAATTAATTTTTGTGTGTATAGGTGTTTTGCCTGCATGCATGTCTGTGTACCACATATGTGCCACTGCCAATGGATGCCAGAAGGTGTTAGATCCACTAGGACAAGAATTACAGACAGTTGTGGGTTCCCATGTGAGTACTTGGAATTGAATTCAGGTCCTCTGGAAGAGCAGCCAGTACTCTAACTGCTGAGCCATCTCTCCACTCCCCTAAACAAATTTTCAAATGGCTAATCATTTGCTAGTCTATGATTTTTTAAAAAACATTTTTGCTTTTTCTCAATTAATGGATTTTTTTTGAGTGCTAGTTAGTGTTGTACCTTGAAGATACAAAGAGTAGGTTAGGTAGACAATTATCCCTAATCCTGTGGATTTGCCACTGAGATGGGTTTCAGTTGTGACAAACCTGTGGAATAGACCTTGACTACCCAAAAGGACCCAGATATTCTAGTTCCGTTGTTAGGCTAAAATACTTTGGCTAAAAGCAAATTAGTGGAGAAAAGGGTTTTATCTTACACTTTTGGTCACAGTCTGTCACTGAGGGGAGCCAGGTGAAGAACCGTGAAAGCAAGGCTGCTTGTTATTCCACACAGTGTTTCCTCTGGTCCAGGAACTGTCACTGTCAGGGCAGTACAGCAGAAACTATGAAGGAATGCTGCCTGCTGCCTTGTTCTCTGGCGTACTTGTCCACCTTTCCCATAGAGCCCAAGAATCCCTGCACAGGGAATGGTTCTGCCCATGATGGCTTTCCCACATAAGTTAACAATCAAGACAATAACAGATACGCCCATAAAGTACCTGATAAAAGACAGTTAACTCAGACCTTCTCCAAGTGACACTAGGCTGTGCCAAGTTGACAGTTAGTGTTAACTACTAGACTGTGAGTAGGCTTCCTTCCTTACTCCCTTCCCCTCCCCCTCCCCTCCCCCTCCCCTCCCTTTCCTCCCTCCCTCCTCCTTTCTTTTGACAGGCTCTTATGTTTCTGAGGCTGGCCTAGAATTTAAAGCTGTTTTTAAACTTGTGCTCTTCCTGCTTGCTGATTCTGCTGGGATTACAGTGTCATTGCCCTCCCCCCATTTTGGTCACTTTTAATGTTTCAAACTTTACATTAGCATATACTATACATAAATAATTGATCTTATGATATTTTCATATATGTATATATTGTATTTTTTATCATATTCACCCCATTAACCACCTTATCCCATTTTTTTTTAATAGTCTTTACTAGAACTCAACATATGATCTCCTTTGACCTCAAACTTCCTCCTGTCTCAGTGGTGCTAAGCGTGTGATTATAGGCTCGTAGCACTGTGTCCATCCTTGTCTTGTGAGATGCAAAGGAGACTTTGGCAAAATGGTGGCAGTTCTACCTATAATGACTATCTCAGCAAAGCCCAGGAAGGCTAGTTGGGAGCACGGCAGAGGCAGTTCTGAAATAGGGCTGTAGCAGCAGAGAGGACTGCTGTTTCCAAGGCAGTCTTCTCTGCTTAATATTTTTAGCATGTGGTCACGGCAGAACTAAATGTAGTTTCTGATCCCAAATTGGTAATAAATGTAGATATATAGAGAGTCAGAAACAATGCATTTAAAGCTCCCTTCTCCTTAACTGTGTGCCAAGTGCTGAGTTTAGGTTTCTTTGTTTCTTGGCTGCCTACCCAGCCTCCCACCATCTTTTGGAGAAGGCCCCTAGATTTTCTTTGGGTGTTGGGTGGGATTGTTAAAACCGTGAGTTATGGCTCTCCGAGTTATGTTGAGAGGCATCTGATTTTTTTTGTGTGTTTCTGCCCACATATGTAAATGTGTATGTTTTAAAATTCCTTCTCTCTTTCAAATTTTTAAGGATGTGGTATTATAAATAGCTGTGGGCTCTCAGGCACTTTAAAAATAAAATGTAACGTTTCAGTTACCTGAAGACAGTCAAAGCCAACATGGGTAGTTGTAATTGTTTGGTGGCCTGTCTTCCCATATTGTCACAAACTGTTTTTGCAGGTAAATGCTGTTTTGTTTTGTTTTGTTTGTGGGTGTCCTCTGTAAGTTGAACATCCTAGTTGTTGCTTATCTTACAGTTACAAAGTTATACTTGAGGTGGCTAAAGCAGTGCTTGTTTTCTCATGGTATATCCCCAGGGAACTTTCTTTAAATAACTGTACTATCTGAGCCTCAGATGTGGAAAGCCATATTAGCTGTTAATTGTGAAGAGGATTTTAAACCTCTTGAGGTCAGTAATGACAACTGTGGTATAGTCTGTTCTGTAGAATGTTGTGCAGTAGGCTTAGGATACTGAGGCTATTGCTGAGATTTATCTGTTGTGGGGATGTAGAGATTTGCTGCTCTTGCAGAGGACCTGGTTTCCGGCACCCACATGGCACTGATAACTGTCTATAACTCCAGTTCCAGGTAGTCTGATGCCCTCTTCTGGTCTCTGAGGGCACTGAATGCAAGCCATGCATTTACATACATGCAAGTAAAACACTGATACACATGACAAATAAAGATAAATAAAAATATAAACTGCACCTATATGAATATGAGTGCTTATAACTTACACCAGCACAGAATAAGGTTTGGTTTGTTATTTGGAGCTATGAACTGGAAGTTTTGCCTTCCTTCAGAATCTTCTGGTCCCGCTAAGAGACCCGGCTGTTCTCTGGAAGCCTAGAGGCATTAGGAGAAAGGAAAGATGAATTCTGATCCCTGCTCTGCTGTGGCTGCCCCTGAAATCTTTGATACTCTGTAGAAATAGAAGAGGAATACAGCAGGAATGTAGAGACAGCACTGAGTTGTCCAGAAGCTGGGCTCTGAAGCACCTTTGTGCTTTTGGTCAACTGGCACTGATTCAGAGGCAGTCAGTGTCACTTAGGCTTCAGTATGGTCAAGGTGTGTGGGTAACTTGTGGCTCAGGACTGGGCTCCAAGTAGGAACTAAACTGGGAAGCAGAGACAATCCTGGGTAGCATCAGAATGCTTACTACTTTGCTTTGCTCAAAATATTCTCTAATAATAGACATTTAACTGTAAGCTTTTTAATTTTGTTATGAAAAGGTCATACTATGTAGTCTTAGCCAACCTGGAACTTGCTATGTAGACCAGGCTGGCCTTGAACTCAAGGAGATCTGCTGGGCTCTGCTTCCTGAGTGCTGGGATCAGAGGCTTGCACCACTATGCTCAACTCAGTTACAAGATTCTTTGAACTTTTTTGTCTCAGACACTGTTCTGTATGTTTTGTTGTCTCATTTAATCTCATAACCATACTGATAATTAGTTATTTCCAAGTTTCTTTATGAAGATATTGAGACTTAACAACATTAATCATCTAGCCCGAAGTCACTCAGCTAGTCCAGGGAACCTGAATCAATCCAGAGCCATTATATTGAATAGAGATGAGAGAGAATAGAGTTTCTTGTAACTTTGTCATCATCAGCACAGCTGATCACTCTCAGGCAAAAACGAGGAACTGTTAGAAAGGAGTGCCTTCCTGGCCCATTCCATGCTCAGAGCTTGTCTAGCGGAAGCATACTAACCAGGCTGAGGCTCTTCCCCTCATAGCGTGTGTGTGTGTGTGTGTGTGTGTGTGTGTGTGTGTGTGTGTGTGTTTGGCACAGTAACTTGGACATGATGGAAGTAGGTCTAGCCACAAGAGGGCCCCAGTAGGCTCATTTAAATTTTTCTGTCATGACTTAAAATGTGAGTTTTTATTTATACTATTGCAGAACAAATAAAATGATGGGCCCAGTTTCTGTGGCTGATTTCACAGATCACTGGAGAGCCAGCATGGCCTATGGAAACAGCCCTGGTTCTGGGGCCAAACTGGCTTTAAATTCTCACTCTATTGCTCTCTGACTGCATGAACTCTGGCTAGTTACTTAACCTCTGAATTTTTGTCCCCTCGTGGGTAAAATGAGCGGCATATTAGACCCACCTCAGAGGGTTGTTGGGAAGAGTAAATGAGCTTAGCACTTTGCTCAGAACATAGACAGTGCTCTATAAATGTCGGATGTAGTTCTTATTTGACAATTCATTTTCCTCTGGGATGCTGAGTTATTACATTGGAAAACCGGCAGGGGAAGGAGTGTGGCTGGTGTGTTTCTCTTCCACACCAATTGCTACAGTTGTAATCAGGACAACTAACAAAAAAAACAAAGGATTCTGAGCAGGCTAGGATATGACTGAGGGCTCAGAGTAAGTAAAATCATGTCTGACTCGAGTTTCTCCTTGGAGAATTTGCCTTCCTACCCCATTTTTCTCTGATGGGTGACTGTTCCCTTCCTGGGAATGTGTGAATTGGGACATAACTATATATTATCATAGTAACCTGTTTCATGGCATTGGAGAATCCCTCTAGATACCTTTAGAGTGTGTCTTTTGTTTTGGTTGCTTTGTTTTTTTATACTGAGACTCCAGTGGAATGTTGAAAATCTCTAAACTCCAAAGTGCCTCCATTTTCTTTTAAACGCGTGACTCCTCTTTGAGCAGCCCTCTCGCTGCCTCATTGCCAAATTCTTATCAACTCCTCCTTATTTGGATTGATCTCTTGGCATTGCTGTCTACCCCTTGATATATATATATATTTGTAATTCTCTCTTTTAAAAAATACTTATTTTTATTATTTTTAATCGTGTATGTATGTTTCTCTGCATGTGAATTTGAACATGTGGGTTCAGCTGCCCACAGAGGCCAGAGGGGTCAGAGTTCCTGGAGCTGGAGTTACAGACAGCTCCAAGCTGCCTGACATAGGTATAGGAACTGAGCTCATGGCCTCTGGGGAGACAAGACTCTTACCTGTTGAGCCATCTTTCCAGCTTCTTCTCTTGCTTTCTTTTTATTTTAATTTATTGTTTGATAGTTTTTCCCCGGCACTTAAGAGGCAGAGACAAGTGGATCTCTGAGTTTGAGTCCAGCCTGGTCAACAGAGCAAGATCCAGGACAACCAGGGCTACACAGAGAAACCCTGTCTTGAAAAGAAAGCAAACAAAAAAACAACTTTATAATGTATATAATGTATTTTGATTATACATCCCTCTTACTCATTCTTATCCCCTTTCTGTTTTCTCTGGATTCCTTTTCTTCCCAGCAAGTTTTTCTCCTACTTTTATGTCACTTGTTTGTTTATTATGACTCAGCTTAATTACAGTTGCTTGTAAGAGTATGTGGATTTTGGCTTATTTACTAGAACATAGGTAACTTAATTAGTGGCTATACGACGAAGGAAAAATATCTTCTGCAGTACCGTCAGTATTGCCAGTAGCTCTTTAGCTAGGGTGGGGCCTCGTGAGCCTCTCTCCCATCCATGTTGGAGCTCACTGGCTTAGTCTTATGCAGGTCTTACGCAGGGAACCACAGTGGCTGTGAGCTCCTGAGTGCAGTGGCCGCGTCTCATGTTTAAAAGAGAGTTTCTCAGCACTCCTTGCCCATCTTCTGCCTCTTTTCTGTCTCATCTCTGGCGATACTTTCTGAGTCATAGGAGAAGTGGGAGGAGGGAGGGGGAGTGAGAGAGAGGGAATGAGAGGAGAGGAAGAGAGAGAGGAGAGGGAAAGGGAGAGAGAGAAAGAGAGAGAGAGAGAGAGAGAGAGAGAGAGAGAGAGAGAGAGAGAGATTGCTTGATTCCATTTAGGGAATTAGCATTCAAGAGTACTCAGTGGTCAGTTTTTCTTGGCTCTTTGACCCATATGAGTGCGTTAACTACTGCCTACTGCAGATAGTTTCTCTGGTCAAAGCTGAGACCAGCGCTAATCTATGGAAGTAAATATATATAAAGGCAGTTTGCTAGCAGATCCATTTTGCAAAACAGCAGCAGTAGATTCCCCTCTAGGGTCTATGACCTCTTTAGTCATGAACTTTTGACCAGATTTATAGTACTAGTTAGGAATTCCTTCCTGAGGAGTGAGCCTCAAATCCAGTCAGAAAGCCATTGATTACCACCCCCATATAGCCATGTCACTATTGCCCCAAGGTTATATCTTGCCCTGCAAGCTGGTTTTGTAGCACTCAGGTTCAGTCCACTGTTGGATAAGATACTGATGATGATTCTTTTCCAGAGCACCTTCCAGCAGTCTGAAAGCTAGCCAGCATGAAGGAAATTCTCAGGTCAGTTCCAGCTTGGTTTCTTTATGTCCTCCAACCAATGTGTGATGCCTGTAGCATGAGGGTTTACCGTCTTATTTTGGTGTGTAACCAAGATCAATAACATTAACCTATATTGTTTTGGGTACCTCTGGGGCTTCTCTGACATGGGAAGGTACCTCATAGTTGGCACTGGGATTTTCATTTAATAACTCGTGGCTTCTAGGAGCAGCACTATTCATCCATGCTCTGGTCTCTTGGACTGTGTAATTCTACATACTAATCTTACTGATGTTCTTCTGGTTTCTCAGCCTGATGCCTTCCTTTTCTTAAACTGCAGTGGGCACTGAAGACTATTTTTGCTCTGCTATCCTTTGCACTTTGTCTCCATGAGTCAGTGACTCTGCTTTTGTTGTTTTGGTTTTCATTCCTGTTCTAATGGTACCCAAATCCTTGCCCTACCCATTTTTCCTTTCTTTTTATTTTCAACAGGCATGATGTTACCAGAACCTTCATGGATCTGCTGCTATGTTCTGTGCCTGGTTAAGTGGCTGCCTTGTCATATGGATTTTATCAATCCAAATGAAAACTGAGCCTTAGCTTCCAGCATTCAGATTCTTTGAAGGCTGTGGCCAAACTGGAGAGGGACAGGCAGGGCTTTTTTTATTCAGTCACTTTACTTGTCTCTTGATTGCTCTTAGATAGAGCCATTATCTTTTGTCTCTGAAACTGTAATTTTCTGATAATCTACTTAAGATACTTTCTTGAAAATATGTACTTCATCCTGCTGGAGTGGGCATGAGGTAGCTCATGCCCTTCCACCTCCTGGAGTACAAAGGATTGAAAAGAGTCAAGAATGTGCCTTCACTGCTCTTTCATTTTGTATTATTTCGCCCTCCTTCCAGGGCTCTGGTTCCAGTTGGGCCCATCGAGCTCTCTTGGCTTCTCATGTTCTCTGGCAGAATTGGAATCTGCCCTGTGCTGCTGTTGGAAAGGCCTCTTGGGCTGTCTCTTCAGGACTTCAAGAGTGGCCTCTGACCAGGAAACTTCTGTCTTGGAACAGTCTCTCTTCACTTTTGCTCTTGGCTGCCTTGGATTTAAGAGGAGTCCCTACTCGCTTCATTCTAGGAATGGCTTTTCCACTTGGGGCAAATATAGTACCTGCTGTACAGATGGCCGGCTCTGAGTGCAATCTGGCCGGCAAGGGGGTGAACTGTAGCAGTCAGTCATATTTCCTTTGGTATTCACAGACTCTGTGTTCTGTTCTTTCTTCGCTTTCAGCTTAGTTTGTATATTGGGGGAAAGCCTAGTTGACCACTCCAAATCTATTTTTCTTGTCCTTCAAGTTATTCTTTAACACTCCACTTCTTTTCTTAAGCCTTTGTACATAGCTCTTCCATGTCAGGGCTGTCCTTTCAGTATCCTCTTGCATTTTCATATTTGTCTGCTTAATTTATGTGGCTAGCTTCTGTTTGTGGAGAGGTGAGTGACTGAGTGTGTGTTTGTATGGCTCATAAATAGTAATGAATGTGTCTGTGGGAAGAGCTCATACTCTAACCTTCAGTTTGAAAAGCACGGCATGGTTTCACAGCTGTTCCTGCAGCTGGCAGTTCTGTGTGCTTGGGCCTGACTCTTGAGATGCTAGTATGCCGAGAAAGCTTAGAGCGGGCCATATACAGGTGTGGGGGTTTTCATTAACATGTATTGTCTTCCCCTCCTAGGAGCAGATATGCAACAAAAGCGGTGGGTTAGCTGGAGACTGTGTGGAGCTTGGAAGGGGTGTGGGCTCTAAAATGTGCTTCCTGGGTTCATGGTTGGCTGTGGTGTCAGGGACCACATGAGAGTCTTACCATCTCATTTTGGTGTGTAATCAGGAGCAATAGCATTAGCCTATATTGTTTTGGGTACCTCTCGGGCCTCCCTGACATCCTGTTCCAGTGACTGAGGAATTAAGTATCTAAACACTTCTTATTCATTACTCATTTAATTCTTCTGTCCATTCTTTGAAATTAAAACTCTTATTGTGCCCATTTTATAGATAAAAAGTAAAGCTTAGCAATTTTTAATTTTTATTACATTTATTTATTTTGTATGTTTGTTGATGCATGTATGGCACAGCATGTAGGTGGAGATGAGAGGACAAATTGTGGGAATCCTTTCCTTCTGCCACGTGGGTCCTTGGGATTGAACTCTGATCATCAGGCTTGTTGGCAAGTGCCTTTACCCACTGAGCCATTCTGCTAGCTTTCCAAGATTGTGTTTGAGATCCCGTAGCTAGGAATCTGTCAGTTGTTAAGTTAATCAAATGATGTGGAGCTAAATGTTGCTTATTATTTGCCTATAATTATTCAAGTGGTTTTATTTAATCTACTCTCAAAACTAATAAGACACAAACAACTGTTAAATGTCATAATTGACTTATTTGCCTTGGGCTGGGCAGATATGTTACCTATGCTGTCTCAGTAACCTCACCATCCACCTCCTAGCCCCATCCAATGCCATCTGACTTAACAATTCTTATTGGCCACCTTCCATCATAGTCTTATGCTTGTATTCTTATCTGGGCCTTTCCACGCCATTATTGGAGTTCTTTCTTCCAGGCCCACATGATTCCTTCTCCATGCTAACCCATTGTGGCATCCTACTTCCTCCTCTCTTCCTGTCCTTCTGTCTGTTTCCTGTGATTCTCCTGTTTCCCAAAGCCAGAACCTAGCCAAACCTACCCCATTCTGCCCTGCCCAGGTTTTAGGCCTTTTAATGAACCAGTCAGGTATAAGGTCTTAGGCAGGTTTATACAACAAGGATAGGTGTGACCAGGCAGTAACCAGATCTTGAGGGCCAGTAAGTGGCATCGAAATAGAAGCATCAGACCAACCCCCAGCAGTCAGCATTGATCTTTTTAATGCTATCTGACTTTAAGTCACTGTGCTGTGCCTTCTCCCCAGTCTTTTTTGTCTCTTTACTCTAGTTTCCTTCTTATAAATGAAATGTGAAATTCTTGCCCTTTCACTTCTAGAGGAGGGAGGAAAACAATTATGTTTGTGTATGCTATGGGCAGGGCCAAGCTCCAGGGACACTAAGGGGCTACTGGTACGGCTTGCCTTATACTCGACACTTACATTTCAGGTTCTCTTGTTCACCGGGCTCTGTTCCCATGATTGGGGTCAGCTACTCTCTGTTTGGGTCAGCCAGCTGTGTCAGAGCCTGCCTGGGATCCAGAAGTCACCTGTCCCTCCCTTCACTGGTTTCTGGGTGTCTTCTTTCCATTCTTTTGTTTTCTTTTCTTAGAAAAGCTTAAAGTTACTATAGGTTGTCTTGTTTACACTGGTCCCAGACCTCTCCCCATCTGTCTGAATGGAGTAGAGGACAAAGCAGCATGAAGTACCAGGGAGGTGGCATCTCCTCAGCCATACCCCGAGTACCTGTTCTGGGCGACAATAAACTGACCATACAGATTGTGGAGAGCACCTGGCCTCTGCTCAAGTAGAGGCACCGCCTACAAATGGCCAGATTTGATAGGAGAACTGCCATCTCAGGTACCTAATTATTTCCCTGTCTCAGAGCCCAAGTGTACTGAAGAAAGAGTCACTGAAATAGTTTCCCCTTTTCCGGACTGAGTGGTGCTTCAAGTTGGATGAAGGCCATAAAAATAAAGATTGCTGATGAAGGCCTGTGAAGGCCAAGCCTGATGGGATGGGTTGTTTGGCTGGCCATGCAGGGTGAACCTGGGGCTTGTGGGTGGCAGGTGCTCTGGGAGAGCACTCTGCTTAGGCCTAGTGGGATGCCATGACTTTAGCTTCATGTTCTAGTTTTATTTTGTGGTCTCAGCTGCCTGAGTCCCTGCTTGTGGCTTGAGGATTGTCCTGTCAAAATGCAGCTATGCACTGCTTCCGCTTTGCTTTCTCCCTCTCTGTTGGCTTCAGTCATAGCTCAGGGCAAGCTTTGCCTGCATTCTCTCTACCAAAACCAAGTGTCCTGGCTGTAGGCCAGGCCTTAAAAGACAGACATTTGCCTGCTACATGCTGCAGAGTTTGTGCTTGTTTTCTGGATATCCCTGCAAAGCCTGGAAAACTTACTCCTTTGACCTAACCTCATTTCACCTAGATCTCTCCTCAGTCTTCCCAGCGGCCCACTCCTAACTCCATGCTACTCTCTTTTGCGGAAAAACAAATGGAAGCAATAAATAGGTCAGTGTGTGGTCTTTGTGGTCCTTGAGGGGAGATGAAGGATCCATTTTCAATTGATCTGTAACCCTTTGTATTGGCAGAAAATGTTCCTGCTGGCATGAGTGTGTAGAGGATGGAGGTGATACGGGAGCCCTGTGGGAGCTGCCGTTTCTCTGCCCTCTATTCCCCTTCCTGCTCTAGGAGCCAAGGAAGCTGCTGTGTGTGCATCAGCTGTCCCTGACCTACTGTTCCTCAGTCTCTTCTGGGCCTCTTGTTCATTTGTCATTTTACCCTTGACTTCTTCCTTGTCATTTGTCTTTCCCATTGCCAGTTCCTTGTTTGCCCCTGGCTGCAGGAAGTGAGCTTGTGACTGCATGGGCATGTGTGCATAAGTACTGCCACACAAGGAAGGGGTGGCTTAGTGTGCTGTCTCTTCTTTCCTCCTCTCCGTTCTCTTCTCTTAAGATAGCATCTCGGTTTGTGGGCCAGCAGCCCGGCCTGGAGCTTGCAGTGATTTCCTTGACTGAGCCTTCTAAAGGCTTGGATTGCAGATGTGAGCCACTGTGCCTGATTATTTTCTTTTGTTTTAAATTTTGATAATGTTAGGTTCCTCACATTATCCTGCCTCCCATTTGGGAGTTGTAGAGCTGTGTCCTCTTGAGACCCATCTCCCTGGGTCTCTCTAGTTTCTCTTAATGTGACAGCCCCTTTCCTGTTCATGACATCAGCCAGCCTGGCCCCTTTCTATCACCCTGGACATGGACAGGCACCTGCTCAGAACAGTGCTGTTGCTGTGAACTTATTCTCCATCTCTCAGGGTGATTGGTGCTCCCAGGAAGCCAGAATGCTGGGAGGAACTTGTGTGGCACTCAGCAGTTCCATTTTGTGATAAAAAAAAAAAAAATAAAAATAAAAATGGAGAGGGAGACTGGCAGAAAGCAAAAGCTGTTGCTGCTGGGTGAATGTAGCAGCTATTTTTAGTCCTAAGCCGTTGCTTTTTCGTTTGGCTGTGCTTTTTTAGCACAGTGCTGGTCCAGCAGGGCTGTTTACTTTCAGGGCTGCAGATGTCCTTAGGGAAGGTTTCTGTCTGCCCCTGGGAAGACATGGGCTGGTCAAAGGGCAATAACTTCTGAGAGTACATCCATCTTGCTTCAGTAATGTCACAAAACCAGCAAATCAGAGTAGAGTAAGAGTGGCAGGGGTAGGAGAGAGAAATGTAAACACCACATTCTTCTTGTATACAGAAATCCTTTTCTGTAACTGATTGAGTTATACCACTACCGAATAAAGTGCTGAGTGAGTTGCATCAGCTCACTATGTGTTGGTGGGCACCTGAGTTAGGTCTACTTGTTGAGAACTGTAAATAGTGTCTCTGAATACAGATGTACAAGTAGCTGCTTGAATTCCTGCTTCTTAGTGTCTTTAGGTGTATTCATAGGAGCAAAATTGCTATATAACAATTTTATTTGCAGCTTTTTAAAAGATATCATCTATAGCTTTTTTTTTTTTTAATGTAGTCCAGGATGGCATTAAATTCTTGATTCTTCTACTGGCTTGAATGTAGAGTTTTTGTTTGTTTCTTTTGTTTTCGATTTATTTTTAACTCCAAAGTGTCAGTGTGTGAGTATTGCACACAAGTGTAAGTGCTGCAGAGCACAGAAGGCAGGGCATCAGATTCTGTGGAGCTGGAGTTACAGGTGATTATTAGCTACCTGGCATGGGTACTAGGAATTACAGAAAATTCCATGAGGTTTTGATAGCAATTGCATTGACTTTGTATGTCATTTTAGTTAGGATTGTCATTTCAATAATATTATCTCCAGTCCATGAATATGGGATAGCATTTTTGCCCTTAAGTTTTAAAATTGTTAGCATCTGCTAATACTTACACTATGATTTATTTGTTTGGTGTTTGGTTGTTAAAAAAGTAGTGTAGAAGATTTTTCTGGCTTGGAAAGGTTGAGCCTTGCTAGGTTAGAGGATGTTTGCTGATGCTTTCTGTAATCAGCTATGATAGTGGGCATGGCTAAAAGATGTCATATAGATATTGATATGGACTTGGTCCTATCTCTGTTCACAAACAGCTCAGGTGGTTAATTTCTTTTTTTTTTCCACCATAGCCAGTAGCACTTTCCACAAGCCCAGATACTGTCAATGAGGAAGGAAGGACCAGGGCTGTTAAAGCAAACACATTTCTACTCAGGGCATATCGTAGAGAGCTGCAGAGATTTATCTAGCAGTAGTAGAAGGCCTATTACACTTCTGTGCAGGAACTGGCTGACATTCGTGGAGTAGGCACTGTGATGGATCATGATGGTGGGGAACCAGGAACTGACCTTCTGTCTCTGTGCTTGTACCCTCAGGTCCTGGTTATAGTTCTTCAGTACCTGCCTTCAGCTAGAATGGCTCCTCAAGGAATACTACTAGGGCTGCTGTTGACTTCCTGTTTCACTCTCTGCCTCAGTTGTCAGAACTCGGTAAGTGTCTACCTGCTGATGGGAGCAGGCAGGAGGAGGCCTGAGACAGCCCCCTTGTCCCCAAGACCACTGTGGGATGGGCCAGACTTGGAGTTTTCTGTTTTATGGAACTATGCTCTCCTTTTCTAATTCCTGGTTCCTTTAATCTGTGTTTAAAAGTCATGGCAGTTTCCCTTTGGGGGCACAGTGGTGATAGCAATGATGATAATAAAATAATAATAAGCTTTCACGTACCAAGCATTGAATTAAATGTTTTATATGTATTTTTTAAAAATGTATTTATTTATTTTATGTGCATTGATGTTTAGTCTGCATGTAAATCTGTGTGAGGATGTCGGATCTTGGAGCCACAGACAGCCGTGAGCTGCATGTGGGTGCTGGGAATTGAACCCAGGTCCTCTGGAAGAGCAGCCAGTGCTCTCAGCTGTTGAGCCATCTCCTCAGCCTCCTTGTATGTGTTCTTACCTGACCATTCCAGCAGATCTGTAAAGCAGCAACTGTAATCATACTCATTCTGAAAAGGAAGAGAGACTGAGCGTGAGGGATTTAAGTACCTTTGACACAAGCTGTGTGAAGGAGAGCTGGGGTCTGCTGAGGCGGGTTGTGGGGGTGGTCAGGATTAACCTGAGGTGGCAAGGTAGAAGAGAATACCAGCCCCCAAACAGACTCTTCCTTCTCTGCTTTCTTTGTCCTTGTATTTTCTCTTCTGTCCAGATCATCTACTTTTCTTGTATTTTCTGGGCCTGTCTTGGTTAACTTTGCTGTCATTGTTCAGAGCTGCACTGAACAATAGCAAATGCCCATAGAAGCCAGGCCTGGCACTGAAGCTCCTGCAGGGCCTTTTCCCCTGGGTTGTCCTAGCAATAGGCTGCCTTTGACCAGCTCCCAGTATCTCCCCTTCTCTACAGCTTACCCCTTCTGGCCACATTTTCCAACTCCCTTCCCCCTGCTAGGGCTCTCACTAAATTTTGGGTAAAGCTTTGGAACCAGAGTCCCTTGAAGTGCAAATGACAGTTGTGATGAATTTAATAACAATCCAGCTCAACTAAGGTTCACCTCTGGCTCATGGCAAGCTTCCACCGTCTCTCTGAAGTCATTTGTTTTCTCTTCCTTCCCCTCCCTTTGTGGACCAGAAAATGTACAGTTAGGAGTCACGAATCCTTTTGAGCTTTTGATGTTCTCTGACTAAGATCCTGTTGGCCCTGTTCTGCAACCCCCTCTCCATGCACCTTTTTTTCTTTTCCTTTTCTTTATTTTTTCTTTTTCTTTTTTCTTTTCCTTTCTTTTCAAAGTTCGTTCTTTCTTTCCTTCTTCTTCTTCTTCTTCTTCTTCTTCTTCTTCTTCTTCTTCTTCTTCTTTCTCTCTCTCTCTTTCTTTCTTGGCTTTTCAAGGACATTGAGAATGGAATCCCTGGATTCCTGGGGATAAGACTAGTTACAGCATAATTCTGTGGCATAGCTTAGTAATAAAAATTGCCCAGAAAGGCACCCAAGAGTCTTGAGGGATCAGAAATGTGTCTGCTTCTCAGCTTACAGCTCAGGAGGGTCCTGTGATCCCTGTTGAGCGCTAAAGCAGATGCACAATTAACAAAGCTGGTGAATTTACTTAAGGACTGCATCTTAGCAAGTCCCCTTTGGATAATAGTCTAACGAAACAGATGAGCTTTCAGAACCGTAATTATTCTGGCCCATTTATATTAGCTCTATTGAATCTAGTCTCAGAAAAATTTTAATACTGACTCTCATACAAGAGAAGCTGCTTTTATCTTTGTCTGTTCCTAAGCTGTGTCTGTTTGTCATAATCTCTCATCATGTGTTAAGAGCAGTAGGAGCTAAAGCATCTTTTCTCTCAAACCATAAAAGTGTTGCCCTGATGGCATTTAAAATCCAAACTATGCACCAGCCACCTTCCTGGTATTGTAAATGGAACTGGTGCTTCAGAGACTGGAATCCAGAGTTCTTACTGACCTGGAATTGTCCTGTGTGGAGGCATTTGTGATGGTTGATACCTACCCAGGACAGGGTATCTGTGTTTCAGTATGACCAGGGGACATCTCTACCCAGCACCTGCTATAGTACTCCCTGGTGGGATAGTTAATATTTGCTGTCACCTGATAGGCTGGAGATTCTCCTAGGAGACAGATATCTGACGTATCTGTGAAAGAGTCTCTAGGTGGGTTAACTGAGGTGGGAAGACCCACTCTAGCTCTTGGTGACACCATTCTATGAGTTGGGGTCCTGAACTACATGGAAAGGAGAAAAAAAGACTGCACAGTATTTATTCCTCCTTGCTTTCTGACTGAGAATGCAGGGAGACTGCCTTAAGCTCCTGCTGCATGCCTTCCGCCATGATGGACACTGACATCTGCTTCCCTATTTAAGACACTAGCCAAACTCACCCTTCCTTTCTTAAGTGGCTTTTATCAGGCATTTTGTTACTGAAACCAAAAGTGTTAAATTGGATGTCACATCTTAAGAGAGGTATAAAGGGATGAAGGACTGTGGTTATGATGTACCTGTCTTCAAAAATGGTGGTGAGTGAGTGGGGCAGGCTGTGGAACTTAGTGAAATGAGCACAGCCTCTATTTTCTCTTTTATTGTCTAATTGACAATTTGACCTTGTCTGATGTTTGTTTCCTCTATTGAGAGACTAGCTGCTATCTCCTTTTCAAAAATTTATTGAAACTAAATCTGATTATATAGATAAACACTTAGCATTGGCACTAGTACAATATGGCCAATAAATACCCAATGTTACTTTTAGGATGGGAGAGCCAGCTCCAGCGGTTAATTTTTCAAGTAGGGTTCTAATATGTTACCCCAGAAGTCTTTTCATGTCATGGTATTGTTGACACAAAACCCACAGCTCTCATCTTAAAGGGAGTAAGAGATAGCTTATTTGTGATTTGTTCTGAGTGGCCTTGGACTGGGAACATAGATTTATTTAGGTTACCCAAAATTACATGCTCCAACATGCAAGCAGTTTCACAAAGTTTTTACAAGTCATAAATCAAGACAAGTTCAAAATACATGGGTGGGTCTATCAGAGATGAAGTTACATTGAGATGGGTGAAGCTTTCTTATAGGCCCAAAATGCTATCTGATTATATTTTTAGCTTTTGGATTGATACAAGCAAATTTTCTGCTGAGTCAGTAGATTCTGAAAGGTTTTTATCTTTTGTCACAAGATGTTGGTTATGATGTTTGTGTGGGGGTGGTTGTGGGAAGCAAGACATCGATATTCTGGAGGGCCAAAACTTAGCCCAAGAGAAGGTAATTAGCCTCTTGACCTGTGACATTCCACTCTCTCTACGGCACTGAAATTATAATCAGCCAATCAGTTCCTGTGGACACAGATTCCTTCTGGGAATTTTTGCTCATAGACAGATGCATCTTCTTTTTAGAACTTTTTTGTTCACAGTGTTATTAGGATTTATTCATTCTCTTTGATCTTGAAGGTTTTATTTAGGTTTAAGACTATCCTACTCATCTACAAGCACCAGAAAGTGTGGTTTGTTAAGCTGTTTGTTAGCTAACACCTTTGCTGGGCGTTCTTGCTAGTCAGCTGAGAGGATATTAATACTTGGAATGATGTGGTAAGGAGGAGAGAGTGTTGTGAGCAAGAATGGAAAGGAGTGCACAGGAACACAGGGCAAGGGCAACTTGCCTCTCATCTTTTGGTTTCTCTCTGAGTCAGGATACTGTTTTGCTTTCTTCCCCACCTATGGAGTTGTGGTTTTCTCACCTGGCCCATGAACATCTTTGCTTGGGAAGAGGGATGTGCTCATTGTTAGGATATATTTAAAAATGCCACATACAACAGATCTGATAGAAAAGAGATGTATTGATAGAGGAGGAGAGAGAGAGAGAATGCCCCAGGAGAGAAACTGAGGCAGAAAGAGTACAAGAGAAGAGAGAGAGTGTATGTGGATGGGAGTGGCAAACTGGTTATATCTGAAGCACCTGGCCCAGGTGATGACATAGGACACAGGTAATGACATAGGACGTTGTTATGACCCTAAAGGCCCCTAAGGACAGGGCAGTTGAATTGCCTGCAAAATATAACATTCCTCCATTTTTGTTTAATTAAAAAAATGAGGAGCTAGGGAGTGGCGGCGAGGTGGGAATGAGAACGTTGGACTGCTTCTCATGCAAGGCAAGTTAAAGTCTATAAATGTAGGCTCATTGGAAGCGGCTCTTGGCTGCTTCCATCTGATCTTAGCCTAGCTGGTCTCATCAGGACTCGCTTCACTTCTTCCTCTGTGGCTTGGTAAGCTTGCCCCCCCCATCCCCCACTCCTCAGGGGGAGGTAGGTGAGAGAGAGAGAGAGAGAAGCAAGAACACCCAAAATGTCCCGATTATATGGTAAGAGGAGGGGAAGCCTCTGCCCTGGAAAGCTCAGGGTAGAGGGTGGGGTTTGCCAGCCATCCCCAGCAGCAGATAGGGACTGAGGAATGCTGGGAGAACCTGGAGCTGTTTGTCCTGGGCCTGAAGCACACTGTTCCAGCCTTTTGACATAAGGCAGGCACAAAAGTGTTGTTTTGTCTTTGTGTGGCACCAGGAAGCAATCCCAAGGTTAGGCAAGTACTCAACCACCAAACTACATCCCTAGACCACACAGAAAGACCACATATTCTTAAACATACTGAGGCTAAACAGTTACTTTCATGGTAGGGAACAGAGAAAGGTACTTGGGATGGAGAAATGATTGGTGGATACAGGTGCTGTGAGATACAAGCTCTATAACACAGTAAAATAACTGTGTTTGACAACAGTTAACTGGACACTTCAAAATAGCTAGTGGAGAAGAATATGAATGTTCCTGGTATGAGGAAATGAGAACTATCTAAGGTTGAAACAGGATATTTACCTAACCTGGTCATTATACATTGTGCACATGTACTTATATCTCAAAAATGTATATGATTACTGCATTGTTTGAGAATAAAACACATCCAAAGAAAGAAACAACATGCTCTAAGCCCTAAAGAAGCCTAACACTTTCAATAATCCTTTCTGCTCAACATGTTTTTTTAACATATTTCTTAATATCATCAGATTTTAAGATACCTCAAATTTTAGTTGAAAATGATACAAAATCAGTGTTCTTATGCTCAGTCTGACAACTTTTATGAAAATAAAACATTTAATTAGGGGCTTCCTTACAGTTTCAGAGTTTATCTGTTAATCATGGTGAGAGTGAACATGGTGCTGGAATAGTAGTTGAGAGCTACATTCTGATCTGCAGGCAGAGGGAGGGAGGGAGGGAAAGAGGGAGGAGGAGAGAGGAGAGCCTGGGAAGGGCTTGGGAAAACTTAAAGCCTGCCCCTAGTGATACACCGCCTCCAACAAGACCACCCCCTTAATGCTTCCCAAAGGGTTCAACCAACTGGAGAGCAAGCATTCAGACATAAGAGCCTGTGAGGCCATTCTCATTCTTAGCAGCACAATGGTGCCAAACATTTTTCACATACTCCTCAGCTGTGTCTAAGCTATGTCTATCCAGGGCTTTGTGCACAGCAGGCAGGTATTCTATTACTGAGATCTACCTTTAGTCCAATAATTCCACACACTCTTTCCCCTTTTATTTCTTTCCTGTCCAGTACTGGGGATGAAACGTAGGGTCCTCATATATGCTAGCCAAGCATTCTACTATAGAGCAACATCCCAGTCCCATTAGCCCATTAAAAATTTTTTTTTCTATTGATTTGTTTGGTCTTCTTATGTATTCTTAGCCTTGGTGGCTAAGAATCTTGTAAATGTTTTTCTCTTACTCTTTATTATTATTATTATTGTTGTTGTTGTTGTTGTTGTTGCATGTATGATGTTGTTTGTAGGGACACATGTATAGAGTCAGACTATAACTTAGTTGGTCCTTTATATGGATTCTAAGGCTTGAACTCAGATCTTTAGGCTTTGTGCCACAAGTACTTTAACCAACTTTCTGGCTCCCATTCTTGAAATTGTCTGTTCAGCTGAGAAGAAGATGCAATACCAGTGTTTGAGTTTTGTATTTTGGGATCATATAAAATACAAGAGCCCTTTGTTCAGACCGGTGTCCTCATATACTTCCCCTCAAGTACTTGTTTTGTTTGTAGTTTCTTATTTTATTTTCCTTCTCCTCCTGCCCCTCTCCTCTTGTCTCTTTTCTTTTTTAAGGTCAGTATCCTGACTGTTTTTCAACTCTGTATGTAGCTGAGGATAACTTTGAACTTCTGATCTTCTTGCCTCTAGCTCATTAGTGCTGGGATTACAGGTGTATACTACCAGTTTATGTGGTGATAGGATTTAACCCATTCTAGACTCGTGCATTCTAGATAAGCACTGTTGTGTCACCTGAGATACATCCCAGCCCTCACCACCTCACCAGCTTTGTTGTTTTGCTCAGGATTGTGTTGACTGGGATTTTTTTTTTTTTTTTTAGTTCCACACAATTTTGTTCTTTTGTTTTGTTTTTTGAGACAAGGTTTAGCCTTGGATATGCTGGAACTCACTCTGTACACCAGGCTTGCCTTCAAACTCACAGAGATCTGTCCGTCTCTGCCTCCTCGTGCTGGGCTTGCAGGTGTGTCACCACAGCCTACTAAGTTCCACACATTTTTTTTTTTTTTTGCAGTGAATTTCTCTCTCCATTTGTTTATTTTGTGTGTGAGTATATGTGTTGGAGCATGTGTGTTTCATGACATGTGGAAGTCAGAGGAAATTTTGCAGGAGTCAGTTTCCCCACCATGTGAGTCCTGGGGATTGAATCCATGTTCTGAGGCTTGGTGATGAGAGTGCTTACCTGCTGAGCCATCTAGCCAGCCCAAATTTTAGCAGTGTTAAAAAATTATCGG
Organism: Psammomys obesus; assembly: GCF_907164565.1. Classification (NCBI taxonomy): domain Eukaryota; kingdom Metazoa; phylum Chordata; class Mammalia; order Rodentia; family Muridae; genus Psammomys; species Psammomys obesus. The sequence goes on from NW_026596069.1 coordinate 1,344,324, forward strand.
GCTGGAGAGATGGCTCAGAGGTTAAGAGCATTGGTTGCTCTTCCAGAGGTCATGAGTTCAGTTCCCAGCAACCACATGGTGGCTTACTGCCGTCTAAAATGAAATCTGGTGCTCTCTTCTGGCATGCAGGTGTACATGCAAACACGCATTGTATACATAATAAATAAATAACTCTTAAAAATTATCTGTAAAGTCACATGAACTCTGTAGATCATTTTGGGTAGTGTGGACATTTTGACTTTATAAAGTCTAATCTATGAGTAGAAGATGACTTTCTATTTTCCTAGGAGGGGAGGTTCAGTTTCTTTTATTGGTCTTTTATAATTTTCACTGTAGAAATCCTTTACTTCGTTGGTTAAATTTAACCCCCCACTCTCCCCACTGTGTGTGTGTGTGTGTGTGTGTGTGTGTGTGTGTGTTTTGGTGGTGGTTGTGGTGGTGGTGTATGAATAGGATTTCTTGGCAGTTTTGTTGTTGATATATAAAAGAGCTATTTGGTTTTTGTATATTGACTTTGTATCCTGTAACTTTATTGAATTTGCTTCTCAGTTCCTTGTATGTGTGCATGTGTGACGCTGTTAAATTTTCTTATGTAGGCAATCATGTCATATGCAAACAGATAATATGACCTCTCTTTTGGTTTGATGTCCTTTAGTTCTTGCCTTGTTTCAGATTTGGCAAGGAAACAGTTTCACTTTCTGCTGCAGCATGCTGTTATTAACCGTGGTATACTGTACGGAAGTCTGTTTCTGCTAGACCTAATGTTTTTAGAGTTTTGAATCATAAGCACCACTGAGTATTACTAAATGCTTGTTCTGTATTTGTTGAGATGCTCATGTGAGTTTTGTCCTCAGTTTTGTTGTGTGATTAATTGTGTTTATTGACTCATGTTTGTTGAGCCATGCCTGCACCTGTGGAATAAATCTTACTTGATAACCCCTCAAGGAAGTAATTCCTTTTCTTCCACCGTGGAATCTGGGGTCTAACTCAGGTCTTCAGGCTTGTGGGATAAATGCTTTTACTCATTGAGCAATTCCAACAGCCCTGTAGTTTTTGTAATTATTTTTTGTTTTGTTTTTGATATCTTGTTGGTTTTGATTTGCCATCAGTTTGTTAAGAATTTTTACATTTATGTCATCACATATATTGTCCTCTAGTTTTATTGGGTTGTTGTGTTCTTATTTAGGTTTAGCCCATCCCACCCCCAAAGACCAGGTTTTCTTGTGTAGCCATGGCTGTTCTGGACTTGCTTTGTAGACCAGGCTGTCCTTGAGTTACAGAGATCTGCCTGCCTCTGCCTCCCCAAGTGCTGAGATTACAGGTGTGTGATACCACGCCCGGCTTTTGATCTAGTCTTGGTATTTAAAATGATGCTGACCTCATAGAAGGAGTTTAGAAAAATTCTGAACCAGATAGTTCTTTGGAGATTGTTGGTTTTAGTTTGTTAAAGGTTTGGTAACCTGCGCTGTGGAGCCTTGTGATCCTACACTTGTCTTCTAGGGGGAGCTTTTAGTACTGATCTGATCTCATTACTTTTTATTGGACTTGTCAGGCTTTTTATGTCATGATCAGCTTCATAGGTTGTGTCTATAAGTTGATCCATTTCTTGTGGACTTTCCAGTTTTTAGTATTTAGTTGTGCATAATAGTACTTGTATTTCTGTAATATCTCTTGTAACATCTCCCTTTTAACCATTTTATTTTTTTCTTTTTTCATTATTTTAATTATCTTTTCTATGCACAAATTACCTGATAGAGAAAAAGAAGAAAAGTGTGTTCTGAATGATGGTTCCAGGGGCTTTGGATCCATTATGACAGGGATGGGTGGCCTTGTGGAGTGACTCTGTAGTGACAGGAACATGCAGTGGAGGCTGTTGACATTGTGGTGGACCAGGAAGCAGACAGAGACAGATGGCAACCAGAATCAGTAGTCCCTAGAGACCTTTTCCTAACAACCTGTTTGGTTTAGTGAAACCTCATAAAGTTCCTCAGGCTTCAGAATAGTACAATGAGCCAGGGAACAGATGTTCAAAACATGAGCTTGTGGAAAAAACTTTAGATCAAACCATAACATTTGTGATTAGTCTAACTAATGTTCTGTCAGTTTCGTTTATCAAAAAAACCAACTCTCCAGAGCTGGGCATAGTGGCATGCTTCTTTATCTCAGGACTTGGAGGTGAAGGTGTTCAAATCCAGCCTTGGCTACTTGATGAGCTCACCACCAACTACAACTCTTTTTGCTGATATTTTGCTTTTCTTTTTCAGTCTGTATTTTATCTCTGCTTTGCTCTGCTCTTGTTTTCCCTCAAGTTTCCCCACCTATGGGTTTGTCTAATTGCACTGTTAAATTGTTTGAAGTTTTTGTTTTTTTTTTAATGTGAACAGCCACGCTATAAACCTCTCTCTTAGTATTGTATACTTTGTCACAAAGGTTTTAATGTGTCATGGTTTGATTTTCATTTGTTTCAAGAAGTTTTGTTATTTATTTAGTTTTTTGAGATAGGTTCTAGAGTAACCTTGAAATCACTGTGTAGTTGACTCTGACTTCCAAGTGATGGTTTACAAGTATTCATCATATACTTGATGCAAGAAAGTTTGACTAAAAAAAAAAAAAGAATCACCATTGGCCTGTTGGCTATTTAAAAGAATATTAATTTTCTCCTATGTATTTGTATAATTTCTTCTTAAAATTTAATCACATTTATCTATTTATTGTATGTAGTGTGTGCTCACCATGATATGAGCCTGCAGTGACTGGTAAGAATCAGTTCTCTCTTTCTACCATGTGAATACCAGGGATTGAGTATTAGTTGTCACGCTTGGTGGCAAGTGCGTTTGCCTGCTGAGCTATCTTGGTGCCTCTCCCCAAACAATTTCTAAAGTCCTTCTTGTTGATTTCTAGTTTTATTCAATTGTGAGTAGAAAAAATATAGGTTATTTCAGGTTAGTTTTTTCTTTTTTTAAACTTGTCACCTAGCATATAATCTATCCTGAATAAAATTCCATGTTCTGAGAAGAAAAATGAATGTCTTGAAGCTGTTAGATGAAGTGTCCTGTAATTGTCTGTTAATCTGTTTGGGCTACAGTATAATTCAACTCAATAAAGAGTTGAACCAGTGTTTTTTTTTAATTTTTTAATTGATTACCCTGTTATCTCTCCTTTGACAAAAGTGGGTGTTAAGATTCCATGATTATGTATTAGAGCCCGATTTGTACAATTGGATATTCCAGCATTGGGTGTATATACACTTATAACTGCGAGTGCATCTTGCTGAATTGGATTATTTATTATTATGTGGTTACCTTATTTGTGTTTTAAAGTGTTTGATTTATTTTATCTAATACCTGTGTGGCTACTCTTGCTCATTTTTTTTCTGCTTGCATGATTTTTTCCATCTATCTTTTCACTTTCAGTCTATGACCACTTTAGTGGTGGAATGAGTTTCTTGTAGGCAGCGTATCATTGGGTCTTATTTTCAACTCCATCGACCTGTTTACCAATTTTAACTGGGAAATTTAATCCAACAGGATAGGTTGCATTGGCTTTGATTCTAGATGAGTACTTTAGTGCATGTAGCTTCTTCGGCTATATTCAGTGTAGGTGATGTTGATGGTGTGTTTGTAGCCCAGGCTGCAGTGGTTTTTTAATTGTACCTAAATTCTCTTAGGTGGATTTGCTAGCAGCTCTGGGGTATAGTGTATTTGGTTGTGGGTGGGGTATACCTGTCAGTTTCTCCTGGTCATATGGTATTTCAGTTACTTGAGAAGGCCTAGAAAGCATGGCAGCCAAATAATGATTCCTGTCTATTTGCAAGTGTCTGAGCACTCCACAGGGGCTGGGTAGCACCAATGGGCCCAGAAGGGGTATTTGTGTGTGACCAAAGGTATTACTGGCAGTGCTAAAGTAGGCTGTCTGTGTGCTTCTCACGGATCCAGTAGGTGGAGAGTCAGAGGATGCACATCCTGGTTGCTTCTTGGAGCTGCAGGAGGACAGGCAGACCACAGAGCTGTTTCCTTGGGAGCTTGACCAGCTACACTGCTCAGTGCTGGTTGTCATTCTGCCTTCAGAGCTCAGTTGGATAAACTGCTGGGATGGGTGTCCCACTGCTTCTCAGGATCCTAAGTGGGCAAAGCCTAAAGATAGTACAGGAACCTCTGAGGAGGAAGGCAGAGGATGGCTGGGTTTGTTCTCCATGGCAACACAGTGGTAGCTCCCAGGCTGGGCTCAGGACCTGTGCAAGGTACGGTTTAAAGCTCTCACAGTAAATGTTGCAGGTGTCAATGGCCTGAGGGAAAACTGTGGAGGGGCAAGGGGGTGGCGGAAGCTGCTTACTCTTTCCCCACCAAGTGATTCAACTTGATTTTAAGAGATGGGACAGAAGATTGTATATATTTTGTTTCCTTCTTATTAAGACCATGATGCATCTTCATTCTTTGTACCATCTCTGCCACATCCTTACTACACTGAAGTGCTGTGCTTCAAATAGTAGGGCAAAAGCTATTGTGTTCTACTTTTTGGTCCTTTATTATGGAGGAAAGCATGTCAGATCCATGTAGCAGCTTTGTTGAACCTGATCTGTTACCTTTGTTAATGAAATCGGGGGTGGGGGTAGGGGGAGCTTTTCTTACCAATGAGTCATCAGCATAAACACTACTAGCACTCCTGGATTTTAAAGTGTCATATTCCTCCAAATTATATGCCATTCCCTTCAAGTTGCAGCATTTGCCCAAGGAGGGGGAAGCTGATTAACTTTAGGTGGTAGACAGGAGGGACACAAAAAGTCACACATCCAGGAAGAACAAAAACCTGGAAGATTCTTGGGGCCTTCTACCAACAGTGTGAAAAGGAGTAAGTGCAGGGGTGATGGGTGTGTGGACATTCTGACTGGCCAAACTGCAGAAGAACCTGGGACTGTGGTGTTGCATCCAGGCTGTGTAGAGAGGCCAGGGTGACAGATTGAGGAGTGGTCACCCTTGTTGGTGTGGGCTTTCTGCTGATGCAGCTGCTTCTGAATTATCCTGCTCCCTGTAAGTAATCCCTCCCTTACTCCTGATAGTAACCTCAGTAAAAAAAGAACAAAACAAACAAACTCATTGGGTCACCAAATTGGACCTTAATGCAGTCATTACCTTGGTCTGTTCTGGGTTCCTTTTCTGGCATGAGTAGACCTATGTGTTTCATCTTACCAGCAAAAGTCTGTCATACAACAAAGGACTTCTTGCTTCTCTAGGTTATTCTCCTGCTTATTGTCACACATCCCGGAATTACCTCTTGGTACACTAAAGCAAAGTTGCAATTTAAAGCTTAGGTGTTTGGTTTGGTGTTCTTAGCCTTCTAAAAATGAGAACAGTTTGCAAACCCAGATTTCTGTTTGTGTTCACGTTGTGTGCTGGGGTGGACAGTGGAGCAGCAGCTGCCTCAGTGAAGTGGGGAGGGCTGCACGGCATAGGCCCAGAGGTTCCTGTTGTGTCCACCTGGCCCACTTCATTCACTCTCCATTCCTGCCTGGCTCCTGCAGACATGTGATCTACACACCTCTGAGGAAATTTTTATTAATACTGCTCTAACTCTGTGGTCTAGCACTTTTGGCCAGGGGCTGGCAAGATGGCTTGGTTCTAGAGTATGTAGGCTCTGGATACTTAGCAGATAAAGTAGTTAGAATATGGTACTGCTACTTGTCTGCAGAAGACTCGGAGTCGGGCATTGCCTTATTTCAAGGCAACAAAGTCATACTTCCCTATGAAATGTGATTCATTAACTCATTCACATCCTCACTCCCTCATTATGAACTAAGTCTTGTGTGCTGGGTCTTGGGCATACAGTTATAACAGATGGACCTAGCACCTGTCTCAGGAGACTTGGTAGTTGACGGGTTCTCACAAACACATCTGCTATTCTATTCTTAATTCAATTTCTTTCTCTCTTCTTCTTCTTCTTCTTCTTCTTCTTCTTCTTCTTCTTCTTCTTC